>NC_137100.1:25414031-25574031 GCF_949357685.1 Gobio gobio
TTGTAGCTCCATCACTTCGTGTTATAGCTCCATCACCTCAGGTTGTAGCTCTACCACCACGTGTTGTTGCTCTACCACGTGTTGTTGCTCTATCACCTCGTGCTGCAGCTCCTTCACCTCGTTTTGCATCGCCTTCACCTCGAGTTGCAGCTCCATCACCTTGTGTTGCATCTCCTTCGCCTCATGTTGCAGCTCCATCGGTAGCACCTCAAATCACAACATCATATGAACCATTGATCCCTATTCCTGATATTCCCTCTGATGACGTGAACTTCGATCCTTACCTGATATTTCCTGAGCAGTCATCTGAAGTAGATGACTGGATAAATGGGAAAGGTGGAATTCCGATACCTCATCTTGAGATGTCTTTGCCTTACCTTCCACCGTCTGCCGCCAGCATCAAAACACTGACTTCTTTGCTCAAAGCTAAACAATCTCTTCTCTTATCTGCAGTGAAAAGCCTTCCAGTTGAGTATCGAAATGACATAGAAGAAGAAGCTCAAGTAGCTGCAATCCGCAATATGATAGCCGAAAGGTTTGCCTCAAATCCAGCGTACCTGCTTTTCAAGGCTCGTTTCTTGTCGTGCTTTACCTTACCAGCTCTTTTGGCCACCCTAAACCCATATGAGAAATTTCAGTCACCCACAGATAACGGTGATGAAGATGAGGTCTTGCATTTACTGAAGAGGAAAAAAAGAGTTCAGCCACCAGCTGCAGTAAGTTGCGCTTAACATTGTAGCAACCTTTGTTTGTTTTTTAGTTTTTGTGCTAATGTATTTTTCTCTTTCAGAAAATTGAGCTTAACACGAATGAAAACGAAGCATCTGCAAAACAGTTCAAAGGAATCAGTACATAAGGGCAAAGGAGTCTGCGTCAAGTTTCATAAGATTCATCAGTTGTTCAGTATCCATACCATGCAATAGCAATTAAGTGCTAATAGCTTCAGATTCTGTTAAATCTGACTTTTTATATTAGTTTAAGGGACCAGTCAGATATTATGTGTTCATTGCACTGCTTTATCTTACGCCATCCATATGTTTTGTTGTAAGAACATGTTTCCTGCAGTTTTCTTGGAGAAAAAAAAAAAAAACTAAGAATTTTGCTCCAAACCGTTGTTAAATTATTCTTAAATTATTTTATACCTTTGTTTTGTTGCTGTTATTGTTTCTGGAATAAACTATGTAGAATTGTGAAATGTCTTGTCATTTATGTTTTTGTATTAAAGCATTTATAATTGTTATGCTTTTATATTATGTGATCATAATGTGCAAACTTGTAGGAGAATCAAAAAGTTTTTAAATAAATACCACTATTATTAATTTAATACCACTTGATAAAAGTATGGCATTTATAGGTTTTTTTTTTAGGTGCACACGGTAGTTTTCTCATTAAAAAAAGTTTTACACAAAAGAATAATAGTTTTGAATAATGTTTAAGTTCATGTAGACTCACGTGAGATGAACAGTCATAGCCTGGCATGTTGTATTTTGTATCAGTATTTTACATTGAGCTGGAAGCCTCAAGAAGTTAATATATATATATAAAATTACTTGTATCTTTTTATACTGTAAACCACTATGAGAAGCTCCTTTAAAGGCGCTATAGAAAATAATATTAAAGGGTTAGTTCACCCAAAAATGAAAATTCTGTCATTAATTACTTACCCTCATGTCGTTCGACACCCGTACGACCTCCGTTCGTCTTCGGAACACAAATGAAGATATTTTAGTTGAAATCTGATGGCTCTGAAAGGCCTCCATTGGCTCAATGCACGGTTCACTCTCAAGACCCTTAAAAGGTACTAAAGACGTTGTTACAAAGTCCATCTCACTACAGTGGTTCTACAATAACTTTATGAAAAAAACCCTAAACGACTTATATAGTGATGACGATTTCAAAACGCGGCCTCATGAAGCTTCGAAGCGTTATGAATCAGTGAGTTGAATCATGATTCGGATCGCGTGTCAAACCGCCAAACTGCTGAAATTTGGCGATTCAAACTGCTGATTCGACTCACTGATTCATAACGCTTCGAAGCTTCATGATGCCGTGTTTTGAAATCGTCATCACTATGAAAGTCGTTATTTAGGGTTTTTTTGCGCACAAAAACTATTCTCACCGATTCATAAAGTTATTTTAGAACCACTGTAGTGAGATGGACTTTGTAACGACGTCTTTAGTACCTTTTAAGGGTCTTGAGAGTGAACCCTGCATTGTGCCAATGGAGGCCTTTCAGAGCCATCAGATTTCCACTAAAATATCTTAATTTGTGTTCCGAAGACGAACGGAGGACTTACGGGTGTCGAACGACATGAGGGTAAGTAATTAATGACAGAATTTTCATTTTTGGGTGAACTAACCCTTTAAGATCACAGAGACACATAAATTATTAATGGATGGCTAAATTATTAGGGAAATGTCAAAAACTTTACCTAATTCTGCAACCCAATGCCGCAGTAGTGCAATTCAACACAATTTATTGTGAAATAGAGGGAAATAAAAAAAAAACGGCACTGACAACTGCAAAAAGGGAACTTCCGCCTCCACAGTGCTCAGTGAACTTCATTTCCTTTTTGAGTTTACAGACCAACTGAATGTGTACTGTGCATTTGGCATTAGAGCTTGCTATCAAACGACTCCTATCAATCCAACCGAGAGCTAGTTGTCAGTGATGTCTGATGGCACAGGAGTTTTGGAGGTGGAAGAAGATGATGAGTGCTGGGCACGGCTGGAAGACTACAGAATGCTTCTCATCAAGACGATTGAGCCCTCAAGGATAACACCTTATCTGAGACAGTGTAAGGTACTGAGCAGCGAGGACGAGGAACAAATCTACAATGACCCCAGTCTGGTTATCAGGCGCCGAAAAGTTGGTAAGAGGTGTCAGATCACCACCAAAACTGATTTCAAACATTAAATATGCTACAAAATGTTGTTGAAAGTGTGAAATTGTAAGCTTTTTATCTTATTTTCTAAGCATATACTCTTATCTTAACACCTCAGTTATCTAGATATTTAAATAGAGTTCAGAATATTTGTATTCGATTGTAGGGGTGTTGCTGGACATATTACAAAGAACTGGCCTCAAAGGATATGAGGCATTTCTAGAGAGTTTGGAGCTAGACTATCCAGATGTGTACCGCAAAATCACTGGCAAAGAGCCTGCTAGGGTCTTCTCTGTACTAATTGGTAAGTTTATTCATTTAGTATACTTTTTTTTTTTTTTCAAAATGTCATGTAAAAAAAATCATTCATCACATCTCTTATGCAAAAGGATATTGCTCTGATAACTGCTATCGTCATAGTCCAAAGGAGAATAGACTTTGTTAAATATGGCCAGGATTGTTCTCTGCAGTAGCCTACTCCAGGGGGTCCTTAATATAAAATATATGGAATTTGCTTAGATTTACATTATATTTTTAATAATTAACTAATTTCTATCTAAAGATTTGTTAAGCTTTTAAGTAATGATCTGAGCAGCATCACAGTTGTGATTCACAGTTGTTATTCAGACCAACAGCACAATGTGTGATATTGCATTCATACAACAATTTATATTTACATTTATATTTTTAGTTAGTTTGTATATTTTTGCCCTGGAAAATAAATAATAAAAATTCTAAACATTAAACTATTGCGCGTTTCCACGGTGGCATTTGATTCCTGAGTGAATCAGAGTTTTTGAATGACTCGGTTAAATAAATGATTCAATGACACACAGCAGATGCCTCCGCTCCGTAGTTATACTTTCGAATCACGATTCGCCACTTTGAGTCGAACACAGTGGGTACATCCAGATAGGTATGCGTCCATACTATAATAATTGGTGAAAACATGTGAAATGAGTAATATGGCTGAATTCACATTATTCATAAAAGAGTAGCCTACCCTGTTTCAAAAAACAGCATATGCTGGTTAGGTATGTTTTAAAGCATGGCAGCTGGTTTAAGCTGGTCCTGAGTTGGAGCTAGTTTCTTCCAGCACTTAACCAGCTTAAAGCCGCTGTAAGTAGTCACGGGACGGTAACAACATAACATTCCCAGATTACATTCATTCCACACACTTTCATGCTATAGAAAATACTTTTTGCCAGTCATGAAGTAACCTTCATGAGGAAGTGCCTCAAAAAGTACGGTATGAATCTGTTTTGAACAAATCTGTTGAATGAATGATTCAATGACTCACAAGACAGTCACGTGTCGCCACCTGGTGTAACAATGTAAACTGCAGAAAGAGTCGCTGAATTCCCCACCACAAAACAGTCTTGTCTGGAAGCAAACAGAGGCAGATGATACAAACAGTAAAAAGTCCCCAATGCTGTTGAAACGCTGCTCGGTCAATAAAATTTGAGTAGCCTACCGAGACTAACTGTTTTATAAAATGCAGCAATGTTAGTCTTCTAAATGAAAATTGCCCCCCGCTGCTTTATCAAAAAAATCTGATTTATAGAACTCTCTCTGTCCACCCAGACACTGCCGGCGAATGTGGCCTCACTCAGTTCCTCATGAGCGAGGTGTCTCGCCTACAGAAGCTCGCACAGGATGAACGGAGGAAGCGACTCGAAGTGTCTGCGCAGGCGGCCGAGCAGCTAGACACCATCCGCCAGCTGCAGCTGCGTGACAGCGAGCTTCACAAACAGCAGGAACGTGTGCAGCGCATCCGAGAGGAGCGGGAGCGCATTTGCGAGGAAGCGCGTAAACTGAAAGAAGAGAATTACCGACTGATGCACGATCTGACCCGACTGAGCGAGGAGAAGAGCAGCGTGCTCATGTGTAACAGAGACCTCCAACTCGAGGTGATCAGTCATTCCATCAGGATTAAGGAAAGCCTGTCAGGAACATGTCCCGGTCATAGTTCACCACAAAATGTCAAGATAGAAATAAGAAATTTAATGCATTTATGTATGTGCATTTATTGGTTTTAACCGTAATGTTGATGTTTAGGGGAAGGGCAAAGATGAAGAAAGTAGCCTATTAGATTAGATTCAATATTTATCGTAACTTTATTTTACAGTGTCCTTGTTACACATGTTACATGTAGTTATTACTATAGTACATGCATAAGTACATGCAACAAGGCTATTTAAAGGGATAGTTCACCCAAAAATGAAAATTGTGCCGTTGGCCGACGCTGTTCACGTGAGCACCACGACGCATGCGTGTGATGCTGACGCAGGAGCTGGCCAACTGTGTAGAAGACTGACACAGACGAGAATAATATTGCTTAGTACTTAAATGTACTCATAGATTGTAACAAAGGCACTTTAAATAAAGTGTAATCATATGATCGTATTATCTTTTCTTTTTCTATTTAACTTGATTTTTTTTCTTGTCTTTTCTCTCTGTATTTATTTCCCCCCTTTTTTGTCCTTTCTATAAGATTGAAAAATTGAAACACAGTTTAATGAATGCAGAAAGTGACTCAAAGATCCAACGAAAAAAGACAGTAACTTTGAAAAATGCCATGGAGCAGAGGCCGAGTCCAGAGCTGATCTGGCAGATGCAGAGAGAAAATGATCTACTTACAGCTCGTATACAAGAGCTTGAAAGTGCTTCCAAGGTAACTCAGCCTCACTTATCAGACTACACTAATCCAAATATGAGTAAGGATGACTACCACACACAATTAATTCACACAGGTCAAAACTCTGGAGCACGAAAAGCTTGATTCACAGTCATTGGAGGATTTCAAGCAACAAACTCAGGCACAATACCAGGAGCTGGTGAACGATCTCTACAATCTAAGGAGAGATCTACATGACGCAGAAGAGTTGCGTGATAAGGTAGCCTTTACTTTAATGCAGACTGGACAGAAGTGAATCTTACTTTAATTTTTATTATCCCTTTCATATTATAACAATACCTTTTTGTTTTTTTCCTTTTGTAATTCTCCTTTTAAATGTAAGTATCGAGAAGAGAAGGATGAGTTGGAACTGAAGTGCACAATGCTAAGAAAGGACTCCAAAATGTATCGTGATCGAATGGAAGACATTCTGAAACAGCTGGAAGAGGTGATCAAAGAAAGAGACAAGGTACCAAACCTTTATCTTTGCAAGACAGACATAGGAACATCATGTTGTAATGATTGGCCTACACAAGCAAAACTAATTTAGCTGAATTTGGATGGTGTCACAAGTCGTATCAAATTAATATTGTGTTAATCAACACAAGGAAAAAGATAGACAAGAGTAACCACTAAAATGAATACCATGAATGAATAAGGAAGTAAAGTACATAAGATTGATAAGCAGTTGATTGAGTTGGGTGCTACTATAGCAGTTACACATATCTTATGGAAAGTTAAACTGTTGTTTCTCTGGATTAATAAGGTGAATAACCTTATTCTGACTTCAACCAATAAACGGAATGATTATATGTCATTAACTGACATCAGCTATACAAAATCTAATGCAAATGAGAAAATCACTTACAATACAACAAGGTGTCTGGAAACAGGTTTGGTAAAGTGATATTTACGTTATGATGAGTCTGGTGACAGCGATGTCTTCCAGTGGTTGTGCTGGGCCGCTCAGCATTAGGAAGAAAGGATTTGGATTCTGTTTAAATGACCTTGAACATGAAGAGCCGTGGATGAACTCCTGGAACAGAAAGTCGTCGTCTGGAACACGCAGAAGGAAGAACCTTGTAGATAAATGTTCTGAAGTCTGTGCAGAAGATTTAGACAATCTGGTACATGCAGTTGGAGGATCCCAGAAGAGAAGATTCTAAAGTTGGTGCAGAAGGTCCTGAAAATGGGGAAGCACAAGCTTGGTCATTGTTTATGTTTATGTTTCTGTTTCTGTTTCCGAACTCCCCGAAATTCCCTTCTTGTAGCACCTCCTTGCTTCTCTTTTTAGAGCTTTTCCAACAAAATGCAACAAGAGTTTGAGAGTTTATTTTAGCAACAACCACAACATTTAACAACATTTTACTACAGCAGGTAATTTTTTTTTTTTGGCAGGAGGGATTGGCACCTTTCCAATCTAGCAATTCCAGATCAACTTAAGCATTGTGCTGGATACAGAGACTCTGTTTTCATTGTCCACAGAAACTAATATTGTTCACACTGAAGTGAAACTTTTCCACAAACATGTGGAAAGGTGTTGTTGCCATCCTGTTTGCCTACTGTTCACTACAATGTTCTCTCCACCTTATTTTGAACAAAAGTGACCATTTGTAAATTAAATGTGTCATCCGATTCTAGTTAGTTTCAGCTGAAAAAAACAGCTTATGTTGGTTGAAATGTCAAACTGGAATTACTTACCATATTTTTTTTATGTATTCTCTGAATTATAAACACACTGGTTAGTAGCGCAAATACACTATATTGGCAAAAGTATTGGGACACCCCTCCAAATCATTGAATTCAGGTGTGACAATCACATCGATGGCCACTGGTGTACAAAATCAAGCACCTTGCAGACTGCTTCTACGAAAATTTGTGAAAGAATGGGTCGCTCTCAGGAGCTCAGTGAATTCAAGCGTGGTACAGTGATAGATTACCACCTGTAAGTCCATTCATGAAATTTCCTCACTACTAAATATTCCATGGTCAAATGTTAGTGGTATTATAACAAAGTGAAAGCAATTGAGAACAACAGCAACTCAGCCACGAAGTGGTAGGCAGCGTAAAATCACAGAGCAGGGTCAGCGCATGCAGATGTACATCACCAAGTGCAATGCAAAGCGTCGGATTCAGTGTTGTAAAGCACGCCGCCACTGGACTCTAGAGAAGTGGAGTAGTGTTCTCTGGAGTGACAAATCCCACTTCTCTGTCTGGCAATCCGATGGACGAGTCTGGCTTGACGATTGCCAGGAGAAAGGTACTTGCCTGACTGCATTGTGCCAAGTGCAAATTTTGGTGAAGGGGGGATTATGGTGTGGGGTGGTTTTTCAGGGGTTGGGCTTGTGAAAGGAACCCTTAATGCTTCAGCATTCCAAGACATTTTGGACAATTTCATGCTCCCAACTTTGTGGGAACAGTTTGGGATGTCCCCTTCCTGTTCCAACATGACTGCGCACCAGTGCACAAAGCAAGGTCCATAAAGACATGGATGAGCGAGATTGTTGTGGAGGAACTTGACCGGCCTGCAGAGTCCTGACCTCAACCCGATAGAACACCTTTGGGATAAATTAGAGCGGAGACTGCGATCCAGGCTTCTCGTCCAACATCGGTGGCTGACCTCACAAATGTGATTCTAGAAGAATGGTCAAAAATTCCCATAAACACACTCCTAATCCTTGTGGAAAGCCTTCCCAAAAGAGTCGAAGCTGTTATAGCTGCAGAGGGTGGGCCAACTCCATATTAAACCTTACGGATTAAGAATGGGATGTCATTAAAGTTCATGTGCATGTAAAGGCAGACATCATAAAACTTTTGGCAATATTGAGTAGTTTCACCGTTTATACTCCACTTTGTTATTGTTCTAGTTATTTACCTATAACGGCTAATGAATCGGAAGTCTTGCACATTCACAAAAATAGATTACTTCTGCGTTGTAAAATAAGATGCCTATTTTATGGACGTTTTACATTATATGACGGCCAATCTCTATTCAGTTTTATTAAATGTATCTGTTCTATGCATTTCATTAACCGCTACAATTGTATGGCACTGCCCATTTGATAGGCTATTTGTACAAGAGAAGAGTACCATTTGGAGAACTCAAAAAATCTCCAAGACAAGGACCAGTACCGCAAACAGATCCGGGAGATGGGAGAACGTTATGATGAACTTCAAGTCCAGTTGTTTCGAACTCAAGGAGATGTTCTTGCTCTTCAAGCAAAACTTCGCAAACAGAAAAACCCAATTCAAGTGGTATGTAAGCTTGAAACCCATTACATATATGAATGTAACAGATTAAATATTAGTTTGGCTTCTTGTTGTGTCACTCTGATGTAAGCACATTGTCTACAAAATGTATGACCACTTGGATACAGTTTACGGTAAATAGTAAGCTGATTATGAACACAGTATGATCTGAGTATGATTTGTTTTATTCCTCAGAACTCAGAAGAAAACTCTTTACTCAGTTCACTTGAGGTAATTGTGAATAGTTTTCTCCTAAACCAATTTAAATGCAAAAACCCTTCAGAATTCACTTCAGATATAAAGAATATATTAAACAGGGATGTTGATTTTTTTATCCACAGCTGAAAAGTCAGACTAGTGAGGAGGAGTCCAGGGAGAGGGGTGAAAAGGGTAACATTCTCTATCATTTCTCTATCAGATCTCGTGCTCAAAAATAGATTGTTCTCATTTGTTAAGCACTGTTCCTTTTTTCTCACACAGATATGAGTGAAGAATCACAGAGCCAAACATCTGGCGAGTACAATGTAGGTATCTTTGTTGAGAATGTTTATGCATGAAATAAATGTGGCTTAATTTTTTTCATTCATTCTTGCAGTTTTCTGAGAGGAACTGCAGAACTAAAGGAAAATGCAACTTCCATTACAGGAGGTTTGTTTTTTATTCTTTCAAAACCACAATTTAACCATTGAATTTAACCATTAAAAAAGTTTCGGATCTTAATTAAACTGAGTGATTTGTTCTTAAGCAATATTCCTAATGTGGTCTACAGGAAACGTGCTTTAAGAACCAAAAAATTCACAGACAAAGAGAATGCGCAATGCATCCTGGACAACACCACCGGGAGTGATACAGACGGCATGTGACATACAGCTTTGGACAAGAAGAAATGTGGCCTTCTTTGAAAGCATATTAAAATATAATTGAATCACAATATATGCATAGCACTTATCATTCTATTAATTTTCTGTCAAAAAACAATAATAAAAAATAATAATAATAATAATTATGCTCTGTGCTAGATTAACTGAGACTTGTTACAGCACTTGCATACGGTTGCCCTTGACTGTTCTAGTTGCTTCTATTGCTCTCATTTGTAAGTAGCTTTGGATAAAAGCGTCTGCTAAATGACTAAATGTAAATGTAAATATGCATCCATTGACCCATAAAAACCTGATTAAAATCATATCGATTTCATAGTATGCCCAGTCTCTTGTCATGAGTCTGATCTGTCTATTAATATAATAAAATAAAATAAAATATATTTGTATGTAGGCCTATGTCTTTTTTTCTTGAGCAATAATGTTTGTTTTATTTCAGGAATGTGTTTTTGTAGCTAAGACTTTATGTGCAGAAACTGTCTTTCATAAATAAACTTAGCCTACCTTGAAAAATATTTACTGAACTAAAAAGTCTGACAATTACCCCTCAGTCTCCTATATATGGGCATGAACCTATATGCATGTGATATTCTAATTAGTTTCATGAACTTCTTTGTGAAATTATACTGACATTTGTAAAATAAAAATAAAAACGCAGTATAGGCCTATTATAGGTAAATTAGGCTACTATATTATATATTTCAAACTTTTTGTTATCAACAGCAAAATAAGAAAATTGCATATGACTGGATACTGTACACCAATTTAAAGGGTAGGCTAATATGTTTTTTAAACTTAAACTTCAAACAGTCAATGTACAGTCAGAACTGCAACAAAACAACATAGAAAAACATAGAGCCAGGGGAGTAAACACAAATATAAACCGTTTTAATTGCTTACTTATTATGTGAATGAATAATATTTTAATTTCTTTTCAAGAACCAAAAAACAAAGGTTGGGTTTTACTGTATAGGCAACTACATTTGTGTATGAAATTTATCAAAAATTACAATTCAATTTATAATATAATATAGTATTCTTACCTTTTATTAGAGGGGATATTAGTAAAACCAAATATAACGTTTTCTAAACACAAAGAAAAAGTGGGGTCAATGTTATCAATTATAAATCTATTTAAAGGGGAATTTGGTTGGATCGAGCACACCACTTCAGATCACCTCTGGTTGGACTTTTTTACTACGCCTGCGTCACCTGCGTGACTGCCATAGCAACGAGAAAACGCTTTCACGCAGCCTGAACGGAACGAACGCTTCCAAGAATTCACACAGTCGTCACAGACTTTTTTGTTGTTGTTTGAAACTCTTATAATAAACGGACTATCCCATTTATTTCGATATAGTTTTGTTTTGAAATAAGAAATAAGCCTATTATTTTGTCGCTACAATGGCAGACAAGCGTGTGCTTCCCAGTGGTAAAGTATACAGGCAAATGTTTGACGCCCAGGTAACGTTAATAGTTCGAACTCATATTCATATCTAAACGACAAATATATGTTTTACTTATTGTTGACGCTTTCTTTGTAATATTGTGGATCATCTTCACGATTGAAGACTTGTTGTGGCCTAATGTGCTGAGGAAGCTCTTGACGCATGTGTTGATTTCGAGTGTTTGTGCTCAGGTTCAGTTGTCTTTGGCTCTCTATGACTCGCGGAGGAAGCGCGTGGCAGATGAAGACGACCGTCTGCTAAGTGGAGATGCGGGAGACTCTGCATCACAGCAGCTCAATGAGACATTCAACGTCACCACACGGTATGATGCTCCTGCTGCTTACCACACGAATTGTCATTTATCCATCCATAGATTTTAACCTTAAAAGTTACTCTGTTTGATAGGAACACAATTGATTCAGGTAGAAAGAGGAAGGAGGACCAGGATTATAGTGAGGAGGTTCGGGGTCTTCCAGACACTGTTGGTGAGAATGGATGCTAAATTGTTTCCACCACTGAATCTCTTTTCTCTTCTTTTCGATGACAACATAATTCAAAATAATTATTTTGTTTAGAGGGAAGTGGTTGGAAGTAAACTGTACTAAGGAACAGGAGAATAAGAATATATATATATTTTTTGTAATACATTGTCACTTAATTTTACATATACGTATCATAGGCAGACCTAGAAAAAGTTGTCTTCAAGACATATCTCTTGCCAATAATATTAAAGGGGGTACTTCAGCGCTGGGAAGATGAATGGGTCATTTATGTAGTAGAAATGTGAAATTATTTTTGAATTTGGTGCCTTCTACACTGAGAAAAGACAGAACATTTATTTTTAAGACAACAACACCCAGAATGCACTTGCTTCGCTGCCCAACGAGGCCACGGCTACTGGCTACCGCCCCCACCGTTTTTTTGATTTTCATACTAATACAATCATTTCGTTCAGTTAGAGAACAGACACTACAATTAAAAACTGAACGTATCTTTTCAATAAAGTGTGAGTGAGCCGAACGAACGTCACGGCACAAACGCAGCAGGAGTCAGATTTCATTCATCACGAGAGCGAAGAGCTGAGGTAAGCGCGGCAGTCATTCACGACGCGTGTCCAGTCTTGCGCGTTTTCAGTTCATGCCTATGGAGGCTTAACTTTCATAGGACTTAATTGAAAAGTTGAAACACTCACTTTGCTCCACACTGCTCCGTTATGAATGCCCAAGCCGAGCGGCCGTACGCATTAACATTCTAGATCCCACCACTGTGGGCGGGTTGAAAACATGCGGAACTAGCTCCTTCTACTGGCTGTAGTCTCTAGCCTCTGGCCAAAAAATCCTCTGATGACGCAAAATGATGATATTTGCATCATATGAGGATTTTTTCCAGAAATAAAATGCATAATTCTCTCGTCTCAGGGGGACATGAGATGGGAAAGTACGCTAATTTGAATATACTACCAGGTTTCTACTGATACAAAGCTTAATGCTAATCGCTGAAGTAACTCTTTAAAGGTAGGGTAGGCAATATTTGGAGTTAACTTTGAAAGCATGAGATCCCACCCTCCCTTAAGAGTGTCTCCAAAGCCACATCTTCTTCAAAACACATGAACGCACACAGCAGAGTTTGCAAAATGTCACAATACGAGAGACGGCATTAAACTACCTCATGTATCAAAGGACATAACATTACAATAATAATGAACATAAACAAATTAAAGAGCACTGACCCGTACCACCTGACTGTTGCAGATTAATTTTGGCATTGATAGTGTTGCCATTGAGACCCATAAATTTGAGTCCTAGTATAATGTCACAGGTTTCCATCTCCTCCAAATTACAGTAGTTATGACGTGAACACAGCATAAGCTTATTGTTTTGGTTCATGAGGATCTGTAAAAGGCGGCTGCTGTTTCGGTTGCGGTGCTCATGCTGAAGTCTGTCTAAAACTCTGCATAGCATGAAATGCCCAGATGACGTGTGATGAGCAGGGTGCGCGGAAGAATGGAAATACGCTGACAGGCAGGTAGGACTAGTGGTCAACTGATATATTGGCCGATATTTGGCATTTTTAAAATATTGCCATCGGCCGATAAGTTTTTCTGACTTTTATTTTGATGGGTGGCGCTGAAAACAACAGCACCTGATCACACAGCGCTCACATTCTTCTCTGTGTGAACAGTCCTCTGTTAAACAGTCATATTTAATATGTTATTACCTGTTAAACAAAGAAAGTTTTCGAAAACTTGCGAAAAAGTATGGCGTTTCTTTTATATTATTAGCAACGGAAAAGCAAATAGGCTATAATACTTTCTCATTTTTCGTCAACATTCAGCGAATACGCATCTATATCATTAAAACAAATCTCTGAATATCCAATAAACATTTAATTTCACAATCCTTTCAGATTTAATCGAATCCAGCCGTGAGATCTTCTGAAGTGCGCATTTGTAGCCTGCATTAATGTGTTCCTGTGCATGATGGTAGCTCCGTGCAAAGTGAATGTGGACAGGAGAGTTCAGCTTCACTGGAGACTCGATAAACTTGAAATCCTTGATTTTAAAATATGCTGCACTATATTCAGTTGACCACTATGTCATATTAATGTCATTTACACAGTGCTGTATATAAAATTAGTGCTACAGTACCTTGTCTGTATTTAAAACAAATATGATTACCAGTGCGTACAAATTTACCAGATTACTGTTAGCCACGTTTCCATTACACTTAAATTGCTCAAATTGATACTTGCAAATTAAAAATAACGGCCAATGGAAATGCGTCAATTTTGCAAAAACGTTCATATGTCTCAACAAAGTTTTTACGCTCGGATGAGGTGGTTTTTCAGGCAATTTGAAAAAGTCTGGCCACTCTCCATTGACAAGCGTTAAATTCCCTGAAGGCGGGTACTCTGTTGAAGTTTAAAACTATTGGGTCTGCCCAGAGCCACTCTGGATCTGCCATAACCAATCGCTAACGTTTGGTTGTGACGTATGTCATCTCAAACTAGCGCACAACATCAACGTCATCATTCTCTGCCATTCCCTCTGTTCGCTGATTGGACCGGTTAAAATTTGATCTGAGAAAACCAAACAATATACAGCAATCCCAGACGGATTATTGAAGGAAAATGAAAATTGAGCGGAAGTACATAGGAGGGCGGCCTTTAATCAATTAATTATATAATATAGAATAATTGCAATACATGTCCTAATAATGTTTTAATATGGAAGCCATTACTAATAACAAAACTGTAGGCCTAGTCATCTTTCCCAAGTCTTTTAAAACTAAAAGTCAATCTGTTGTGATTCTGTTTTGTCTGTAGTTCCAGAGAAAAAAAACTCTGACATCAGTGATCGTCTTATGAAGAAAAGGCAAAAGGATCACAATGAAGCTGTTTCTCAGCTTCAGACAGAACTTGCCAGCCTCAGTGTGGTAAATCTATACATGTAGTGCCCAAATGTGTTCAATCAAGCCCAATTTATCTGTTGTGCATCTAGTTACCGATATACAACCCCAAATCAGAAAAAGTTGGGACAGAATGGAAAACGCAAAAAAAGAAAAGAAAAAAGAAGTGATTTCTAAATTTACTTTGACTTGTATTTCATTGCAGACAATATGAACAAAAAATATTTCATGTTTTGTCTGGTCAACTTCATGTCATTTGTAAATATGCATCCTTTCCTGTCATTCAGACCTGCAACACATTAAAAAAAAAGTTGGGACAGTAAAGCATTTACCACTTTGTAATGTTGCCATTCCTTTTCACAACACTTAAAAGACGTTTAGGGACTGAAGACACCAAGTGATGAAGTGTTTCAGGTGTAATTTTGCCCCATTCTTCCTGCAAACAAGTCTTAAGGTGGGCAACAGTACGGGGTCTTCGATGTTGCATTTTGCGCTTCAAAATGCACCACACATTCTCTATTGGAGACAGGTCGGGACTGCAGGCAGGCCAGTCAAGTACCCGTACCCTCTTCCTCCGCAGCCAGGACTTTTTAATGTGTGCAGAATGTGGTTTTGCATTGTCTTGTTGAAATATGCATGGACGTCCCTGGAAAAGATGTCTTCTTGAAGGCAGCATATTATGCTCCAAAATCTCTATGTACTTTTCAGCATTAATGGTGCCTTCACAGAAGTGCAATTTACCTTTGCCAAGGGCACTGACACAACCCCATACCATGACAGACCCTGGCTTTTGGACTTGTTGCTGGTAACAGTCTGGATGATCCTTTTCTTCTTTGGTCCGGAGCACACGGCGTCCATTCCTCCCAAAAAATACCTCAAATACTGATTCATCTGACCACAGTACACGTTTCCACTGTGTGATGGTCCATTCCAGATGCCTCCGAGCCCAGAGAAGTCGACGGCGCTTCTGGACACTGTTAACATAGGGCTTCCTTTTGGCACAGAACAGTTTTAACTGGCATTTGTGGATGTAACTACGTATTGTGGTACTTGACAAAGGTTTGCCAAAGTAGTCCTGAGCCCATGTGGTGATATCGCTTATAGATGAAGGACGATTCTTGATGCAGTGCCGCCTGAGGGATCGGAGATCACGGTTGTTAAGCTTAGGCTTGCGCCCTTGTCCTTTACGCACTGAAATTCCTCCAGATTCCTTGAATCTTTTAATTATGTTATGCACTGTTGAATGTGAAATATCCAAATCTCTTCCTATCTTTCTTTGAGGAACATTGTTTTTATACATTTCAATAATTTTCTCACGTTTTTGTTGGCAAACTGGCGATCCTCGGCCCATCTTTGCTCCTAAAGGATTAGACCTTTCTTGGATGCTGCATTTGTACCAAATCATAATTACAATCATCTGTTTCAAATCACATCATTATTTAACCATTTTACCTCATTACTAGCCCTAAATTGCTCCTGTCCCAACTTTTTTTTAAATGTGTTGCAGGTCTGAATGACAGGAAAGGATGCATATTTACAAATGACATGAAGTTGACCAGACAAAACATGAAATATTTTGTGTTCATATTGTCTGCAATGAAATACAAGTCAAAGTAAATTTAGAAATCACTTCTTTTTTATTTTATTTGCGTTTTCCATACTGTCCCAACTTTTTCTGATTTGGGGTTGTATTATATATTATCAAGAGATAAAGGTGACTTATATTGTGATTTTTCTGCCTTTAGGGTTTTGAACCATTATTTAGACAGACAGGAAAAGATATCCTGCTCAGATTGTCTGAGTACGATGACAATATTGAAAGACATATGCAGCAGATTGAAAACATTTCTGATTTGATGGCACATAGCTATCAGGTGAGGACCAAATGTGAAATACAATACTTGCTCACTTCTCAAAGTAAATATTTTATAGGGTCACTCAATTGTTTCTTTTCTGTTGTCTTATAAAGGACATGCATGAGATCTGGAACAAAGTCTGTCATGAATTTTCCTTGAAAAAGAAGTGGATTAAAGAGCTAGATGAGATATATGCCAAATATGAATCTGACAGAAAAGCCATGGTATGTGGTCTATATTATGTAAAGCATGTGTTGCTGCAGTCAGTTGATGCAGACAGTGCACTGCTTATTTGTTCCTCTTTCCTAGATAGCAGAATTACTGAGAAAATACACCACAAAATTGGAGAAAATCAGTTATTTGATGCCGTGTGATGTCCACAGACTGATTGACAATGAAGCCATGGTAGTATATTCTACTTGACAAATATGTATTTGTATGCATTATATGTAGGCCTATTTAAAAAAAATTGGAATAAAAAAAATGTTCCCCACAGATGATAAACCAAGCCCTGCTAGCAAATCGACGTGCTTTGGCCAAACTGTGTTTGAATTTGATGGAGAAACATTTGCAGATAGACGTTTTCCAAAGGCTGAAGTGGGAGGAAAAGCTTCAAGATTGGAAAAGAATAAAACTGATTGATGCAGTCAACCGGTTCAAGTATGTCTGATGTTAAAAATGTTAAAAGATGTTAAGTAATGCCATGTTGTTTACCAACAAAATGCATGATCTTTCTCTGCAGAGACTTAATGAACAGCACTCACATTCAGAACCCAATAAACATTCAAGATACTCTGAGAACAGTGAAATCAGATCAGAAAATACTGAGTGAGAAACGCATCCAAACGCTGGAGATTCTTAGGTGAGAAATAAAACATGAATTTCTAGTCTTGCATTCTTTTTCCTCAGTTAATATTAGTTGTTAAAATGCTGTGTACCTTTTACTCACATTTTCTGCCCCATATCTAGAGACATGATGCCTCCAAGAATCTCAGAGTCATCAGTTGCGGAATGGTATTCAGCACTGTCAGTCATCAATGAGGAAATAGGTCAGAAAATGTGCTTCTCATTACAATAATCCAATATGATACAATGGTATAGCATGCTCTACATCACTTTATGTGCACTTTAATGAATTCCTCACTATGTTTCATTTCTTTAGATTGCATTCACGTTGCTACAATGGAAAAACTTCACAAAAACTACGAGAACAACTGGCAAGGCTGTTTGGCAGAGGTCGATCTATTTAAGGTGAGAAATACGTTAAGCTTTCTCATTTGTTTTGATTGTCAAAACACAACACCAACACAACAATATTCTCAACTCTTTACACACAGGCCGAAGTGTCTACATTGGGATTCACCTCAGACGAGATACAGAATATTGTAAACGTGGAGATATTACCTCTCGTTGGCCAATGCCAGTCACAAATGGACGTCCATTTGGAAAAACTGGATGTAAGTTTAGTTTCCTTAATGCTTTAAATTAAATCTTCTCTACTTTTGGATTATAAATGTATAACTTGTAATTTATGGTAGTGCTGCATTTTTAGATAACTTTTATTGATTTAAGTCAGTACTCTCTCATGATAGACTGTGCATTGTAACCTTCTTACAGAAAGCTTTTGAAAGTTTGGCCAAAACCACGGCTAATGAGAGCGAGTGTTTATTCAAGTTTATGTGTGGGATGGCTCAGCTGTGGGAGATTCACTGCGAAGGCTTGTTGAACAGAGAACAGCAGCTACAAAAGTCATTGGAGTCCATCAGTCAAGTCCACAACCAAGAGAACCAGGCAAGATTGTGTTAACTGTTTTGTGCAATACTTTTGCAGTGTCTGTTTACACTAAGTGCAAATAGCCTGCCTTGTTGGCAGAGGCTTTTTACACTAACTCCGCTCACTGATGTCTGGTTGTGCCAGACAAAATGACAGAAGATGCTGACTTGTCAACAGTAGCAATAGTGTAGAGGTAAAGGCCCTTTCACACCAGACACGTAACGAAAAAGCGAAGCGAATATTTTGTGTGCAAATAGTCAAAACCATTCACATCAGCCGCGACACAAATTTACGACGTCTGTGACGTTTCAGAGCTCCAACATTCCAAAACATTCGCAACAAAATTAATTTGATTTAAAAGACCAAAAAGAAGGTTTTGGGTGCACCCAGTCTTAAAAGAACAGAGAGTCTGAAGGGGAGTATGCAAATATTGTACAGGAGCTAAAACTTTATCATATCAGAAAGTTTTGATGCAAATCGACCCGTGTTCAATTCACCCTTTTGCCAAACTTGCTTATATCGGAAAGGCATTTATTTTCAATAAAAATTAAGAAAATATTCGATAAGTGAAAATTTTACGTGTTTTTAATAAAAAAGTGTTTATCTGTTAGGGTTAGGGTTAAGTGTAGGGAGGGTTTTATTTTCCCAATAAGGCGGCATCCATTTAATAATTTTAATAAATTTAATAATTTACACTCTGTTATTAAGTTAAGTTAAGTGACATGTGAAGGCCAAGTATGGTAACCAATACTCTGAATTTGTCCTCTGCATTTAACCCATCCAAGTTAGTTCACACACATTAGGAACAGAGTAGTGAGTAGTGAACACACACTGCAAACCGTGACACACCTGGAGCAGTGGGAAGCCATTTTGCTGTGGCGCCCGGGGAGCGATTTGGGGTTAGGTGCCTTGCTCAAGGGCACCGCAGTCATTTCCTGCTGGCACTGAGAATCGAACTAGCAACCTTTGGGTTACCAATCGGACTCTCCAATTAAGCCACGACTGCCCACTATAGCAATGCAAGGTGCAATTACCGAGGTGCAATTAGTAAATGCCACTATTTATAAGCAAAAATAGCATCTAACTATCTATCTTTCTCCATTTTCACTTAGTGTAAGTAGAATCTATCGCTATTTTCGCTTAGTGCAAATTTTGAAGAGGTTTCTTAAAAGGAATGTCCTCAGTGTTGGGGAAAAATACTTTTAAAAGTAATACGTTACAATAGTGTGTTGCAACTAATTGCATTACTTTTGCATTACTTTTTCTCACCTGGAACACAAATGTGATGTTTAACCTAAGTTATTTTTGCTTATTAGTATTTACGCAGGTTTGCATAGTAGTCTGTATTTCACTGTTTTCATTCATTTTGAAGAATACTGAACTTTTGTGAGTCATGCTCACATTAGTCTAGAACTACAATAATCATCATGTTTAGACACTGCACACAACACCTCTGCAACTAATTTATCAAGACTAGAGAGGTGTCAGTCAATAAATGGGAAAACAAAGTAGCTTGTGGATAATTTAATTTGCATTACTTGTTATGCGTTACCCCCAAAATTAGTGCTTATAATAATAATAATCTTTTTGCAGTATTCTGTAGCATTAATGCCTGGACATGTTTGCTCACTTTGCTGAACATGAAAATGAGCTGTCAAATTTCTCACCCGACAGAGGAAAGAGGCCCAGCTGGATATGATGTTGGACAAACTCAGGCAGGAAAGCTCAGAAGAAGCTCTGAAAGACTCCTTAGAGAAGACGCTAACCTATTTGGAAGAGGTTAAGAATGGGTAACGCATATTGAGATTTTTTTGAGTGAAGATTTTTGTTGTTGTTGTTTGTACATTAAGCTACTTAAACTTAACTTTAATAAGAAAGAAAACCTAGACATTTTTGTAAATCCTTTTACTGCATTCAATGTTCTTTAAGGTATATAAACATCTATAAGGAGGAAGTGGAAACTGTGGAGTGTTACCCGTCTATAGTCCTGCAGGAATTACAAGCATACAATCTTTCTGTCAGCCAATTCTTCAGTGTCGAAGAGGTTTATGGCCAGGTACATATCCAACAATAAAAATGCTGTTGTCTCTGTTTGTGCAAGACAAACACTGTTAAAATAACTTTATTTTTTGTCAAAGGACTCTAAAGATTTTTGCCAACTTTATCCCTCTCTTAAACTTGGTGAGTTAAAAGCTAGTCTCAAGGAGCTGTATTATTTCTGTTGCCTTTGGATTGTTTAACACCCATTTATTATGTTTATCTTGGTGTTTACTCAGGCCAAAGCATCACAGCCATTAAGAATGAAAGATTGAAGAAAGAACTTGAGGTGAAACCCAGATGTGTACAAAAGCCACATTTCAACAACCAAGGAAGCTCAACATTTGCCTCATCCTGTGATATGGTAATAATGGCACATAAATACTTTCCCTTCTTAATTTTTGTCTTTTATTTCATTATTTCATTTCCTCTATTTTGTAGGATGACCAAGATTGTAAAGCTCTATCATTTTCAGTCTCTCAAACCAAAGAGACTTTCACTACCGCAAAAGGAAATGTGTACAACTGCCATGTGTTTCACACTAACCACGATGAAGATCTGGAAGCAAACCTTAAGGAAACTGAGCTGGTTTTATACCCAAAGGCTCTCATTGTTGAATTGCTAAAAGGGTAAGTGTACAATAGAAATGATAGAATGAAATGATGCTTTGGTTGATGTCTATCTTGTGGTCTACCACTGATATAGACATAGCACAAAAACATAAGCCATAAGCAAGTGATGAAATTTGGAATGCTGAAATGAAAATTGTGCAATAAAAAACCCTTGGGGGTTTTTAGAACTATAATTTACTTTTGCTTGCAGTTCTTTCTGTGTTGTTTACTTTTTCCATTAGTATTTATTGTTTAGTTCTCTTACGAGAGGTTCTCTCGTATTGCGTAAGTTCCTTACGCTACGGGAAAGTATTCTTTCTTCGAGATTTCTGAAAAACCCAAAATTATCCTTAATTTTGTAACATTGTCAACGCAGTGCGGCAGCCTGGCAGACCATAGCAGGCTATTCCAGCGTGCTATTGGCTGCTCTGCTGGCAACTGCAGCAGCCTATCGGTGAGCCCGCGTGACGTGGCGACCAATGAGGGCGCTTCGCGCCCACCTGGCTTCATTTGCCTACAGGTGGGGCGTGGCCACGTGTATATAAGCAGGGCTCACGGGCTGCATATTCGATTTTCTTTTCTTCAGCGAAGCCCTTCGCATCGCTGGATCTGGAACCCGCCGCCGTGACCGCGCAGACAAGCAAGCAGAGGACAGCGCCTGAGGAAGCCGGCAGCATCGCGCCACCTTCAGCCATCCGTGCCTGCTCTGCTATCCGGCAGCCCATATCCTTTACGCTCAAGTGTTGTCGCCGCTGCGTCACACTTTTCACAAAAAGAGCCGAGCGTTTGATGCAAAATGTCTCGTTCCACCTGCGGCTCGTGTCACGCGCAGCTCAGCTCCGGGGACCGCCATGTGATCTGCGCTCTCTGCCTGGGCCGTGATCACGCCGCCGCCGCACTTCTCGCCGGCGGATGCCAGGAGTGCGAAGAACTGACGATGTCGACCCTGCGGGCTCGACTCGTCCTGTTCGACGATGATATCCCTCCAGTCCCTGCTACGCCGCGCAGGAAGAAGCGCCGCTCGCAGCGGACTCCGGAGTTCGCCGAGAGAAGCTCGCCGGAACCTTTCCCGCCCGCTTCACTCTCGCCTTCCCCGCCCCCACCCCAGGCCGCCATTTCTGTTGCCGCCTCCGGGGATGAGGCGGCCGCGGAACGCGCCGACAGCTGCTCCATCATGGCTTCCGACAGCGAGGACTGGTCTTCCGCGACCTCTTCAGTCCGGGGCCACGCCTTCTCACCCGGGCTGTCGAGCAGCTAGGCCTCGAATGGGCCTCGCAAAGTCCTGGAACGCGCCATTCTCCGCGAGGGTCTCGTCTCAGGCTTCTTCGACGCTCTCACAAGTTGACGGCGCGGCTGAGAAAGGCTACAACGCTATCCCTCCGGTGGAAGAGGCGGTCGCAGCGCACCTTTGCCCGCCTTCCG
The DNA here is from genome assembly GCF_949357685.1 of Gobio gobio. Taxonomy (NCBI): domain Eukaryota; kingdom Metazoa; phylum Chordata; class Actinopteri; order Cypriniformes; family Gobionidae; genus Gobio; species Gobio gobio. The sequence continues at coordinate 25,436,275 of NC_137100.1, forward strand.
GTTGGCGCTCAAAGGCTGCCCTCCCGTCTAAGGCCTGCAGAGTGACGTCATCGCTGATCGGCCGCGCTTTCGCTGCCTCCGGTCAAGCTGCGTCTGCTCTGCACTCTATGCTGCAAATCCTCCAAGCTAATCTCCTCCGCGACCTGGACGAGAAAAGCTGTGACGCTGAGTTAATCACGGATTTGCGAAGCGCGACGGATCTCTCCCTTCGCGCCACCAAGACCGCAGCACAGGCCCTCGGACGCTCTATGGCCTCCCTCACGGTAGCTGAGCGCCACCTCTGGCTCACGCTCGCGGACATGCGAGAAACAGAGCGCGCGGCCTTCCTAAATGCCCCGCTCTCTCCGTCTGGGCTCTTCGGACCAGCGGTCAAGGGGATCGTCGACCGTTTCTCCGAAGTGCAGAAAACGACGCAGGCCATGAACCTTTTCCTGCCTCGACGCCCCGGCACTAGCAATAGCTCCGTTGCTCGCCGTCCTCGTGACCAGCCAGCAACGAGCTCCGCGCAGCGCCCAGCGCGGCCCCCTTCGTCTCAGCGAAGACCGAGCGGCCGCCCCAGATCGCGCTCTTCCAGCCGTGGTAAGCCGCCTCCACCTCGGGGCCCCCGGCCTAGGATCGCGCTGAAGCCCGAGCCTCCAAAGTCCTCCTAGCCAGAGGCAAGAAACGACGGTTAAGTCCCGCCGCGGCCGGACCACCGTCAAAACTCTCTTTCCTGTCAGCCCCCACCACTGTGGCTGCTGCAGATGGATTTACCGCAGCCAACGAGCCGGCAAAAACGCCTTCTCGCCTGTCAATAACCGCCGTTTTTACGGCGAACCAGAGAAATCACAAAAGTTGCATTATTTCTGGTTGCACGGCTCACGCCGTATGTGTTTCAAATGCAGTAAATGTGCCCACTTTTCTGTGTTCACCCCTGAACACAAGCACTATAAACCCCGTGTCCCCCACTCACATAAAGCGGCCACCGGCCGCTCGAGTGCTAGAGTTAGGTCACGTGTCCGCTTGTTTGCGTCCACGACTAACCACCACACGCGCTGTCACACAGCCACTCTTAACCGGTCATGTTCCACGCGTAAGAGTTGTGCCCGCTCAAACGCGCTCACACATTTTCGCGAACATTATGCCTCAGGCGCCATGCGCCGCGCCACACACCATTTGTTTTCCGCCCAGGGTGGCCGGAGCGATGAGTGTAGGGCCGCACACAAGCCACTCCCCGCTCGAAGCGGCAGAGATGCAGTGTGTAGGGCGGCCAGCCATCGCGAGCGATCGGCTGGCCCACAGCACAGAGAGCGCGCGCACTGCGCCCGCCCCTCCTATACAGGCCGTCAAACCCGCGAAGCGCGGCGTTTCGAGCCCGGAGGCCATTCTATCCCGTGTGGCGCACGCGAGAGCGTGGGAAGCCATTCCAGGTGTATCAGAATGGGTGCTGAAAACAGTGAAGCACGGCTACACTCTGCAGTTCGCTCGCCGCCCTCCGCGCTTCTGTGCGCGTACAGAGACGAGAGTGAGCGAGGAAGTAGCACATCTACTTCGAGCAGAAATAGCCACGCTGCTGTGCAAAGGGGCTATAGAACCGGTTCCCCATTCTATGAGCGAGTCAGGCTTTTACAGCCGGTATTTTCTCGTGCCAAAAAGGGATGGGTCGCTCAGACCGATTCTGGATCTGAGGCGTCTGAACAAAGCTCTTATGAAAAGATCGTTCAAGATGCTCACGACCAAGCAGATCCTCGCGCATATTCGCCCGAGAGACTGACTAATCTCCCTAGATTTGAAAGATGCATATTTTCAAATCAAGATAACGCCGCGTCACAGGCCATTCTTACGATTCGCCTTCGACGGCCAGGCTTATCAATACACCGTCCTTCCGTTCGGCCTGTCACTAGCACCCCATACATTTACGAAGTGCATGGACGCGGCCCTCGCTCCTCTGAGAAATCGAGGGATGCGAGTATTGAACTATCTGGACGATTGGCTCATCCTGGCGCAGTCGGAGGCCGAGCTCCTCGCCCACAGGGCAATGCTGCTCAGCCATCTGGACAGCCTAGGGCTCACGGTCAATTGGACCAAGAGCTCATTAGTGCCCACGCAATCAACCTCATTTCTGGGTTTGAATCTGGACACTGTGGCAATGTCAGCCCGCCTGTCACCCCAACTCGCGCGCCAAGTTCGGCGCATGGCTGCGTACTTCCGGCCGGGCAAAATCGCACCTCTCAAGCTTTTTCAGAGGATGCTGGGACGTATGGCCTCAGCTGCAGCTGTGCTCCAGCTGGGCTTAATGCGCATGCGCCCGCTGCAATGCTGGTTAAACGCCCGAGTGCCTCACAGAGCCTGGGCGTCCGGAGGCTTCAGGATCAGAGTGACTCAGGGCTGCGTGTCAGCCCTAGAGCCCTGGTTAGTAGCCGACTGGTACCAGAGGGGAGTGACGATGGGAGCCATCTCACACCGCAAGGTCATCTCGACGGACGCCTCCACCACGGGTTGGGGCGCCGTTTTCGAGGGCAGATCAGCCTCGGGCCTTTGGTCGAGCGAGGAAAAACTCCTACACATAAACTGTTTGGAGATGATAGCGGTAGAGAACGCGCTCAGGCAGTTTCTCCCGCTTATACGAGGACACCACGTGTTAGTCCAGTCGGACAATACCACAGTGGTGTCCTACGTGAACCGGCAGGGCGGTGTCAGGTCCAGATGTCTGGGCAATCTGACAGAACGCCTGCTCGTGTGGGCACACAGCTCGCTGCGCTCGCTGAGAGCTGCGCACGTGCCGGGCCACCTCAATGTGGGCCCGGACAAGCTGTCCAGGGGCCTCATTCTCCCAGGAGAATGGTCCCTGCACCCCCAGACAGTCCAGCTGGTATGGCGCCTGTTCGGCAGAGCGGAGCTCGACCTCTTTGCAACAAAAGAGAACGCCCGCTGCCCGACGTTTCTGTCCAAAAGCGAGGATGCGCTGTCCCAAACTTGGCCCAGCCTCCCGCTGTATGCTTTCCCGCCGATTTCCCTATTGCCCCAGGTCATAGCGAAAATCAGGGAAACGCGCCGCCCGGTGCTCCTTATAGCACCGCGCTGGGAGAACCAGATTTGGTACCCAGAGCTGGTGAAGCTGTCGCACTCACCCCCCTGGCCAGTTCCGCTGAGAGCAGACCTTCTCTCTCAAGCAGGAGGGTCAGTTTGGCATCCCCATCCAGAGCGATGGTCTCTGCATGTATGGGTGACCAACGGATACCCGTTGACCTGCCCGAAGGGGTTATGAACACGATTTCACACTCTAGAGCCCCCTCGACGAGGCGGTTATATAGTTCTAAGTGGTCGGTGTTCACTAAGTGGTGTGTTTCCAAGGGATTGGACCCACAGCAATGTGGGGTCCAGCGGGTGCTCTCCTTCCTCCAAGAGCTTTTGGAATTGGGCAGGTCCCCTTCCACGCTCAAAGTGTATGTGGCGGCTATAGCAGCGTTCGCTCAGACGACGCTAGGTAGCACGCTAGGAAGGAACGAGCTCATCATCCGTTTCCTCAGAGGAGCCAGACGGATGAATCCCCCGCGGCCCCCGTCGGTTCCTATATGGGATCTGGCATTGGTCCTAGAGGCCCTGAAGGCTCATCCCTTTGAACCGCTCGAGACTGTGGAACCAAGGTTCCTTTCGCTAAAAACCGCGTTTCTGATAGCTCTGGCTTCAGTGAAACGCGTGGGGGATCTACACGCGCTCTCAGTGAGCCCGACGTGTATGGAGTTCGGTCCTAATGACTCTAAGGTCATTCTCAGACCGAGGCATGGTTATGTCCCCAAAGCGATCGGCACTCCCTTCAGGGCGCAGATTATCTCCCTCTCGGCTCTGCCAGCATCCGATGAGGGGGACGGTGGCAATATCCTCTGCCCTGTCAGGGCATTGAGGGTTTATGTCACACGCTCCGCCGCCTTCAGGCGTTCTGAGCAGCTATTTGTTTCGTTTGGTGGGCGCACTAAGGGTCTCGCCTCCTCGAAACAGACCCTGTCCAGGTGGATAGTGGACGCGATTGCAACTGCATACGCTTCCAAACACCTGCAGTGCCCGCTAGGTGTCAGAGCACACTCCACCAGGGGCATGGCCTCTTCGTGGGCTTGGGCCAGAGGGATTTCCATCCACGATATCTGTATGGCGGCAGGCTGGGCCTCCCCGTCTACGTTCGTGAGATTTTACAATCTGGAAGTTCCTGCCTTACAGGCGAAAGTGTTATCAGTTCAATAGGGCTGTTGGTTCTGCCCAGTGGTTCTGCGCAGACATAGCTCACATACTGGTAGTAAGTTCGGTACTAGGCTCATGTGAATTTGAAGGAGACCGGCGGTGCCGTTCCCTCATTTACGAGACGAGCTGTTGTGAGTTTGAAGGTGACCGGCGGTGCCGTTACCTCACTTATATAACAAGATATTGTGAATTTGAAGGCGACCGGCGTTGCCGCTCCCTCATTCATGAGACAAGGTGTGGTGAATTTGAAGGAGACCGGCAGGTGCCGTTCCCTCATTCATGGGACAGGGTGTTGTAACCACCCGTCGTAACCACCCGTCAGTTCGAATGAAGTGTCTGTATATGTGGTGGCCCGTTTTCTTTACCGGCCACCCTGCCCGAGCAGTGTTTTTTCCCCGGTTCCCTGGGATACATATGCTGTATGCGAGGCGCGCACGGCGTTGACAATATGTTCCCGTAGCGTAAGGAACTTACGCAATACGAGAGAACCTCTCGTAAGAGAACGATACTCGGTTACTTAATGTAACCTCGGTTCTCTCTAGAAGAGGGAACGAGTATTGCGTTCCTTGCCGTGCGCCCCGCGGGCTTTTACGCTTCAGAACTACGAAAACCGAATATGCAGCCCGTGAGCCCTGCTTATATACACGTGGCCACGCCCCACCTGTAGGCAAATGAAGCCAGGTGGGCGCGAAGCGCCCTCATTGGTCGCCACGTCACGCGGGCTCACCGATAGGCTGCTGCAGTTGCCAGCAGAGCAGCCAATAGCATGCTGGAATAGCCTGCTATGGTCTGCCAGGCTGCCGCACTGCGTTGACAATGTTACAAAATTAAGGATAATTTTGGGTTTTTCAGAAATCTCGAAGAAAGAATACTTTCCCGTAGCGTAAGGAACTTACGCAATACTCGTTCCCTCTTCTAGAGAGAACCGAGGTTACATTAAGTAACCGAGTATCGTTTCTATATGCATAGAGTAGCAAAAAAAATTAATGCTGTTGTGTTCCCCCATCATAGTGTGAGACAAAACATTTTCAGCCATATGGAAGAGAGATTTCATATTATTCTAACCAAGACTATGACTGTTGTCAAAGCCAAGAATGAGAAACTGAAAGCAGAGCTGGAACTTCGTCTCCAACTCCACCAACCTCGTGCTGTAAGAATCGAGATGGACATTCACAATGTCAGAGCAGGTTTGTCCCCTCATCACGTCCAAAGCAATTTTGGCTTTTACTTATTTAGAAGAGTGTAACAAGAGCCCTTGTGAAAAAGAAGTATTACATTTACGTTTACATTTAGTCATTTAGCAGACGCTTTTATCCAAAGCGACTTACAAATTAGGGAAATAGAAGCAACTAGAGCAGTCAAGGGCAACAATATGCAAGTGCTGTAACAAGTCTCAGTTAATCTAGCACAGATTTTTTTTTTTTTTTTAATAAATTAGACAGACAGACAATGAATAGAATGATAAGTGCTATTCTTGATTGGTCAGGTGCTGCTGGAAAAGATGTGTCTTTAGACTTTTTTTGAAAATGGCTACAGACTCTCCCATTTTTTTGAAAATGGCTACAGACTCGACAAATTGAGATAGGCAGGTCATTCCACCAGGTGGGAACGGTCCAGGAAAAGGTCAATGAGAGCGATTTCATTCCTCTCTGGTATGGCACCACAAGGCGTCGTTCACTGGCAGAATGTAAGTTCCTGGAGGGTGTGTAAGTCTGAACAAGCGAGTTTAGGTATATTGGTGCAGAGCCAGTGGTTGCTTTGAAGGCGAGCACCAGTGCCTTGAATTTAATGCGAGCGGCTATTGGTAGCCAGTGCAGACTGATGAAGAGAGGCGTGACGTGTGCTCTCTTCGGCTCATTAAAGACCAACCTCGCCGCTACATTCTGGATCAGTTGCAAGGGTTTGATAGTGCATGCCGGAAGGCCCGCTAGAAGAGCATTACAGTACTTCTGTCTGGAGAGAACAAGAGCTTGTACCAGTAGTTGTGTGGCATGATCTGATAGGAAGGGTCTAATCTTCCTAATGTTGAATAGTGCAAATCTGCAGGACCGGGTTGTTGCAGTGATGTGGTCAGTGAATTTTAGCTGATCATCAATCACAACCCCAAGGTTCCTGGCTGTCCTGGACGGAGTTATATATGCTTTAGCATACTTTTAAAAAAGAATACTTATTATGGAAATAACATACTTTAAAATAATATACTTAAGTTTGAATTGAATGGACACTTAATTTGACGTTTCCAAATAAATTAAAATGTATTATAGTTTAAAATCATATATATATATAATTTTTTTTTTTTTTTTTTTTTTTTTACGTACTTAAATAGGACTTAAGTACATTTTTATGTTATTTCATAATTACTTATATTGTGTTTGAAATATGGTTTAAGCATGCTGCCGAATGAACTGACAAGTGCATTTATGGTAAATTAAAATAAAATTTAATTTCTGTTGAAACTTGTCTCATGTATTGAAATATATTTGTAATTACACATTTGTAATGATGAAGTTGAATTTAGTACATTCAAATTAAGAACGGGATGTCATTAAAGTTCATGTGCATGTAAAGGCAGACGTCCCAAAACTTTTTGCAATATAGTGTATAATACATTTAAAATGTACTGTAAAAATGTTAATGTGACATTATTACAAAGTGCACAAGTGTGGTACATAGTCATGAAAAGTCTTAAAAATTTACTTTTAAGATTTGAGGTACACTACAAGTGCACATGCAATACAATTATGCATGCTTCTTTTTCACAAGGGAGCTCAGTATATAGAGGACATGTCATAACTCTCTTCATTATTTGGGCAGCTGAACTAGTGCTACATCGAGAATGTGTGGATCGACACTGCAAGGGTATACTAGAGGTCCTAGAAGACTGCCGGACAGACTTACAAGAGTTACAGATCCAGAAAAATAAACTGACCGAAGACTTCCAAATGCAAATCTACAGTAGAGAGAAAGATTTTACCTTTGCCACTAATTCTGAAAAGTAAATAAATATACAAAAAAATCATAGTGGTAATGATGTGTGCAGTTTACACAATCTACTTATTCTGGCCATTTTTATTCACAGGATAAATAAACTTTGTACCTCACTTCAAACTAACCTGGACAAACATACCAATATCATCCAGACATTAGAAACAGACTTTAGAAAAAAGATGGAGTTCAAAATGAATGGCTTGAGGGAAGCAAATGTTCAGATGAGCTCTTTCAAGTATGTCATTCTCTGTACAAGTCATTATCAGTGTTGTGTTGTGCAGTGAATTTGATACAGTGAAAATGTTCATTACAATTGTTGTCTATTCCACAAGGTTGTTTTTTGAGGGGGGAAATTTTACACCCCAAGAAATTGAAGTCTTTCAGTCACATCTGGAAAAAATGAACAAGCGCATTGATTCTGCAGAGGGGGCCATGATGCAGGACATGGAAGAAAAGTGTCTGGAGCAGGTTGTGATTACTCATAAGTCGATTATACACTAAATACACTAAAAAAATTGTTTCAACAGGAATTCAAAGCGAGAATCCATTTTTCCTCAGGTTAAGGATATTGTCAGGAAGTTTGAGGAAAAATTCAGTTTTCTCGCTATCGAGCTGAAGTTTCTTGCAAAAATGCAACAGATATTTAACAACACGCAAATCCAGATCAAAAGCGAGGTATTTTCAGTATATCATTTACTCTTATTTCATTCCATCCCTCTGTCTACTGTTCATAATCTGTTGAATTTGTATTTGGTTGTTTTAAAGGCTTTAAAGAGTAACATGCAGAAGAAGACTATTGACAACATGTTGAGCTATTTAAAGGAAATGACTGCTGAATATGGCCAACCCAGCCCTGATAAGAAGGTAAATCCTCTGATATATTATTAGATTAACATTTATGCCATTATAATACTGGTCTACAGAAAACAATTTGTATTGTAGATTGTAGCCATAGAGGAGATAACAAGTTTAACAAATTCTCTGATGGAGGAGCTACAGAAGAGGTGTCAGTACCTCGACTGCTTTTTGGTATGGCATTACACATTCCAATGCTACTGGCATATTGACATGTAATCCCTATAGACACGATTGATTATGTCTGATATATTTTTGTAGGATGCCTCTATGGCTGTCCCCCGACCGCAGACTCCACTTCAGGGGGCTTTTGCTGTTGCAGCTCGCACCAGGTCCCGTATACAGGAAAAAACAGCCAGTCCAGATGGAGTCCTGCCAGTCCTGCTCCATCCTAGCCGCATTGGAGTGTCCTTCCTGGATGATGCAGTAGTGGGGGTTATCAAAGGCCTACTCAAGTCAGTGTCCTTAAAGGGGACCTATTATGCCCTTTTTTAATCCTCTTGATTATGTTTTTGGGGTCTACTAGAATAGGTTTTCATGCTTAAAGGTGAACTATGTAAAATATCCAAAAACCACTAGGCCAGTGTTATATATTTTGTTCAGTTGAGTGCTTAGAATATCCCAAATGTTTCCAACTATTTGTAAATCGTGAGAAATTGCTATTTTAACCAAGGAACCGGGACGTGTGAGCTATGTGTTTGAGGGAGTCGCCTGTCGAATGCGTAATATCTGCGTTACCCTCGGGTTCCGGTTTTATTTAGAAGAAAGGCTGTACTCTCACTGCAGTGTGAACAAGTGTCATAGCAACCACAGAGCGAACGTCATAACTTCCTTTTCAACACACTCAGATATATCTAATACGATAAACAGAGTTGCGTTACCTCATATACTCATGACTGGAAAAGAGGAAGTGGCGCCGGCGACCGTGTCATAATAAAAGTCCCGCCGGCGACTATGCCATAATAACAGTCCCGCTCTTCAATCGCTCCTGCGGCCTTGCTCAGCTCCACAACACTCGATCCTGCTCTGCTTCACTACAGTAATGTTAATAATCCCATCCATGAACATGATTTCTGCCCGAGTCCTATCCTGACTCTTTTTCACCGGCTGTGAGGTGAAGACCACATAACAGGCGACCTCTAGTGGACGGAAAAGTTACATAGTGTAGCTTTAAATGTTCAAAAAACACATTATTTTTCACATATTTTACATTGTTGCAGCACCTCTCTTCCCAGTTTGTCAATAATGCTCTGTTTAGATCCATGTCTCTATGAAGAGCGCAATGTGCTCTGATTGGTCAGCTGGACCTCACCCCTTTTTTTGCATATGCATTTGAGGGGAATTATTTAAATGAGGGACATTGTCACATATACGTTCCTGGAAGAAAACTTAAGGCTACAGTCGAGACATTTCAGGGAGTACAGAAACAGTGCTTAATAATATAGAGAAAAAAATCCCTTTAGAGTGGACTTTGTGCTTTGCAGACCTTTTTCATGCTCAAACAGCAACATTACACACTAAAGAAATGTATAAATGTAAAAAAATCATAATAGGACCCCTTTAAATGTAAAATGTCATTGGTGTCATTATTGTAGATTTTACAATATGTTCTTACACACGGGTTTATCACCTAACATTGTCCTCATAGTTATGACCTGATTCCCCTTAAAGGGATAGTTCACCCAAAAATGAAAATTATCAGTATCGGTCCGCCGGAAACTAGATATTTTACTTTATAACTTGTTAAATATGGATATTTCTCTTACAAAAACCCATTGATTCTCTTCAGAAGGCCTTTATTAACCCCCCAGAGCCGTGTGGATTACTTTTATAATGGATGGATGCACTTTTTTGGGCTTAGAATTTTGGGGTGCTAGTATTCACTGCCATTATAAAGCTTGGAAGAGCCAGGACATTTTTTAATATAACTCTGATTGTATTCTTATGAAAGAAGAAAGTCAAATACACCTAGGATGGCTTGAGGGTGAGTAAATCATGGGCTAATTTTCATTTTTGGGTGAACTATCCCTTAAAGTGATTCAAGTTTTGCTTCTGTTTATTTGCATAATGGGTTCTGTTGCGGGCAGCTGTTTGCAATGCTCACTAACGGAACACATGACATCTAAGTAAAATGAAAACTTAAAAAAATGAGGAAATAATCTACTTCTCATTGTGTACATAATGTCTCTTTTCTGTGAACAGGGTAGGCAAAGCTAAAGAATTCAAGGAGGTGAACATTGACCCAACAGAAAGACACTCTTCAGCAGGTTGGATTGTTCATGTGAACTACAGTGTTGTTAGTTTGCCCTTTTACACTCATCCGTGACCAGTTTTTGTGGGTTCTTCTAAAAATAAAAAATGTTTTGCCTCCAGCAAGGTTAAACTCCCCTCTTGGATCAGGTCGGAGGTCAGGAAAGAGCGTCAGTCAGTCTGGAATAGAGACTCAGTGCAGAAAGTCAGAGGACTCAATGACCACACAGAGGTTTGACATTTCAAATATGATAAGAGAGAGAGAGATTTATGAAATACTGTTAGAGAAGTGGCTATGTCTCTTCTCTGTTAATATAGTAATATAATAATAAAATCTGACTACATAGAAAATGAGCTGTTAGTGTAATAATTAGCATACGTTCCATTCAGTGATCATGTAAAATGAACATTTATGATATAAAATGTTCTAATTTAAGAAACATCTTTTTTTTATTTCTTTGAAATTATTCTGTCTAGGAGGGTAACCAAACCCAACCGCTTTGATAAGAAGTTCCTTATTTTTGGCTCGAAACCTGAAGAGCAGAACGACAGGTCAGTGCATCTGCTAGCTGTTATTTTATGTCATTTTTGTTTTTTGTTCTGAATCTGTTTGAAAATATTTGCATTTCTCAGTGTTTCATTCAAAGCCTCAATCACCTGTATTCTCTGGAAAGCCAATGATATTCTCCTCTTGGTGGCAGAGGTACTATAAAACATATGAACACAGTCAGTGTGTATTAAGCATTTGGTGTTAAATAAGTGATTTTAGTGTGTAACTGAACTGTATGTCACCATCAGGAGTTCTATAAGAAGAAAGAGCGCCGCCCTATCATTCGTTCTGAGCAACTGCAGGAGACATTTGATCAGTGTGCAGAGGAGATGCACGAAAGACTTCTTATCTACCAGAGTCAGTCACAAGATTACCACAACAGCTGCCTGAAAGGTTAACTCTTTGAATATTGCACTTAAGTGTTATTTGCAAAAAAAAATCAAGAAATTAGACCAGTTACATTTCAGTATGCAAATATTTTGATAATGTCAACATTGTATGATGCTGTAGTTGCAGAGAAATTACACACATTTATATTTCTTAAAAAGCATAAAAATGTTCTAAAAAAAAACAATGACACCTAAAGGGGATTATCCAAATAAAGTGTAACCAAATTATCAACAAAAAAGCAAAGTTTAAATTGACTTTGAGATGAAACCAGTGTTTATTCAGGCACTGGCTAGTTGAAGAAAACATCCAAAACAATTTCCAATTTTATTAAACATATAAAGATTTAAATTACAATACATATCTTTAAAGGCTGTCTATATTCTGAATGTTTATATACTTTATATTTGATTCTCCTGAACGATGTAAAATTTATTCCTAAAAATAGGGTGAAAATGTATGGCTGTTGTCAGTATCCAATGTTCAGGTTTCTGTTCTGTAAATAGTGCATATTTAATTAGATAATGCATCATTTGCATATTTAAACGTAACATTTCAGAAAACTTGTTATACAAAACAGGTGTCTTAATGTACTGCAGTGAATCAACTCGGCAAGTATGGTGACATCTATTAGTTAAAAATGTTACCCTATTCTACAGTTGTGTCTTTACTGTGGAAAATGAAGTAAAAGACGTAGACGGACAGTTAAAATGCTGTTTTTGGAATATACCATACAGCCTAGCAATCCCTGTAATAACAATAACAGAGGTCTAATTACATGTTCATTTACATTGCATGACAATATGTGACAGTTTTCACTCTGTGTAGAATTTCAGGTGCAGTTGAAGGCCATTGAGGAGTTTCTGTCGAGTGTACCAGAGAAGCTTTTCTCTAAACTAAGAGATCAATACCTCGAGGAGCTGACGCAAAGCATGACACAAATTCAACACCGGTTCGAACTAGTTCAGCAGCAGAGTGAACAAAAGAGGGTATGTGAACAAATGCAGAACAATGGTAAGGGCAGAGGAAATTATCCTATCATAACCCTCCTAAGTTCCTCTCATTTAGTCACTCTGGGGAAGAAGCCATTCAACTGCCATGGTGCACTATTAATATTATTTACCTCAGTTATTTGCAAAATATTATGCAAATACATGCACCCCTAACTATGTATAAAGCATAGTCACCAGGTTTCTGTTGTTTCTTTGGCCTGCTGTCATAGAGGGAGCACAGTGGCCAGTTGCGTGTGCGTCTGAGCCATCCGGCTTGTGAGACAGAACTCAAGCAGCTGGTGGAGGCTGAGGAGGAGAGACAGAGAGAGCAAAGACAAGCCATCCAGAATACCAGACAGGAAGTTCAGGTTACAGACTTGCTGCTTTAAACTTTCACTCAAATAATCGCCGTTCTGCTTTTTTTGCTTTATTTAAACCTCACTAAATTTAAACTTGGTCTTTTTTCTGTACAGGCATGTGCCCTCAGAAACGCAGAAGAATTTGTCACTGCTCTTTCCAGGTTAGCAGAGGCCTTACTCTTCCAGTTCGACAACCTCATAACCATCCATGAGGTTCAAGTGGGACGTAAGTTTATGAATGAATAGTATGGAAATGTAGATGGTGGCACAACACAGGTTTTGGTGTTGACGTTTGATTCATGATAAGCAACATGCATTACATAATCAGATTTTTTCAGGTAAGTGTTGGCTGAAAAAAAGAATATGTGTTTAATATACACAATTTTATGGCAGTATTCTTGGTGTGAAAGGGTCTTTCAGGCATGTGATCAGCTAAGGACGAAAAAGAAGATTTTTCTCCATATAGTGGACCTCAATGGGGTACAATGGGTTGAAGGTCCAAATTGCAGTTTCAATACAGCTTCACGGGGCTCTACTCGATCCTAGCCGAGAAATAAGGGTTTTATCTAGCGAAACGATTGGTCATTTTCTAAAAAATACAAAAATGTATATACTTTTTATATACCACAAATGTTCTTCTTGCTTAGACTGGGTAAACCCAGCCTGATCTCCCGGCGATTTGATTTCGCCCTGCAGCTCAGGCTGGAAACCTGTACATTTTTCTATCCTGCTTCCGTTACAAATCTGCGGGAACCAATCACAAACCAGCTTATCCACCTGGAACGCTATTGCCGAGTTTAACACGATGATGGATAGAGAAGCGACGGTTGAAGGACAATTGCGTACAGAGTCATTTGAACTATGCACGTTGATCACGCCTCTTGTGGTGTGATTGGTGGAAGGACTATCCTATTGCGTACAGAGTCATTTGAACTATGCCCGTTGATCAGGCCTCTTGTGCAGTAGAAAATACAGAGCAGACTCCCCAGACCAATGTTCAATCTTAAAAGATTGAGCTTGGTCTGGTGATAGCCAGACAACTTCTTGCTCTGATCTGTGATGGGTCACCCATTATGTCATCATGTTGGAAAGGTCATGCTTGACGTAGGCAAACACGTTCTTGCAAAGGCTGACTAATATCCCTCGAGTGAGAATTGAGGAAGAACAAAGGTTCTTGCCAGCTTCCTCGTGGAGTCGAACATGCTCCACTTGTAGTGTATGTTTTACATGCGCATACAAACAAGCGTCTCCTGAAGACAAAAAAAAAAGACATATATTCCAGGCGCCCTCTTAGGTTATGTTTACATGACAACAACTTACTAAAAACAGACGACAATGTTGTCAAAAGGATCTGTTCACACGGATCTGCAAAAAGGCTGTATTATGCATGCCAGCCCAGTGGTTGGCAATGTCACCTTGTCAAGAAACACCCCGCGAACACATAATATACATACGTGAACATGTAGTACGCATGCGCATGATGTTACCGGTTTCACAAATTTACGTTTTTGTTTACATGGAGACGGTAAAGGCATCGTTTTCAAAACCTTGCACTTTGAAACCCGTTTTCAAAAGTCTGCATTTCAGGCCCCCTAAACGGCATTGTTGTGTAAATCAACGGCAAAAATGCATAAAAAGTTTTCCCTTTTCAGTTGAAAACATTATACTATAAAGTAGTGACGTCATGGACTGTCGTTGGCCAATGAAATTGTCGTGTGTATACACGTGCGTCAGACACCGGTCACTTTCTATTAAATTCTGTTGCATTATTTTCCTGTTACCATTGTGAAGCTGCTTTGAAACAATCTGCATTGTAAAAAGCGCTATATAAATAAAGGTGACTTGACTTGACTGATGATTCCCTTAGGGAACTGAAGGGAGACCTTAAATCTACTTTTTTGTTCACAGATTTGTAAATGTAGCTCTGTCAGCTGATGGTTGAAGAAAATCTTTTTAAAACCATACTTTCCATAACAGTGAAACACGTTAAATAAAGTAACACATTTACTTGTAAAAATTAACGTTCCCCAATACTGCTTACAATAATCATTCATTTACTTACAGGTGCTGGTCATATAATTAGAATATCATCAAAAAGTCAATTTATTTCACTAATTCCATTCAAAAAGTGAAACGTGTATATCATATTCATTCATTACACACAGACTGATATATTTCAAATGTTTATTTCTTTTAATTTTGATGATTATAACTGACAACTAAGGAAAATCCCAAATATAGTATCTCAGAAAATTAGAATATTATGAAAAGGTTGAAATGAAAATGGTCTCTCAGTCTAGTTCTGTAGGCTACACAATCATGGGGAAGACTGCTGACTTGACAGTTGTCCAAAAGACGACCATTGACACCTTGCACAAGGAGGGCAAGACACAAAAGGTCATTGCAAAAGAGGCTGGCTGTTCACAGAGCTCTGTGTCCAAGCACATTAATAGAGAGGCGAAGGGAAGGAAAAGATGTGGTAGAAAAAAGTGTACGAGCAATAGGGATAACTGCACCCTGGGGGAGATTCACAAAGACTGGACTGCAGCTGGAGTCGGTGCTTCAAGAACCACTACGCACAGACGTATGCAAGACATGGGTTTCAGCTGTCGCATTCCTTGTGTCAAGCCACTCTTGAACAACAGACAGCGTCAGAAGCGTCTCACCTGGGCTAAAGACAAAAAGGACTGGACTGCTGCTGAGTGGTCCAAAGTTATGTTCTCTGATGAAAGTAAGTTTTGGATTTCCTTTGGAAATCAGGGTCCCAGAGTCTGGAGGAAGAGAGGAGAGGCCCACAATCCACATTGCTTGAGGTCCAGTGTAAAGTTTCCACAGTCAGTGATGGTTTAGGGTGCCATGTCATCTGCTGGTGTTGGTCCACTGTGTTTTCTGAGGTCCAAGGTCAATGCAGCCGTATACCAGGAAGTTTTAGAGCACTTCATGCTTCCTGCTGCTGACCAACTTTATGGAGATGCAGATTTCATTTTCCAACAGGACTTGGCACCTGCACACAGTGCCAAAGCAACCAGTACCTGGTTTAAGGACTATGGTATCCCTGTTCTTAATTGGCCAGAAAACTCGCCTGACCTTAACACCCATAGAAAATCTTTGGGGTATTGTGAAGAGGAAGATGCGATATGCCAGACCCAACAATGCAGAAGAGCTGAAGGCCACTATCAGAGCAACCTGGGCTCTCATAACTCCTGAGCAGTGCCACAGACTGATCGACTCCATGCCACGCCGCATTGCTGCAGTAATTCAGGCAAAAGGAGCCCCAACTAAGTATTGAGTGCTGTACATGCTCATACTTTCAGTTGGCCAAGATTTCTAAAAATCCTTTCTTTGTATTGGTCTTAAGTAATATTCTAATTTTCTGAGATACTGAATTTGGGATTTTCCTTAGTTGTCAGTTATAATCTTAAAAATTAAAAGAAATAAACATTTGAAATATATCAGTCTGTGTGTAATTAATAAATATAATATACAAGTTTAACTTTTTGAATGGAATTAGTGAAATAAATAAAATTTTTGATGATATTCTAATTATATGACCAGCACCTGTAATTGAACCTGAAATGTCTTTTGGAAAAGCAGATGCTGAAGAAAAGAGGGAGAATATCACTACACTCATCCGCCAAGCACAAACCGGACTTTTGCTGGAAGACAAGAGCAGTACTCAGATGCAGAAGGGCAGCAGGTGTGGAAATACCATAGCCAAGGAAAATGTCTTTCAAGCACCAGTTTTTTCAACCTTGTGATTGTTTGTTCATTTCACAAATGAAATAGTTTTTTCATTAGTGTTATTTTAGTATTTATTTTTTATATTTAGTTTTGGTAATTTTGTTCTTTTGTCATTTTAATTTGTTAAAATTATATATATAAATAAATATATATTTTAAAATATAAAATATATATATATAAATTAAAATGACAAAAGAACAAAATTGAAACTGATATATATATATATATATATATATATATATATATACATACATACATACATACACACATATATATATATATACATACATACATACATATATATATATATATATACAGTGAGGAAAATAAGTATTTGAACACCCTGCTATTTTGCAAGTTCTCCCACTTAGAAATCATGGAGGGGTCTGAAATTGTCATCGTAGGTGCATGTCCACTGTGAGAGACATAATCTAAAAAAAAAAAATCCAGCAATCACAATGTATGATTTTTTTTACCTATTTATTTGTATGATACAGCTGCAGAACTTGCATAATAGCAGGGTGTTCAAATACTTATTTTCCTCACTGTATATATATACACACACAGTATTTAATTTTTGTTCAGTTTTAGTAATTATATTGCTTTAGTAACATAACACTGATCTAATAGTAACAACTCTGATCTAAATATTTTGTTTTGTTTTTTACTTCAAAACAAGAACACCATCATAATCTAATAAAAATGAATTCTGCTAGTTACACATCTGTAGTGGTCACTATGAATCAGAGGGTTAGCTTTTTATGGGACATTAATTGTGAATTTTAAATGCTGAATAACGTGATGTTTTGTAGAACATGGTCAGGCATTCGTTTCTTCGGATTCACTGATAACAGCACATTTCAAGCTCAGGAAACAGCCACCATCACAACTGCTAAAACCACACTAGGGCATCTTAAGACCATTGAGGTGCGAGACGCCATGCATGAGGTAAGTTTATTTAAAATGAGTTCTGTTCCTGTCTGATAGAGCATGAAAATAGGCTTTTGTGAATCAGCATATGACTGTAAATAAGCTTTATGTACTAGCATTTACAATAGTAACATAAGTGCCGATTACAGCTCAAATGAGGCTGCGGCAGATGCTGGTTTTACTATTTTCACCTAAAGCAGAAATCGTGCTGCAGGCTGAATGTTAAAGAATATGAACATACATAAACAAGTGTTCTGCTTGTGTGGCTGTGTTAATCTTCCCCCAGCTCTATGGGCGGAGGGTTCAGGAGGAGCTGGACAAAAGCCAGCGAGAGTGTGACGCTCAGGAAAGACAGCTGAAGCAGTGGCATGACCACTGGCAGAGTCAGCTAATAACCCTCGCTTCACTCAACTCTGAATGACCATGAGACATTTATGAACGCTGACAGTCTAAGCCAAGGCATTAAACACCATCAAAGAGAAGAGACTACAACACATGGGTTTGTCTTACGGCAACAACTATGCTTTCACCACTCTACATTTACACGCTCATCTGTTCCATGTTGCTTGATTCATTTAAATGATTAACATAATGGCTGTTGCTATGAATATGTTAATACAAAGTTTATGATAAAAAGGTTTATTCCATTTTCAATTTACATTGTTTAGTGTTGTGCAAGGATTAAATAAAAAGACAGTCTAAGAAATTCAACAAGTGCATAAAAACAATACAATAAAACTGCCATACAAACAGAATAATATGTAAACATAAGCTCATGAAAATAGTGCTTTACAGTCCATTTGGTTTAGAGTTTTGAGATTCAGCAGCATGAATTCTCATTGTAGAGTTTTTCACATTTTTATGTTTGAGTACAAGACCCTAAAAACCGTGTTTCACAGCTCTCTGGAAATCCAACAGCACTACCAAACTGCTGTATGGAAGCTCCTGTTCTTTAAGAAACAAGACGGACATTTCAGCGTTTTCGTAGGAGAATATCCCAACTTTCTCTCCAACGTAGTGCAGCAAGCTCGTCTGATGTTAATGCTGGCTGGCCGTAGGTGAGAGGGCTCAAGTTGTGGTAGGACATGTATACTGAACAAAGGACTGCCAAAATAACACCACCAAATGCTTTCCGTTGAGCTGGGGATCTGAGAAACAGCATGACATACAGATACGAGCATAGACATGTGATTAACACACTGGTGTGACGATGATAAACACACAGCTTTTATTCAATTAGATAAGACAGGTAGACAGCAGTGTTGGTAAGCATAAGAGACTTTAAAAAAATATTTAAAAAATCTTACAGAGCCCAAACACACACACAATAAACAAGCATAATACTATGCAAATTTCAACAGAGAACATAAGATCTTCAGTGACTGATGACAGAAATGACACCTCTTACCTCAGTACATGGATGTACAGGTGCTCTGTGACAATTGGTATCTGCAAGATCTTGAAGGTGAGCGCTGGAAGATAGTGATACAAAAACAGAGTCTTCTCCATTAGGAAGAATGGAAGGTAATTAACTGCCCAGCCTCCAAAGCAAACGACACCAGCCAAAACCAGCTGTTCCCAAGCGTCTAAAAGAGAAGAAACAGAAACCATTGACTCTCTTTTCCAGCACTTTAGACATGGTTGCTCCTTTGCACTCAATGAAGATTAAGGAAAATGCAGTGGAAAAAGTCTGATGCCGTGGTGTATCAAGCACACTCGCAAGAGAGCCGCCCGAAAAATGGAGAGCAGCTGGAAGAAAACAATATCTCAAATTTTTTCGCATCTGGGAAGTGTTACTGCATACAGAAAGGCCTTCAAAACTGCTAGATCTGCTTCCTTTCAACTCTCTTAGAAGAGAGCAAACACAACCCTAGGTATTTATTTGATACAGTGGCGAAATTAATGAGAAATACAGCTTCCACATTGGACGTTTCAAAACAGCACAGCAGTAATGACTTTATGAATTTCTTTACTAGCAAGATTGATACTATTAGAGAGAAAATTATAACCATACAACAGTATTGCGTCAGACGTCGAGCTATAGACCCCTTGAGGAACAATTCCATTCATTCTTTGCTATAGGAGACAAAGAATTGTCTAAACGTCTTAAATCATTAAAAATCAACAACATGTATGTTAGACCCAAGATATGAAAGATGCTTCCAGCAGATGTCATAGATCCTCTTCTTAATATTATTAATGTATTAGGATTAGGAAACATACCAAAAACCTTTAAGCTGGCTGTTATTAAACCTCTTATAATAATAAAAAACTTGATCCGAGAGAATTAGTT
The DNA here is from genome assembly GCF_949357685.1 of Gobio gobio. Taxonomy (NCBI): domain Eukaryota; kingdom Metazoa; phylum Chordata; class Actinopteri; order Cypriniformes; family Gobionidae; genus Gobio; species Gobio gobio. The sequence continues at coordinate 25,455,835 of NC_137100.1, forward strand.
AATTACAGACCAATTTCGATTCTCCCTTTTCTGTCAAAAATACTAGAAAAGGCAGTATCCTCACAACTATGTTCCTTCTTAGAAAGAAATGGTATCTGCAAGCATTTCCAGTTATGATTTAGACCGTATGCTATTGCTATTACGTACTGCTATTATTAAGAGTTACAAATGATTTGCTTTTATCATCCAATCGTGCTTGTATCTCTCTACTAGAGTTACTGGATCATAGTATTGCATTTGATACTATCGACCACAAGTTTGTTTTGAATAGACTAGAAAATTACATTGGCATTAGCGGAATTGCATTATGGTTAAAATCATACAGATCTGACTGTTATCAATTTGTAGCAGTAAATGAAGAGTTGTCATATCAATTACAAGTGGAGTATGGAATACCGCAAGGCTCAGTACTAGGACCGTTGCTTTTCACCCTGTACCATGCTACCCTTGGAAGATATCATTAGGAAGTATGGCGTTAGTTTTCATTGTTACACTGATGATCTATATTTATTCGCGCCCTGGCGAAACATACCAATTCACAAACGTAACGGAATGCATAGTTGATATAAAAAGTGAATGACTAGTAATTTCCTACTACTTAATTCTGAAAAAAAAAAAAAAATTTGGACCAAAAATCTCAGCACGTATTAACCTACAATAACTGTCTAACACAACATCATGACTTTGCGTAAACATACACGCCACTTTCTAAAGCCAAATGGCGTGTTATCTGTACGCATTTTGAGCTATCCGCGTGTATGTCTACGGCGTGTGATTCCGCGTGTATGTGTACGCCGAAACGAACCATCATCTCCGCGTGTATGTCTACGCCGTGTGATTCCGCGTGTATGTCTACGCCGTGCGATTCCGCGTGTATGTCTACGCCATGTGATTCCGCGTGAATGTAAATGGATTTATAAACATACTAAATTATGTTTTTTTTGAAAATGTAAAAATGCAGAATGTTTCTTGTGATGGGTAGGTTTAGGGGCAGGGGCAGTGTGTGTGTGATGGGTAGGTTTAGGGGTAGGGGCAGTGTAGGGGGATAGAATGAAACGGCGTTGATAAACACGCTAAAAAGCGATTATGTGTCTTGATAGCACGCCAAAATGGCATACGAATTGGCGTGTCATACATACGCCATTTCATGAGATCAGTCTGTCTAACACTTGATGGCTGCTCTGTCAATTCTTTGCCATCAGTGTGCTGTTTGATACCAATCTTTAATTTGAAAGCCACATTTCTAGTGTCCATAAAACAGCATTTTTCCATTTTAAAAATATATCCAAATTATAACATATGCTCTCAATGACTAATGCAGAAACGTTATGTTCATGCGTTCATTACCTCAAGGCTAGATTATTGTAATGCTCTACTGGGTGATTGCCCTGCACACTTAATAAACAAACTCCAGCTGGTCCAAAACGCAGCAGCTAGAGTTCTCACTATAAGGAAATACAACCATATTAGCTCGGTTCTATCAACACTGCACTGGCTCCCTATTAAACATTGAATACATTTTAAAATCTTGCTATATACTTCCAAAGCACTAAATGGTTTAGCTCCTCAGACAGTACTTGAGCGAGCTCTTAACGCGTCATAGTCCTTCGCCTCTATTTGCAGCCTCAAAATTCTGGCCAGTTGATAATACCTAGAATATCAAAATCGACTGCAGGCAGGCTTTTCTTATTTAGCACCCAAACTCTGGAATAGACTTCCTAGCCTTGTTCAGGAAGCAGATGCACTCTTTCAGTTAAAATCTAGACTAAAAACACATATTTTTAACCTGGCATACACGTAACACATTATCCATTTTATTTCATAATTCACATCCGTTAAAAGAGGCTGTATAAATTAGGACAACTAGAACTGGAAACACTTCCCGTAACACCAGATGTACTTGTTACATCGTAAGAAAAATGGCATCTATGCTTATATTAGTCTGTCTCATCCTTATCCCGAGGCTACCACAGTCAGCCGGATCTGGGTCATATCCAGATCAGCTGAACCTGCATCTAGACATGACCTAATCGCAGCCCTTAATGTCAGCAGATGCTGTCTCTACTAGAACAATCCCCTGTAAAAAAACTCAGCGGCACGACAGCAATCTGCACAGATCCTCGGCAAAGACCACAAGAACCAGACAAGTGCTTTGCACAGACCCTATCGCCAGTTTCGGCTCCATACCGGCATGATGAATTGATCTTCAAGCAAAAGCAACTGGATGAATATTTGAATGCAACCGATCATGTTCTGAATTCTGACTTGTGATGCAGCCTGAAGCATAATCACACATTGTTTGTTCACGTCCTTTGTTCACGTTTGTACCAACAGCAAACGAACAGAGGGTAACTGACTAAGCCTGGTTTCTCCCAAGGTTTGTTTTCTCCATTCCTGTCACCTGATGCAGTTTGGGTTCCTTGCAACTGTTGGCTCTGGCTTGCCTAGTTGGGGACACTTAATTTTCAGCAATATTAATGATTTGACTCCATTGACACTATTGGATGAGAACTTGATGACTTGATCACTGTTTTCTGCAGAGCTGCTTTATAGCAGAATTGAACTAATTTCATAGTTTATGTACTTTACAGTTATTGACCCGAAATGAATCAACAATGAGCGGATTTCAACTGAATAATGACTGTTTACTATTGTCTTTTTAGAACTGCTTTACAGTAGAATTGAATTCTGTTTGAATCATTGAATCGTTATGTTCCTGCTGCTTTCAAACCATCGATATTGTATAAAGCGCTGTATAAATAAAGGTGACCTAACTTAATGCTCACTGTTAATGTTAGAGATTTAAACAAACCCCATCCCCAAGTATTCAACTTCTGTGTGTAACTCCTCCCTCACCGTTTGTGTGACAGTACTTCCAGGTACATACCTTGAGGAATGTCTTCCACTTTCCTTCGTCGTCTTAGCAAGTACGTAAAAAACAGAAGACAGTACACAACCAGCACAAGGTTTCCAACGGTCCAAGTCACAAAATTCCCTATCAATTGAATTTGTGCCTGTATTAAAATAGAAAAGATTAGACAGATTAGTTCCATTATCATTCTGTAAAACACACAGACATAAAAGAAAAACCAACAGAATGATATTGACGTACATTACTTGAAGGATGAAGCCAGTATGCAATGTTAGTGTCCATTGTGATCCATTCAAGAGGTGATGAACTATATTTGTGCTCGGACTCTTCATTCTTTACTGTCAGCATCTTCCACTGTTACTCAAACATACATGAAGTGTATTCATTCTGCAACACTGGCTCCAAATGGCTTTACCGACGATTGACATAATTAAGATCATGATTAATATTTAATATTCACCTGCAGCTCAAGAAATTTGGCCATAAATGTGAGGTTTCTGTTGACGTCGCCATGAGTAGGTGACTTCAGCTCCAACTCCCTTTCCTTCTGTTCCTGACCTGTACAGAGGTGTGTATAATTGAAAGAGAAGACATAATCAATACGAAAACGTACACAGATGTTAATTATCATACTTCGGCCATAGCGGTGCTCCTCCACGTTCCACATGCCACTCTGCTGGTAGCCTTTATGAATCTTATCCCCAACCACCTCCAGCTGTTTGAAACCCCACTCTGGAAGAGACGCTCCACTGAGCTGCAAAACATTACAAAACAGGTATAAATACTAGGAATGCACCGATGTATCGACCAATTTTTTTTAATCAATTTACCAGACTGATCTCATGAAATGGCGTATGTATGACACGCCAATTCGTATGCCATTTTGGCGTGCTATCAAGACGCATAATCACTTTTTAGCGTGTTTATCAACGCTGTTTCATTCTATCCCCCTACACTGCCCCACCCCTAAACCTACCCATCTCACACACACAAACACTGCCCCTAAACCTACCCATCACAAGAAACATTCTGCATTTTTACATTTTCAAAAAAACATAATTTAGTATGTTTATAAATCCATTTACATTCCCGCAGAATCACATGGCGTAGACATACACGCGGAATCACACGGCGTAGACATTCACGCGGAATCACACGGCGTAGGCATACACACGGAATCACACGGCGTAGACATTCACGCAGAATCACACGGCGTAGACATACACGCGGAATCACACGGCGTAGACATACACGCGGAATCACACGGCGTAGACATTCACGCAGAATCACACGGCGTAGACATACACGCGGAATCACACGGCGTAGACATTCACGCAGAATCACACGGCGTAGACATACACGCGGAATCACACGGCGTAGACATACACGCGGAATCACACGGCGTAGACATTCACGCAGAATCACACGGCGTAGACATACACGCGGAATCACACGGCGTAGACATTCACGCAGAATCACACGGCGTAGACATACACGCGGAATCACACGGCGTAGACATTCACGCAGAATCACACGGCGTAGACATACACGCGGAATCACACGGCGTAGACATACACGCGGACATGATGGTTTGTTTCGGTGTACACATACACGCGGAATCACACGGCGTAGACATACACGCGGACATGATGGTTTGTTTCGGTGTACACATACACGCGGAATCACACGGCGTAGACATACACGCAGATAGCTCAAAATGCGTACAGATAACACGCCATTTGGCTTTTGAAAGTGGCGTGTATTTTATTACTCACCCTAATGCCGTTCCACACCTGTAAGACTTTCGTTAAACTTCGGAACGCAAATTAAGTTATTTTTGTTGAAATCCGATGGCTCAGTGAGGCCTGCATAGCCAGCAATGACATTTCCTCTCTCAAGATCCATTAATGCACTAAAAACATATTTAAATCAGTTCATGTGAGTACAGTGGTCCAATATTAATATTATAAAGAGACGAGAATATTTTTGGTGCACCAAAAAAACGACTTATATAGTGATGGCCGATTTCAAAACACTGCATCATGAAGCTTTGGAGCGTTATGAATCAGTGTGTTGAATCATGATTCGGATAGCGTGCCAAACTGCTGAAATCACGTGACTTTGGCGCTCCGAACCGCTGATTCATAATGCTTCGAAGCTTCATTAAGCAGTGTTTTGAAATCGGCCATCACTATACGAATTTGGAATTTGCGTTCCAAAGATTAACGAAGGTCTTAAGGCCTGTTCACACCGGGACGATTTTCGCACGCGTTTATCGCCGACGTTTAACGCCTCGGGACTAAACAATGGGCGCCAATGTGAGTGTTCACACCGACGCGCAAAACGGCAGGCGTAAAAGCGTCATTTTTAAAAAAACGCCTCGGGTTCGTTTTTTTATTTTGACGCGGCGCGTAAAAAACTGTCCGACCAATGAGATCGGCGCTTTTGTTCACGTGCCTGGAGCTGCTGAAGTGACAGTAAAACACGACTTGGTGGCGCTCGAGCACAAAACGGTCTTGCCGAGCACACATTGATACGACGAAGAAGTAGTAAGTAGACAAAGAAGAAGATGAACTGCTAATGCTGCTTGCCAGTTAGCAAAAAGTGTGTGAATGGTTTTGTCCATATACATAATATGTCTATGGTTTTGGCAAGCACGTAAATACTGTCTCTCTTCTCCTTCTGTGTGACAAGCGAGTGTCAGAGGCTTAAAGTACCGCAGCACCACCTTGTGTACCGGGAGCGCATCGACTGAATGTGCACGTTCACTCGGCGCAGCGCCAGTGAAAATCGCTTGGGTGTGAACACTCAAGACGCGCCGAAAAACGGCACGAAAAACGCTGGCAATAAGCGCGCGCGATATTCGTCCCGGTGTGTACAGGCCTTTACGGGTGTGGAACGGCATTAGGGTGAGTAATAAACGACATTTTCATTTTTGGGTGAACTAACCCTTCAATGTACTGCGTAAAGGCACTGAGATGTATAATGTCTGTTGCATAATCCAAGATTATAATGTAATATTCCTGCTGCGCTGCTGTCTGCGTTTTAATGTTAATCAAACAACAAAAGACCAACAAAAAAAAACTTCTGTAACTTTAATAAGGATTCATTACGGAATCCAGTCATAAAAACGGAATTTACTGCATAGCGGAATGTCACGGAATTTGTCAAAGTTTTGATGAATAAATAAAACGTAGGTCAGTACACTTAAATCAAATTGCAATATATACTAGTGTCTGTGAATATTAAGCCGCAAAAAAGACAAAAAATATGAATCCTGCACGTTTCTGTGTCTCTGTGTTTCATTTACTTCACACACACGGAAACCTGCAGTGTTTTTCCACCTCAATATATGAGGACATGAATGCATGAACCTCATCTCCAGTCACTTAATGAGCATTTTACTGTTCATTAGAAATTATTTGATAATGCAGCAATAAACTAGCTAGTAGGCTATAAGTTAATGTATGTTTTTTTTTTTACTTTGTTGATTTAAAACATGATCAAAACTATATATTTTAATGACAAAAGTTCAAATAAGAGGGCAAGTGACAAATATCCAATAATTGTTTGTTAAAATCGCTATTTGTATCGGGCCCAAAAAATCCTATCGGTGCATCCCTAATAAATACAACAGGTATAAATAACTCTTAAAAGAATACATAAAAAATTTAAATTCTGTCACCTTCATGTTGTTCCAAAAATGACTGACTTTCTTGTATGGAACATAAAAGATTTTGAATGGGTTTTTTTCTCTCGCTCAATGAGCTGTTGTTTGGTTTCCAGCATTTTCCAAAACATCTTGTTCCACAGAAGAAATCAAGTAAATGTGGACAGAAGTTTAATTTTTGGGTGGAGTATCCAAGTAACAATCACTAATTTTATAACGATATGGTAACACTTTACAATAAGGTTCCATTTGTTAACATTAGTTAACTATATTAGTTGACAAGAACTGACACTGAAAAATACTTCTAAAGCATTTATTAATCTTAGTTGATGTTAATTTCAACACTTACTAAAGCATTATTAAAATCAAACGTTGTTTGTTTTATCTTTAAATGATTTAATGGGCCTGAGCTAACATGAACCATCAATAAACTTAAACAAACGCACAAACCTTCAGAAAAGCGGAAGTATTCACATGGACTAGTCGCACCTCTGACAAAATCGTCTTCCAGATCTCTCTATTGGACTCCCTGTTCACTACGTCCTACAGTGCAATGAACACAATGCATAACATTTATTTTTTTGAATAAATGTGAATATTAATTATAGACCTCTGGGACTGAGATCTTACCACTCTCCATAGATTCTGAGCCGGCATAGACACATTAAAGTCAATGTATCCAGACACTTCCTGTGAGTGAGGACTCATGGGGGCTGCAACATCATGTCTTAAACAAAGCACAGTCAGGTTATTGCCACTAATAAAACACATTACAAACATTATTTTGTTTTATCATTATTGTTAATTTAAAAAATAAAATTGATTGATTGATATTAAATGTTAATAATAACAATTTAAAGTGCCCCTATTATGTATTTTAGGAAATTACCTTTCATGTAGTGTGTAACATAGTTCTGGGTGAATGAAAACATCCTGCAAAGTTTTAAATCTGAAAGTGCACCATACATTATTGTCTCTCAAAAGTAAGAGTCGACTCTGAGTCAATCAAAAGAAATGCTTTTAAAACGAATCCCAAGCCGTTATGTTGTGACGTCAAGACGAAACATTAGCGCATTGCCCGCATTTTCAGCCTCACGCATTTTGATACAGTTCCCACACGTGCACCTAAATAAATTTGGCTATTCATTTATCTGTGACGCTAACAAATGGCGACAGACAGCAAGATTAATCAGATTACAGCACGTCACTTCTCAGACATTCCACCGCAGATTAGCGTCACGCAAAGGAGGGGTTTGGAAAAATGAATCACTGAGCAAATCCTTTGGGAGTCATTGAGCAAATAAGGTAAAAATAACTGCATATTATAAGACAATGAAAGTGTTTTTTGACCTTGCATGCATGTAAACCTGTTGTTGGGGACTCTCAAAACAAAAATAGGAACCTTTCAAATGCCATAATAGGGACACTTTAATACTCAATGTAACTTGTGACGTATTACGTGTTTAGGTAGCGAGAAGTCATTCCATGTAGCAGCTGAATAATATCGCCATGTCTGACAGGTCTGGGAGGGCTGCTAACCACAAGACTGTGCCTGGGGTTTTAAATTACAATACAATTCATGTAAATATTTATCTGCAGTGCATATATGGGTCATATGAACTTTACGAAAAATTCTAATATTATTAACAAACACATACCGCCCAGGGTCTTTAATAATCCACCAGTTGTTGACATCTTTGAAAGGATAGCAGGTCACCTGCTGCTGGTGGGAGCTACCGCGGCCATTTTCATACCTTTAAACATAGATAAACAGTAAAGATCTCCATGAAGATGTGGTTGTTTAGGATTACATCACCTTGAACCTGCAGCTTTGTGACTCACCTGATTGGATAGTTAGCCTTGTGGGAGTGAAGCCAACATGGAACAGGTTTACTGGACACGGTGCGGAGAGTGACCTGTGAGCCGAACGCTACATCCAACGGCTGCCCCTGAGTGATCCGGGCAAGACCGCCCTTTATAGGAGAAATAAAGTAGATTACCATACAAACACAAATAAACGTTCCTGTGATACAAATCACCATTTAGGTAGGTGACTATAACAATGTGTATTTGAACAAATCTGTTTGAATACATTACGCACGCTATGTTAAAAAAAATTGGGATCAGTATGATTTTTTCTTTTCTTTTTTGAAGAAATTAACCCTTTAACGCTTACCTCAGGTCTTTAGTGACCTGGGACGCCATTCACTACCGCCCTCCTTATTCATTTTTTAAAGTTAGACATCAACCTTCTTAGTATTCCTCAATCAATTTATTATAAACAATATAACGAGAAAAATATATAAAAATATAAAATAATGCCTGTTTTCCCATTCATGTTTTGTAAAAAATGTTATAGGGTGCTAACGACCTGAGGTGTGTAACAGTGCAAGTATATTTTTTCTGCACAACAATAATTGAATCTTTGAGGACTGAATAAGTGCAATTTATCTTTATTCCACAAGGTGGCAGGGTCTGATACACAATGATGAAGTGACGTTTCACTCATAGTTACAGCAGGCAGAAAACAAAAGAACAGGAAGTATCAACAGCAAAAGTTGAGATGGCTCAGTGATTTACTGCAGAGCAAGTGCTAAACGCAATCAAATATTAGTGTCACTGTCACTTGATGGTGGATCTGGTGAAGAAGCTGTCAGTGATCAAAATATTGATGTTGAAAATTATAGTTTTGAGTATAATGAGAATAATTTGAGAATATTTTATCTGTGCACATCATTTTGTTTTAAATTCATGTGCCCTCGTAATCTTTAATCAATATATCATTCCAAATCCTTCTCTTCTCTGATGATGCGTTTACTGGCGCAAGGGCGGGACAACCTGTCACTCACATCATGAGATCGACCAATAGCAAACCACAACGGTCTAACGATCCAATCAATTCCCAGTGAAAAAAATCGCCCTACATTTTTTCTAGTTCAAGAAGTCGTTTCACTCATTGACCATTGCAACTTCCGTTTCATAACAATTTTGTTAAGCAACAATGCATTAGATTGATCAAATGTGACATTGAAGCATCTTACCGACCCCAAACGTTTGAACAATAGTGTAATTAATAGAGGAATTTTATCTGTACCTCTAGACTTGCTTGAAAAGCACTGCTCATCATCTGGTCATGTGGTCCACTGCGATACAGCAGGGTGAGATGGACGTAGAAAAATCCAAGGTACATGATGACGGGTAACACCACAAGGGCCAGTAAACGAACCAAAACCTGGACCGCTACTTTGCCCTTTTGACATAGATCGCAAAATCATAACTTTGTACCAATAACGCTGTAAAACCCATGGATATTTGGTAACCATTCACTCACATGACTTAAAGTTCGATCTCCAATAAGTTGCCAGGTGTGTACAGCTGCCAGGCCTAGCAGTAAAAAGTATGTGAAGATACCCATGTACTTAACCCTGAAAAATAAGAACAAACTAAATAAACTTGAATTTAATTTGCAGTCAGCAAGAAACCAGATTTTTACACTTTCTGAAGAAAATGTGAGTGGTGCTTCACAAAAGTAATCTGTGTATACATGGGGACATACCCAATTCCATATGCACAACTGACCCCACAGACCACGAGCCAAAACCACCTAAAGGATGAACTGGAAGAAGAGAGAGCACATGACACACTTATGACCTTGAAATTCGGTCATCATCATTACTGACAAAACATGTTAGCCTACAATTCTTACTTGTGTGCTTTGTGGAAGCGGAGGTAAGACAGTACAGCTAACAGTAGGAAAAAGATTAAAACGGACTCCAGCAGCATGAAGCGTGATTGCACAATCATGGAATTTTCTGTAAAAATTAAACAAAAGTATTTACCCTAACATGCAAGAAAAACTGTCCTCAGGCAATGACTTGAAATAATATGGTAATTACCCATGAGGAGCAGCACACAGGCCCCTAATGCTGAGAAGTGGGAATACCCCAGCTCCACCACCAGAAGATAAGCAAGTGGTATACAAAAGGAGCCAGCAAGGGCCGGTATCACCCGAAGGCTCCAAACAGGAACATTACTGGTGTATTCTACAATGGATCCCAATAACAGTCAATAGGAGTAATGAAATTACTATGTAAGCCTGTGTTAATGTATGACAGTGTAACATGTAAAAAAAATAAAGGGACAGTTAAAATGTTGTCTTGACAAAGCCTTGCATGAATGTTCACGACAGTTTGAAGGTTACATAAGTGTTAGTGTGTCATGTAGTTTGAATACTTTGAGATTTGAAGCAAATCTACTTTGAGATTTGGATGATGCCAAGTGTTGCATACGCTTCTATTACACACTCAAATGCGGCAGCACGGGCTCTTCATCACTTCATATATAAAGCGCAAGAGAAACTACGAGCATGTAACGTTACGCTGTCAATTCGTAAGTCATGAAACAAAAGTAAAATACCAATAAATCACGTAATTGGTTTGACGTGTGTTAGCTGGGAAGGCATGCAGGTATGATGTTCATTCTGTTCATCAGAAGCAGTTTTAATTTTTCATTAACAGTTCATGATGTATTGTGTATTCGCCATGGTAACTGTTGTTTCCATAACCCCAAAATGCCACTTTATTTTCACTTTATGTTATTTTGTATATTTTTAAATGAATGTGGTGGCTACTTTATGCAAAATGCTGAACAGTTAGTTCATGCGTTCATGACCTCAAGGCTAGATTATTGTAATGCTCTACTGGGTGGTTGCCCTGCTCGCTTAATAAACAAACTCCAGCTGGTCCAAAACGCAGCAGCTAGAGTTCTTGTATGACCATATTAACACTGCACTGGCTCCCTATTAAATGTCGCATACATTTTAAAATCTTGCTTATTACTTACAAAGCACTAAATGGTTTAGCTCCCCAGTAGTTGAGCGAGCTCTTAACACATTATACTCCATCACGTCTAAACTCTGGCCAGTTGATAATACCTAGAATATCAAAATCATCTGCAGGCGGTCGATCCTTTTCCTATTTAGCACCTAAACTCTGGAACAGTCTTCCTAGCATTGTTCGGGAAGCAGACACACTCTCTGTCAGTTTAAATCTTAAAAACACATCTCTTTACTATGGCATACACATGAAACACTTTTTTTAATTAAATGATTGTTAGGCTGCATTAACTAGGTCAGCCGGAATCGGGAACACTTTCCAAAACACCTGATGTACTCGTTACATCATCAGAAGAATGGCATCTACGCTAATGTTAGTCTCTCTGTTTATCCCGAGGTTTGTTGCAGTCAGCCGGATCCCGGCCGTATCCAGATCAGATGGTGGACCGGGGCCCAGACATGACCAACGCATCCCTGAAGTGTCTGCAGAGACCGTGTCATTTAGACTCCCCCTGAAATTACCTCATCGACACGGCATTCTCAACAAACCCATCTCCGGCGTGATGACTCCGTTCTTTGAATATTCCTATTTAATAATTGTTAAATCGACACGTCATCCTCAATAAACCCGTCTCCAGCGTGATGCCTCCGATCTTTCGATCTAATATGACCCCTGACCTGTAAAGTTGGCAGAATAATAATCATACCCTGTTTGTTAATTGGCCAGAGGAGAACTGGCACCCCGACTGAGCCTGGTTTCTCCTAAGGTTTATTTTTCTCAATTTTGCCACCTGATGGATTTTTGGTTCCTTGCCACTGTCGCCTTTGGCTTGGCTTGCTCAGTTGGGGACACTAAATGTTCAACTAAATATCAAAATAAATCTAATTAATAAACTAAATTAACTATATAAACTAAATTATTAATCTGCCCACATTGTCACAGTATGATAATTGAAATGAGCTGATGACATTACCGTTTTCTCCAGAGCGGCTGTACAGCCGAATCAAATTCTGTTGCATTACTGCTGCTGCTGCTTTGAAACAATATGCATTGTAAAAAGCGCTATATGAATAAAGTTGACTTGACTTTATTGTATTAACAAAAACTGCTATTAAATAGCTTTAACTTATAGGCCTATTTATTCATCAGTATTAATCATATTCATACAATTAAATGTGTTTGTTAAGTAGGCTAAAGTGGGACATTACCTGTGTTTCATCAATTTTTATGAAATAACATTATTGTTATTATATTTCATAACATATGAAATTTAACATTATGGTAAATGGTAAAATGAGTAGATTATTTCTGACTAGTCTACATTTATTTCGTTTTAGTTTACTCAGGTATGCTAACTGCTCTAAAGAAAACGTGAAGCCAGTATAAAGTTAATAAAGATAAAGTTAGTAAGTTAACTTGTTGTTGTTAAGTTAAAAGTGAATCTAGTGTTATTATTGCTGGTGCCCTGCCATGAACCCTGCTTCCACAGCAAACAGAACCGAACCCAACCGTGGCTCCAAAACCGTGATATGAACCGAAACGTGGCATTGGTGTATTGTTACACCCCCTACTATCCACCAAGGGACCCTGGCCCTAAAATAGTTTAATATATCTCCTCTATAAGCAGTTAAGAGTCCGAATTGGGTTTGTGACACTAACAAAAAACACTGGAATCTGCACATGAACAGGTGGTTGGCTTTGTCAACCCAACATGAAACTGTATGATATGATCACCTGCTCCAATTCTGTTCCAAACAAAGTTGCCATCAAATCCTCCTAAATACGCTACACAAATAAATAAAATACATTAGTATACATATACATTAAGTGGTTTTCTTCATGATATGATTTATAAAGTACAAACAATTGTCTCACCTCCTAAAGCTAGTATCATGTGGCCAAAAGGTGGACCACTCTCATCAATAAAAAACACTCGTTTCATGTACAGAGACAGGAACTGTCCATAATAAACTTCATCAAACCTTTAGAAGTATACAAACATAATAATATACATAGGTGAATTGATTTCACATTAAAATAAATAAATAAAAATGTTTAAAATAGTGATTAAACGCAGACTTACACTACAGCTTTAGGAAAGTGAATGCCATATAGTCGGGTCACGAGCGCAAGTGCAGTCACTGCCACCAGCAGCAGATTGATCTCCACTGTCACACTGATGGGCAGTTTCACACACTGCATCTGAACAATAAATTCATTCATCAAGGTAAAACATACTGTTAACACTATATACGTATTAAATTATTCTACATGTACAATGGCGGAATACAGTATGAAACATGCATTTTGCATATAATGTAAATGCATGTAGTGTATTTACCTTGATTCAGTTATTTCTCACGGGTTTCGCAATGATGGGTCAACACTGCTGATTTCGCGTCTACATGTGCTATGTCTTTTCGCAAAAAGTAATGAATACAGATCTTCGCTAAAACTTGACTTGATTAAAAAATGCAGCCATGTCTCTGGCACAAGCGACAGCTTTAATCTTTACTTTAAAAACATTAAAATGTGTAAATTAACCAACCCTGTGTAGTCTGTGCGTTTGTGTTTCCGGGCAGTATCACCCACATTTCAAATTAAAAGTCCAAACATTCCGGCACTAAATGAGTCCCTTTCCAAAAAGTATCTGGATGTTTCTGTTGTTGTTTACTTGTTTTTTAAATAGCACAAATACTTATAGCAAACATACAAATAAAAAGGCAATTCAAGTGTTTGCATGTTATAGAAATAAATGTACAAACTGTTCAGGTTAAGATAAAAAAGTAAAAAGCTGGACATGTTCTGGTTAATGTGATGCTTGAAATACCTGTGATCATTATGACAAAGCTGCCGACTTTATCCACTAAAAATGATCTTAGGATCATATTAACTGTACTTGTTTAAAAGTAATTGGAAAAAATTGAATAAAAGTCCTGCATCATTTGTTTGATGATGTTACTTGGCTTCTGCAAAATAAATTAAAGTTTGTGCTTTTAAAAGTTACTTTTTGTTGCCATCTTATAAGACTTTTTATGTAGATTTTATGTGAGCTACTTTGCAATTAGTGTTGGATATATATATATAAAAAAATACTGTATGTGAAACAACTGTAGGATCGCAAGAGATATCAACATACAATTGACACAAGTAAAATGAAATAACCTCAGGTAATTTATGGCTTTATTTAAACATTTAAAAAAAAGTAGCTGACAAATCACAGTTCAGGGAAAGTTTTTCACAGGACAATGAAAAAAGTAATTTGATATCGATGTGAAAAGTGAAACGTTAAGCTACATAAACTGCTCTGCTAACATAATGAAGTGTAAAAGAAACAACCTTTAACAAGTCTATAGCATTACACAATCACAAACATGTGTTATTTAAAAGGTATGAAAGTGATACAAAGGGTCCAGTTACAAAATATATCGCTTTGAGATTCACAAAAGACTAGTATAATTTCCTTGGCAATAAAAACAAGGGCAGTTGTGGCAGATTCTCTATAATTTGGGAGACTGCAGTCACAAAACGTGTCACAAACTCACATTTGAAAGGTACACTATATGTGATGGCAGCACATACTGCACATTGGGGAAAAAATCACTCTGAAAATGAGGAACAATATTTAGTTTAGCATCCTATCCAGAACTGAATGTAGTGAATTGTTGCATGTGAATTCATTTAGTAAAATTTTCTGGATTAAAAAAATATATATATAGAATATATAAAAATAGTGCTACAAATCTACCTATAATGAATGTGCAAAGCACAATATAGAATACAAATTTAAAAAGAAACAATAACTGTGTCTAACTTGAAAATACTATAGTAGTTAGACATTACCAACTAAAATGTTATACTTAGCATGCTTAATTCACCAGTAAATCCTAATTTCAAGAAACAAGTATTTCATAAAATCCCTAATACTATAGGGAAAAAAAGTTGTTGTAAAATAATTTGCATGATTTTGCAAGTGAAAATGTAATAGAAAACTTCACATTATATCATTGGTAGGTCCCTTAAGCAATGCATAGGAGGCTTGTATTAATACAAGAGCCGCAAATCTGCTAAACAATTTTGTCCCTAACATAGCGTTTTGATCTGCGTGCAGGTGTCAAGTCAGTTATGGCTTTTCTTTTTTTCTGATGACTCCGTTTCACATTTTGTTGTATATCTGCCTCCTCGGAATCTGATTCATCTTCCATAGTATTCTTTTTAGATTCATGCATTTGCAGTCTCATTGATCTTCGTCTGCTTGAAGATATAATTGAGCTACTCTGAAGAATATGCTTTTCACTGGCAAGACCTTTCTCATCCTCATCAGAGATATTTTCTTCAGCTTCATCAGATTTTTCGGCAGATGTGAATATGTCTTTTGGGGCCTCCATGGCCACTCTGCTCTCCTCATCTGCTCTGTTTTCTTCTTGATCAGATGTTTCCTCTACCTCCAACTCTAAAGTGAAGCCCTCGTTTGTACTGGACTCAAGTTTTTGCTCTTCTGTCTCCACGTGTTGCTCTATCACTTTCTCCATTTCACCTGTCTCTTCTACTTTCTTGCTATTTTGCTCCGTAACCTCTTCGTTATCCTCATCTGTCTGAGGTTTATTTACTCTTTTCTCTTTCTGCTCCTCTTGAGCTTCACCTGCATCTGTCTTGGTGTCTTCATGTATATCACACTCTCTATCTGATTTAGTCCCTTCTGAAATGTTCTGTTGTATTTCTCCACCCCCCTCAAAAACTGCTGCAGGTACTTCTGAGCTCAGCTCTACATTGTCTGTAAATGTAACTTCTACTGTCTCAGTTTGTCCTATAACTGCCTCCTTGACTTGCTCGCTATCTTCATCATCCTCTTGTTTGCGAAGACGTTTGGAGTTTCTTGGAGCAGCCGTTTCAACAGTCACTCTTTTTCTCAGGGTTCTCCTTTCCACTGCTGTTTCCTCCAAATCAGAAGAACTTCCTTCCACTGCTCCCTCATTTTCTTTTTCCTGGAGGGGTTTCTCTTCCTCCTGTACACTAGAGACCTCTTCCTCCTGTTTCTTAGGCAACTGCACATCTTTCTCAAGATTTTCCTCTTGAGTCTTGTCCTGTTCATTGATTTCTGGGCTGGCACTATTACTTTCATTGATTTCAAACAGGATTTCATTTCCTTCCTCCACGGTATCATCTTTTGTCCCTGTTTCCTCTGCCTTTCCTTCTATATTTACCTGAATAATGCCTTCTCCTTCTTTTGTCTTCAAATTTTCAAATTCTGTAATGTTCTTCTCAGCATTTAATGCCTTGTTCTCCTCCTCTATAGGGATATTTATATCATCAGCTGAATCCTGTATTGCTGAGTCAATTTCATTTCCACATATGTTGTCCTTAGTTTCTTTTTCTGGCTCCACCTCTTGTCTGTGGAGCCGTTTTGATTTTCTTCTTGGTGTAGACTGGACTGTTACTGTTCGGTGTCTGAGACTTCTTGTAATGAGGGGTGTTTCTTGATCAGAGCTTTCTAAAGCAACATTCCCCTCCACAGCTGTTATCTTGAATTCATTTGTCAGATTGGTTTCCCCCACATTTTTCTCCTTTGACACTGCTTCTTCTTGTTGAGTAGCATCCTCTTCTACTGAGCTTGTTCTTACTTCATCCTCTCTCGTCTCTTGAATATTCTCCTCTAGTTTCTGGTCTGTGTCTTCCTGGGGAGGCTCTGCTTTTTCGTCTTTTTGAACTCCCCCCTCTACAACTTTTTGTATTTTATCCATTTCTACCATAATTTCATTTTCAGTTGTTTCATCTGAGCTCTTGGTCTCATCTTGTTCATCTGTAGCTTTGTCAGGCAACGGTTCATCCACCTTATCAGTTGATATGTCTCTCACTTGCTCATATGAAGTAGTTTCCACCTTTCTACTCATGGAATCTCCATCTTTCCACGGACTTCCCATGTTGGTCTCTGCTGTAATAATCGGTACACAGACATTCACAGTCTCTGCTGTCGTTGATGAGGTTCCTTCATTTCTACTCATATCTGCTTCTTTCACTGGTTCCAACTCTGCTGTGTGGAGACGTGTAGATTTTCTGGTTTTCTGTGTAGATTTTCTGGTCTTCTGTGTAGATGTAGCAGATTGTGCACTGATCCTCAGACCTCTCCTTATGATCCTTTCGCTTTTATTTTCAGAGCTTTCCATCTGTGAGACCTTCTCCTCTACTTGAATGGTGGTCTCCTCTATAACATATGTTTGCTCCTTGCAAACCAATGGAACATTATCCATCTCCATGTGTTTTTCTGACTCGGCTATTTCTTTGTCGATTTTAACCAATGACTCTTTTTCATGTTGCTCTAAATTGGCTTCATCTCTTCCCATCTCAGGAGCTGCATCATTCTCTAAGCTTATTTCCTTGTTCTCCATCTTGTTGATTTCTTCAAATCCTTTTTCTATTACATCCTTTTCAGGTTCTCCTTCTACAAGTGGGACAAACTTCTCAATATCCTCTTCCACTGGCTCCAACTCAGCTAAACTTGCTTCCTCATTCCTCATGTTGACTTCTTGATCCACTTCTTCAACTGTCTCTTCTGAGACTGCTTCGGTTTTATTCTTGGTCACCACTGTGTGTCTTTCCTGATGTTCAACATCTACTTCAGATTCTTGATTTTGTACACGTCTAGATTTCCTTCTTGGTGGAGACTGAACTTTTATTTTTCTATGTCTGAGAATTCTCTCTGTGGTGGATGGTACTTCCTCTTCTAAGATTTCCTGGACAGCTTCTGGTGCCTCCTGAGCAAGACTACTCATCTCTACATCACTGTCTGTTTGTTTCTCTTTTGAAGCAATATCTTTATCATTTTCTGTCTCCTTAATTATATTTGTTTTGTCTGCCGTTGTTGTTGCGTCTGGATGCTCTATAGATGTTACAGCTTCTTCCACATCATCATCTATGACTGCCTTATATTCCTCTACAATCTCTGTCTCCTTTACATTTTGTTCTTCCAAAACATCTGTTAGTTTCTGCCCCTCAAATGTAATTTCTTGTTTATCAAGTTTGTTCTGCACTTCAACTGAGTTTACTTCCTCCATTTTGTCCTCTTCTTCCTCAGGGGTCTTTTCAGTATTTTCCTCTTTTTGTAGTCCTTCTTGTTGTTCCTCATGTTCTGATGTCTGGATACATAGTTGATATTCACTTTTATCTGGTTCATCCAATTCCAGTTGTTCCTCTGTCTTGGAATGTGCTTGGACTTCTGGAGTGTCACTCTCTCCTTCTGTACTTTGGGAAAGTTTGTTTAAATCTACAAGTATTACTGTGGCTTTTTGCAGCTGTATTATTGGAGTACCATCATCTTTCTCTACCTCTTCACTAGGTTCTGCTTCTAGTGTGACCTCCTCTAAAATCTTAGGTGTCTCCTTTTTATCTTCTGTTTCTACACCCATCAGCAGTACAGAGATCTCAGGTCCAACAGCTGAAGTTTTCTCAACATTTGTGTTTGGTATTTCATCAGGACTTTCCAAGTTGGTCTCTACTGTAATTATTGGTATACACACATTCACCGTCCCCTCTGTTGTTGCTGAGGATTCTTTGTATTCATTTCTACTCATATCTGCATCTTTTACTGGTTCCAACTTTGCTTTGTGGAGACGTGTAGATTTTCTGGTATTCTGTGTAGATGTGACTGATTTTGCACTGAGTCTGGAACTTCTCTTTGTGATCTTTGCATTGTCACATTGATTGGTTTCAGCGCTTTCCACCTGTAAGACCTCCTCTATTTGAATGGTGGTCCCCTCTACAACATATGTTTGCTCCTTGCTAACCGCTGGGTCCACCTCCATGGGTTTTTCTGTCTCAGCTGTTTCTTTCTCATTTTTTTGTTGCTCTAAATTGGCTTCTTCTCCCATCTCAGGTGCCTCATCGTCTGTGTCCTTTGTCACAGCTAAATTTGTTTCACTGTTTTCCATGTTGATTTCTTTAGCTTCTTTTTCTACAACATCCTCTTCAGATACGGCTTCCACAAATGGGATCACCTTCTCAGTAGCCTCTGTATCTATTTCTACACCTTCTTGATCCGCTTTGTCAGCACTCTTTTCTGTTACCATTTCAGTTTTTTCTTTCTCCTGAGAAAGACTGCTCACTCCTTCATCCTCATTTCGATTGTTTTCATTTTTAGTCCTTTCCACCAGGTTGCTCTGAGCTGGCATTGTGGCCAAATCTTCTGTTGGCTTTTGCTCCTCGAATGTCATGTCTTGTTTATCGAGTTTGTTCTGCTCTTCAACTGTGTTTTCTTCCTCTATTTTTTCTTCCTCAGGGATCACTTCAGTGTCTTCCTGTGTTTGTATTTCCTCTTTTTGTTCCCCCTCTTCTGATGCCAGCTTGCACAGTTCTTGTTCACTTTTATCTCGTACACCCAGTTCCAGATGTTCCTCCATTAGGGGATGTTTTAAGACCTCTGGAGTCCCAGCCTCTTCTGTATTTTGGGTACGTTTGTTTAAACCTACAAGTACAACTGTGGCCTTTTGTAATTTTACTACTGGAGTACCATCATCTATCTCTGTCTCCTCATCAGGTTCTGCTTCTTTTTCTTGATCATCTATTTCTACACCTATAAGTAGCTCGGATTTCTCAGTAACAACAACTGCAGTTTCCACAGGCTTTGCGTTTGCCATATCATCAAGAATTTCAAAACCGGTCTCTTTTGTAATAATTGGTAAACAGACATTCACAGTCTCTTCTGTTGATGCTGAAGTTTTTTCATTTTCATTTATAATCATGTCTGGTTCTTCCACTGGCTCCAATTCAGCTACATTTGCTTCCTTGTTCTCCATCTTGTTGACCTCTTGATCCATTTCTTCAACTCTCTCTTCTGTCATTGAGATTGATTCAGTGGTATTCTTGGTCACCACTGTGTGTCTTTTCTGATGTTCAACATTTGCTTCAGCTTCTTGTTTTTGTACATGTCTAGATTTCCTTCTCAGTGGAGACCGAACTCTTATTGTTCTATTTCTGAGACTTCTCTCTGTGCTGACTGCTGCCTCCTCTTCCTGGACATCTTTCTCCTGAGCAAGACTGCTCATCTCTATGCCACTGCCTATTTGTCCAGCTAAATTTGCTTCCTTGTTCTCCAGATTTTTGATTTCTTTAACCTTTTCTGTTACATCCTCATCAGCATCTGCTTCTAAAAGTGGGATGTCCCCCTCAGTAGCCTCTGTAATCTGAGGTGTTTTCTCTTTGTAATCTATTTCTGTAGCTTTCAGAAGATCAGAACTTCCAGATTCAATGACTAATGTTTCATCAACATTTGTGTTTGCCTTTTCCCTCTTCTCAGGACCTACATCCTCTGCAATAACTTCATCCCTCTTTGGGTTTTCATCAGTCCTAAATTTGGCCTCACCTTGTGGCTCAATACTTTCTACCTGCTGAATCACTGCTTTGCTACGTGTAGATCTCCTAACAGGGGTGATCTTGATTGGTTTCAAAGCGCTGTCAACTGTCACCCCAGGGTCAACAGGTTGATCTCTAAGACTTGTTGATTTACTAGGGGTGTCAGTAGATCCTTTCTTTTGCACATCCTCTTTAGCTTGTTCAGTGTTTGTTTTCTCCTCTTCTTTCTCAACTTGGCTTAGAATAACAACCTCTGCGGTTTCTGGTTCTGGCTCACCCTCTTGTTCTTTGTATCCAGTTGATTGTTCTGGAGTTTTTTTGGCATCAGTTGCTACATTATATCCTTCTGTTGTGTCCAATGTACCATCTTGTTCCTTCATTCTCATAATCTCTTCAGTTGCTTGTTGCTCCGATGAAATTGTGTGTTTTATTTCATCTTGTTCTGCAATATCTATCTCTCTGTTATTATCACTTGTCTCTTTATGAGAAAGTTTATGCAAATCTACAAGTACAACTTTGGCTTCACTCAATGTCAACGTCTTAGAGATATTCTCCACTGTCTCCTTATCCTCTTCAGGTGTTGTTTTCAATTTTTGAACTTCAGCAGACTCTACAGATGACTGTTGTGGTGCTTCTTCTTGGTCTATTTCTGAAATTTCAGGAACTACATCTACAGTTTCCCCAACCTGTGTGATTTCAGCCTCCATTGTAGAATCAGTTTCCACTGTAAGCTCTTCTTTTTCTTTGTATTCCTCAACCTCTGACTCTGCTTCTGCTTCGTTAGCAAGAGTCCCTGATTGATCTGTCACCTCTTCTAAAGCTGTAATATTGTTATATGTTTCATCAGTACCACACACAACCTTTTCCTCTTCAGGTTCATCCAGCATTTTTTTTATTTCCTCCTTCTCTGCCTCCCATGCAGGTTTATCTTCCTCAACCTCTTTGTTCTTTTCTAAATTCTCATTTTGTTCCTGTTCATTTCCTGTACTCATCTTGACAATTTCTATATCCACCACAGACTGAAGTTGGCTTTGGTCAATAGACCCTATAGTGGCTCCTTGTATTACTACAGTGTGCTCCAAACTGACCATTTCACATTCCTCTTCACTGCCTCTTTGGCTCTTTATTTCCCCAGCTGTGGTGAGGTGGGTGACTGAAGTCCCCTCTAATGTAGCTGTGACTTTGTCTTTTTCAATTTCCTGTTCATCCTCTTTCTGTGAACTTCTATGCTCTGAAATGTTTGTCACAGTTGCAATTACTGTGTCTTTTGTACTCTGCCAAATTAGAGAAGACAGATGTTAATTACTGTACTGACAGTGTGAAAAATTGTAAAGAAATACATGAAGGAAAACAAAGTACAGTAATACTGTTCAAACTATTTAGTAATGAAACAAACATTGGTTGAATTCATACCCTGAGTACAGTTTCTGATTCTTTTACAGAAAAAGTGTCATCAAGATGTTCCTCGGTTGCCAGCTCAATTGGACTTTCAACTCCTGCCTCAATTTCTTCCACCCTTTGAGAGAAAGTTAATTGTGTACACAATGTAGTAATTAACACTGTCATATGGTATTCTGCTGAAAGGCAATATGTTACCTGATTATGTTCGTTGAAAGCCTCTCCTCTGAATTCTCTCTGATACCTCTGCGTATCAGGTTGCTACCTCTGCCACGCCTTGTGACAGGTATGTCATCTACTTCTGTAACAGTTAAGAACATCAGTTAGATTTGGCTGGAGAGTCTTTAATAAACAAATTATTGGTCAACCAAAAGATTATACTTGCCTTTGGTGATGTCTGTAATAGTCTCCTCCTAAAGTTAATATCAACATTAGACATAAGATTTACTTCATAATATAATTCATAATTTACTGATTCAATATGTATTTAACGATTCAGTCTTTTTTTTTTATATGCATTGGATGAAAAATCTTTCATATGCATCCATCTTGACATTTATATAATAAAAATGTTCAAAATTAAATCAGTTGCCAACTCATTTTGTGAGTTGGTGAAATTTTACGATGTATCCCGATCTTCCAGCAGAAGGAACTGCATGAAATATCCTGACTGATATCGATTCCACAATCTGACTTGTGATGCAGCCTAGAATCATAATCACACCATGTGTGTTCATTTGGTCAGACGAGAACTAGTCCCCTGACTGAGCCTGGTTTCTCCCAAGGTTTTATTTTTTTCTCCATTCTGTCACCTGATGGAGTTTGGGTTCTTGTCACTGTCGCCTTTGGCTTGCTTAGTTGGCGACACTTAATATTAATCTATATTATTGACTTTACTTCACTAACTGCATGTACATGGCCCCTAATAATCCGATTGTAATTGGACTAGTAGCACATTCGGAATAAAAAGTCACATGTAACCACGTCAATCAAAATTAATTGGCCAGATCTAATTAGATTAGATTCCGATCAGAAGCTTGTGAAATATAAACGCGCACATCCACTCACTTTATTTAGCGTTCATGTAAACACTACGTTCAGATTCATCAATCGGAATGAATATAATGCTTTATAGCTGAATTGAACATTTGGGGAAATATTTAAATAATCCTATAATTGTGAAAAAAACTGAATCAAATCATTGCTAATCGAATTGTTCTGAATTTGCCAAAACCGATATACAATCACATCGGAAACTAGTTAATCAAATCTATTTTCTGTCAACACAAAGGTAACAGAATCAGAAATTCATGTACCACAATCTCCTCTGTGTATTCAGTGATTTCCTGAACCTTTGTGATCTCAATTTCCATTGGAGCAGTGACATCATCTTCCTCAAATTTCAGTTTGCTCACAACCTGGTCCTTCTCTGCTAATAAAGAACAACATCATTAGGGCTGTAATCCAATTTTTTTTTAAATCTGATTAATTACATGATATGCTAAGCAATTAATTAATGCATTTATCATCACAAGTGATCGCAAATATCAATATTCGCTGAAAAAAGCTACAAGATTAACATTATTCAAAGATATCGTCACCGACAAAAGCACTGAATAGGCAAAACATGGCTTTAGAAGTCAATGTATTGTTTGTTTGTTTTTTATTTACATATCACTGAAGCTAAAAATACAGACATTTCCCTTACCATTTAGCTTCAAATTCTGTAGCCTTTTTGCTATTAGAGTTCTCTGGAAAGGGCTTCCTATTTTCTCCACTTCCCACAGAATCTCTTTGTCTGCTGGATATATACTGAAGTACTTTTCACAAACTGTAAAGAAAGAGTTTAGAGATACCAAATGTAGAAACCAGGAATAATAACTGTTATGTGAGAAAAGGTGACATTTGACCATAATGTATGTCTGTTTCTATACCTTTATACATAGCTTCTGAAAGAGGGAATTTTAACCCTATATACTCCTTTCTGAAGCTACCAACAAAGTCTTCCAGTATCTTTATGCCATGACCCTTGCCCCGGTAACACTTCCTGACAAATACTGTGTCCATGACAGGAAGTTGATAGCACTGGGTCAAGAAGTTTCTGCACAAGCTACCTGTAAGTGAAGAGTTATATGAAGTTTTCTAAAACGTAAAAACAACAAGTAAGGTCTGGAAGTGTATATGAGGTTTTAAAAGGAACTGTCATTACCTTTGGGTTTGTATGAGTAAAAGCCAATGGCCTCTCCATCCTTCCATAGTATTTTTGCACTTTCATGATCACAATGGCAGAGAAAGGAAACATCTTCACTGCTCTTCTCATTTCTCAACACAATTCTGTTGAGAACATATAGGACTATCCTCTCCCCAAGAGTACTGACCTACGATAAGCATGGCACTAGTCATGTAGTAGTTATAAAAAATGTATTCAACTGATCCATATTTTCAAAATAAGCATTACTAGCCTTGCATAAAAAAGAGAAAACACTGACCTTGATCAGGCCTGTTCTTGAGGGCTCTGCTGTTTTAAGAACATCTTCAACTCCCCACCACTGACCCAACAAATAAAGCCCGACAACTGCAGATATAATGTAATAAGTCTGGTAATATATACAATGTTAACCTTACAATATGTTACAAATTATTCAGATTTTCATAACTTCTGACCATATTACCTGTGGTAAAGTCATCAGGTGACAACAATGCAAGTAGCTTCTTTGTAGTATCTGCTCCATATAGAGGGACAAAACTCACATTGCCGAGTCCAATCTCTATCTGTCACCAAGAGAACATACTTGAAAATGTGAAAAACAATTTGAAACCACATTGTTCATATAAGAATATATATATATATATATATATATATATATATATATATATATATATGTTGCTTACAGAGTATTGCCATCAATAAAAAAAGAAAATGCAAAAATATAAAAACAATAATATTAAACGTTCCTGAGAATTATGCATTTTGAAAGGATGCAGACATTATAGATAGCACGTCCCATTTTACCTGTTTGGAATCGGGAAGGCTGAGGTACTCCACTGTGTTAGGATTTCTGCAGGGGAGCTGAGACATGTATTCCTCGGCTGCCAGCTCTAAGGACTCATGATCCACATTTGTCAGAATATCTACAGGATATGCCATCCTATGGGAGAAATTATAGTATATTTGTTTAAAAAAAAAATACCCCTCACATAATATCTAAAAATGTATGTCTTAACTTGGCTATGGAAGTTGTAAACGATAATGTATGACTGCTTATTGTCCCTTTTTCACAGCTTTTTGGACTCTTGAGTGTGGTTTGGGACCAACATAAATACAGCAAAAACAGTCATTGTAACTTATATGTTCTGTTTCATTATCATGGGCTTTTAGTTTGTTTTCGTTGTTCTAGTTTCCCACCATTATATGTTGTCATGGTTATTAATTTAATGAGCACAGCTGTTTGTGATTTGTTTATTACCATTTGAATCACTTTATGTCCGTTTGTGTGTGTATATATATATATATATATATATATATATTAGGGGTGTAATGGTACACGTATTGGTACCGATCCGTTTCAGTACAGGACTTTGGTACGGTGCACGTACGAATCGTACGAATTGCCGAATGCAATCATTAACAGTTAACAGTCGGCTTGTTTTAAGCGCGGAACATACTTCAATCCGAGTTCCCAGACAAACATATTAAGTACTCAGTCCATTTTATCACGAAATTCAAATGATAAATGCCCTTGAAATGCTCTTTAATGTGGCGTGACTGATCACTGTATAGGCGCGTCAGTTCAAGCGGCGGCGTGCGAGTGAACAAGATATCATCTCTTCCTAAAGAATAAACATGAATTAAAATCTTAAGGTATATTGAGGATATATTACAACTTACTGAAACATATCATATGTCGTGTACTCGCTCAATCAGTGTTTCAACCGTGGAGAGACGCATCACATTGTCATGTAGCATCACATTTACCTCTAGCCTGGGAAAACCCAGACAACTTCCGGCAAATTTAGATTTGCTCTGCAAGTAGTCTGGCAAAGAGTCCATTCAAACCCATTTCTAAACCCTAGAAATCGCGGCACCAATTAGAAACGTTGGGGCGGGCTTTACACGATGACGACAGCGCAGCAACGTTGAAGCAGATTTGCCGCTGCTGTGGAGCATCACTCGTTCGAATCAGCTATCGCGTCTGTTTTAAGCGATTTAAACTTCTCCTTTTCGTTAAAGGTCCCATTCCGCATGATCCCATTGTTCAAACTTTAGTTAGTGTGTAATGTTGCTGTTAGAGCATAAATAATACCTGTAAAATTATAAAGCTCAAAGTTCAATGCCAAGCGAGATATTTTATTTAACAGAAGTTCCCTTTCAAAGCCTACAGCGAACGGCTGGCTTGGACTACATCCTGGTACTTCCTTCTTTAATTACGTCAGTAGAGCAGTAGAACAGACTAACCTCCGCCCACAAAGAAACGCGAAAAAGGGGGCGCGGTCTTGTTGCTGTCCCACGTGGAGAAGCGGACGGTCGCGTGGAGAAAAGGAACTGTTGCGTTGAGTGTGTTTATCGCCATGTCGTCGAGACGCTGTTATTTTCATCCAGGAGTCAAATCACCTTTGTTTGGCTTTCCCAGGGACGCTGTAGAGATTATTGAACGCATTCATCTCTACGTTAAGAGGCGTGATCTTTCCAACATGCGCTAAGCTGCTGTCGAATCACAACACAGGAACTGCTGGCACGTGCGCTAAGCTGCGGTCGAATTACAACACGGTAAGCGCTTGCACAATCAGAACTCGTTACGTATTTCTGAAGGAGGGACTTTATAGAACAGGGAAATCACCAGCCGTTTTTAGGACAGTGGAAACAGCGGTACACAGATAAGTACATTGTGTGAAAAATACTGTGTTTTTTTACACGCGAAACATGAACACATGTTATATTGCACACTGTAAACACAATCAAAGCTTCAAAAAAACACGAAGAACGGGACCTTTAAAACCCGAGCAAAGAACAACACTCGAAGCCTTTATATCTAAAAAAGATGTTATCGCTGTCTTACCGACTGGATTCGGCAAAAGTCTGATACCAGCTTGGCCCTTTGGTGGCTAAACGAATGGGTCTTAGCGAGAGTCCTCTGGTAGTGTTAATGTTTTACAAAATATAGTTTTAAGTCCTTTTCAGGAGTGAATGAAGTTGTTTAAAGCTCAAATCTGTGGTTTATTTATAAAGAGAGCGCCTTTTTAAAAAATTTGATCTGCCGTTTTCGGAGTTGTGACTTCCAGTGGTTCAGCGGCGCTCAATCGATCATAGAGCCCGCCGAGAGGCGCCTTTCCTCGGCCAGTCCTTCTGCCGTCTGCCGCTGGCTCTGATGTCTCTGTAGTGGTTAAACCGTCTCGTCTTGTGTAGATCTAACGGCTGATCTTTGCTCTCATTAATCTATAATTAGTTCCTAGACAGATCGTTTTGTCTGAGGACAAAGTGAAGTTTCATAACTTTACATTTTTAAGATATTAAACTTTACCGTTGTAGTCTCCTAGCGCTGACTTTGACTGAATTGCTTTATTTATTGTATAGCTTCTTATACCTTTTACTTATACTTTTATAATTGCTATTGATGATCACACATAAACTGACATTTAACAAAAAGAGACTGGGTTGTGTTTTGTGTCATATTTAATTTATTACAGTGATAATCATAGCCTATATTATGTGTGTGTGTTTTTTTAAATGTAAACGAAAAGAGGCTGGGTTTTTTATATTTCGTTTTGTTAAAAACATGCATTGAAGATAATATGCATTGCGTGCACTACATATACAAATATATACTGAGTGATACTGTCAAGAACGCTGCTTGTCCATTAGCAGAGTAGGCGGACTAGTGTCCAACCCGTCCTCGGGAGTTCGTTCTCCGGAGTCAAACTTGGTAAGTCACGGACGCAAGTCAGAAGTTCGCGTACGAAATATGTCATAAAACACCACTGCCTCATTTCATAAAAAAATAAAAAATTAAACATAATAATAATAATAGCCACACGAATGTGGTTCAGGCAACGCGTAGCTAGGCCTACATTGATTATCTTAATATATTTATAATAAAACGAAGTATAAAACACCCTGCCTCTTTTCGTTTACATTTTAAAAATAATATATTAAACATTAATATGTGGTTTAGGTAAGGTGACCAGATTTCTGAAATGGAAACCGGGGACATTTCCTATTTGAGAACACAAGTATAGACAAGAACGCATATTGAGAAACGGCCAGAGTCTCAGATGTTTCTCCGTCGCTCTGCATACGTCATATCCCTCATCGCTCTGATTGGTTTTAGGTCTATCCAATTGCGCCGAGAGGCATTTGAGCGACGCCCGTTGGTGACGCCCCTTTGGAAATTATTTGTCTATGAAGCTTTGCCAGACCATAACTCAGTTACTACTGAGAATGGTCTGGTTTTAACCAGGCTAATTTACCTCAGGAGTCATTCAGTGTCCACAGCTGTTAGTTCACAAGAGAAATCAACTTTTTAACTAAATATATACAATAAATTAGCCTATATATTCATTATATTCTACTGAACCTGTTAGTGATGTCTGGATTATTTAATGTAGGCCTATGTTTAAATAAATCTGTCATGAAAATGACAGCCACCATGTATAAATGATTATATTTCAGCAACGAACTGGAGTAAACATTACATTTACATTTATGCATTTGGCAGACGCTTTTATCCAAAGCGACTTACAGTGCCCTTTGTACAGGGACAATCCCCCTGGAGCAACATGGAGTAAAGTGCCTTGCTCAACAAGGACACACTGGTGACCGCTGGGATCGAACCAGCAACCTTCTGCGTATCAGTTCCATGGTTAGATTAGATTAGATTAGATTTAGAAGTTAATGCAAAAACTGCCTTATGTGAAGTTTACATGTTTGCCTATGTTTACATGTTGTTATTTGAGTGTTGATTATTAAATCTAAAAATAATTAGCAACTGAATTTAGGCTAATAGTTTGGCCTCTGTTGTTAACCTTTAAAGGGTTATTTCAGCGATTAGCATAAAGCTTTGTATCAGTAGAAACCCGTGGTATATTCGAATGATCGGAGGCTTTTTTGGCCAGATGCTAGAGACTACAGCCAGTAGTAGGAGTTAGTTCTGCATGTTTTCAACCCGCCCATCGGGGTGGGATCTCACTCACAGAATGTAAATGGAGCAATGCATTTTTTCCAATGAATGGAAAAAATTACTTCCGGAACCAGTGCCGATGAAAAAAGAGAACTGTTGCACATTATTCCAGTCTACAGTGTCACATGGTCTTTCAGAAATCTCTCTAATATGCTGATTTGGTAATTCAAGAAACATTTCTTATTATTATCAATGATGAAAACGTAATATTTTTGTAGAAACTAATACATTTCTTTCAGGATTCTTTTTCCCCCCCATAAAGTTCAAAAGAACAAAAGTTTGTAACAATTGACAATTTTTCAAAACTCTCAAAAGAACTGAATTTGGTATTGGAACAAATCTAAGCAATGTTTCTTTGTAGATAATGTAGTTGTGCAATTCCTGATGAGCATATAGCTAAACATCACTTTGTTTGAATGGCAGAATAAATGTCTCTACCTCTTTAACGGTGGCTTTTTTGGAATGTGATAAATGCTGCTTGCGACACAAGGCTAAAAATTGCCCTTGAGTGATAGAACTGACAACTGCTTTTGATGATTATTGCAGTGGAGATAGAAAAATGTATCATGAATAGCTTAATGAGGAGGTGTGGCACATTAGAATGCCTCATCTCAACCATATAGACATTAGTAGATCTTTTGCATTTCATAAGAAGTAGCTCTGGAGTCATGGAGCCGAAGAACATATAAGTGGGATGTAAAATAATAATAAACATAAAAACAAAGAGTCATCTGTGCTGTGGGCCCCTTTTCTGGTTTTGCACATTCCTTTAATGTGTAAAGTTGCCCTTGCATCCTGCAGCCAAGGCTTTCCTCTTAAAGATCAAGTGTGTAATTTCATACTTGTAGAGACCGCAGAGAGAGACAGATGATACATATACTACCTTTGAAAGTGCACATCGCAAAGCTAAATGACATACACAGTAAACACAGTAAACACTTGCAGTATAGGGAAAAACATTGAGCACAAAACAGACACCCTAGAGACTAAGAGAATGAGTCAATATGTAAGCGATTATGCATTTATGAGCACAGGCTGAATGCTAGCTTGTGCCTGAACCAGTCGATACAACAATGTGTTGTTGTTAGTAAGCCATATAACAAAGTGGGTTTGTTCATGTTTGTGCCTATATATTTGATAGGAAAAACAGTTAAGGGCTGCCTTATGAATTAGTCAATGGCCCTTCTGTCAGGAAACATTACCAGTGAGGCAGAAAAGCAAGCTTTGTGTGTGTCTGTGGGTTTGGGTTTGCTGAGAACCAGATGAACACCTTCCTCATGTACACACCTGCAGGGCAAATGAATATGACTATCAGCTCTTTGCAGAAACATGCTCACCGTAAACTACCACTGCACAACCAGTGTGCAATCTGGTTGTCTCTGCAAATTATCTAGGTTGTCACGATGTGTTCCAGTCACAAAATTGATGACAACTTTAGATTAACTCCCTCTTTTACAAGCCAGTCATGTATGGATTCATACGATCAAGTCAAAGCTATCAATGATATTAGGTTAAAAGGTTGTTATCCAATCTAAATGCACTGTGTTCCTGCAATCTCCATATAAAAGAACAGCAGACTTTTATGAAGTGTATTGTGCAGACCAATTTAACACATCATTGCTCATTTAAAATACACATAGGAGGCACTCTGCACATGGCAAATACATGTGACATTTTAGGTCAACATAAAAACAAGTCATACAAAAATTCTACATGTCTACTCAACTGGTCTCAACATTTATCTGCTGCATGCATTCAAATACATTTTTACATTTTAATAAAATATATTTCTTTAAATAAGTAAATGTGAGACTTATCTGCAATGTGTATAAAACTTTCTTAAATTAATAAATGAAAGATTACAATTTAATAAATGTATTCATTTATGTACAGTAAAGACTTTTGAGATAGCACTTGGGAGCAGTCACCTGAAACATACCACCAATAGTATAGGCTTCATTTTACAAATATAGATAAAGTTAAGATACATAAATTCCAGACGAATTTCACGCAAAGCGAACGCTTTATCTAAAATATAATGCAAGAAAGGGTCCTTTGGGTCGCCAGTGAAAAGCATGGGGCCTCTAACAAAAGCCCTGAAAGTGTTTGTAAATCAGAAAGCTAAAGCAGAGTGGGTGTGTGTGTCCCGCGACGCTGCAGGAGGAATCCCTGTATTTAAAGTCCCACGAACCAAAACAAACCTTTAATTAATCCAACATTTTTTCACATGTTCCTTCATCGCAGCTAGAGACATTTATGGAGAAACACAAGAATCTATACGAGAATATTCCCTCGGAACCTTTTGTCTGCGTTTGAACGACAGTCGAAATGTGTTTCGAGAGGTTTTGAGTACAGATGACCAACTGCGCACATGTGTCTTTTGAATCGTAATCTTTCGAGTTTAAATATATATTCGACGACTGTGGGCCTTTCGAGAGAATTTAAACTCGCTCTTTAGATTGACCGAGCAGTAGGCTATTCGTCAGGTAAAACGCTGGCAAAATATGCAGCCCCCAAAAGCTTGCAATTGCATAACATACAGCGCACATGTGTCATTAATAATGAACTAACTTAATTAAAATTCATGGACTTGCTCTTACATGTTCTGCAAATTGTGCAAGAGTGTTAAAACAGTTTTATGCAAACAATTCTCGACATAGAACGACCAGCCATGGGCAAAAGTGAATAATGTCAATAAATATGCATGATTCATTCAACAGTGGACCTGGTAAACTCAAGCAGGAGCGAGAAGCTTAGTAAACAAACACTATAATCCAGTGCGCTGATGATGTGTACTTGGCACGTCACGCCATTACATTGTTCTGATTTGAAGAACAAAAATAACGACAAAGCATATAGAGCATTTGTTATAGAAAGCAAGCGGAACTTACCTGTTTTTTAAATCCCCGTCGATTATAATATGTTTGAATTCCCGTAAATCTCCGTGAATTAATATTACGTGGCTGTTACATAGTAGTTGTGTGTGTAAGCGCGAGCTCAAGCCCCCCTCCCTCACTCCCTTTCCCTCCACTTTGAGAAGCGCACGAGCAGCCAACGGGAGATGACTGAGCGCACAATCGCGTTATGCAATCACATTCACACTGCTTAAAACCTTCAACATTCTGGGCCTAAATCTGGAACGCGTTTTATATTGAAAAAAAAAACATATTTGAAATAGCACGTTTTATTGGTAGAATTTAGAAAAGAAAAAAAAAACAATTAAATGTGAAGGAGCTAGGCCTATCATCAGAAAAAAAATCCGTATCACTTTCTATGAAGCCTGTATTTATTATACATTATGAGTGTATTCTTAATCCATTATAATACGTGCATAATGCCTTATGAACAACCATATAATGTGTTGTTGTATCATCTGATAAATAATCATATCAAGTTACACATTATAATAGCTACTTAGCTATTTGTGGTTATAACTTTTACAAGTAGCCTACTGTAACACCAGCTGACACATGCATTTATAATGCATCACAGTGGTATTCTTAAGGCATTATAATGCATGCATGATGATGCCTTAACCTTATACACAACACCACAACATTTAGAGCGTGCTTATGCTCTAAATGTAGGATATATGGATTTAAGGATATATGGCGCCACCATGGCAACTGGACAACTAAACTTTTGCAAGAGCACCTCATTGTCATTGAATGGGAATACTGGCTTGCCAAGAAACACCCTCACACATTCTTGTCCGCCTTATACACATATGACATTAGAAAATACAACTTACATGTGTGTGAGTTACCAAACTTAACTTACAATGTGGTTAACCAGACTGTAAAATAACATATTATTTTGTGTATTTAAATGTATCTTTGCTTGTCATTTCCAGGACAAGAACAAAAATAACAAGAAAAGCTGGACATGAATACAAAATAACAGTTAGCAGCACATACACTTGTGTTATAACACTTCTAAAAATCAATTTTAAAATGTTTGTTAAAATGGGATTGGGCTTCTGATTTTTAGTTTCTTCACATGCTTTTCCCCCCTATATTACTACATGGAATTAGATTTGGTAAAACCTTGTAAATGTGCAGTTTTTATGAATAAAACATGATTTGACTTTAAGGTAAATATCTTATAACCACTTAAGACATTAAAAGAAGACTTCGTTTTTGTCACTTAAAAGACCTCTCATAAGAAGAAGTATTAACTAAACAATGTCAAGAAATAAGACTTGGGAAAGTAAAATATATGAAATGATACTCTTAATAGTTATAAACACAAATATGTAAGTATTATTACTGTTGTTAGGATTATTCATGAGATGATACAACACAAGGTTGTTTATAAGGCATTATGTGTGCATTATAATGCATTAATAATACAGGCTTCATGTAGTGTTATAATGTATTGTACTCTTAATGTATACATAATGTATATTCGAAACACAAGAGGAATGGTTAACAGAGTTTATTCGAGACAGCACGAAGCAACAGGCAATATCAGCAGGTGAGTAGACAATGGGGACTTGATGTTCTGTGGACGTGAGAATGATGGAATGTCTTTTCCTTACAGGTGCAGGGACTCGTGGGATTCGGTGAAGAGGAAACCAGGTAGGATGCACACATCTCGACCTGCTATGACAGGTGAACATGGAGAGTGAAGGCAATGCTTGGAGGTAATCGCTGGAGAACAGGACAAAGTAGAAATCGCTGGAGAAACAGGTAGGTAGTCCGTGTTGCATGAACGAGACCGGAACCTTAACTGAGGTGAGGTGTGTGCTTAAACAGGAGTGCTGATGAAGGTGCAGACGAGGTGCAGGTGTGTGTGATAATGATGTGCATGCAGGTGAGAGTCAAGGAGTATGCTGGGAAGTGAAGTGCAGAAGTGACAGGTGACCATGTGACTGTAACACTTAAAAGTTGTAACCACAAATAGGTAAGTATTATAATGTATTGTAACTGTTGTTATGATTGTTTATCAGATGATACAACATAGTATAAAGTTGTTTGCAAGGCATTAGGCATGCATGTATAATGCATTAAGATTACCCTTATAATGCATTATAAATACAGGCTTCATAGAAAGTGTTACCA
Source organism: Gobio gobio (assembly GCF_949357685.1). Taxonomy (NCBI): domain Eukaryota; kingdom Metazoa; phylum Chordata; class Actinopteri; order Cypriniformes; family Gobionidae; genus Gobio; species Gobio gobio. The sequence continues at coordinate 25,490,193 of NC_137100.1, forward strand.
AAAAATCTTGCAGGTTAGTGTCTGGCATAGGCTACTAGTCAAATGTAGAATCTGACTTCACCTGAAAGAAAATCTGATGCAGAAGATCATTCGGACAAAGATGAGACTCTTCCATGTCCACCATAATGTGCAATGTTAGAAAATTATAACTGTGGTATTGTCACAGTCACCATGCTGAAGTGCCCTGGTTGTCTACCAGTGGGCACTCCATCATAGACTATTGTTATTCTGTCATGGACTGCTGCATTGACTACGATTCTGGATTATTCAATAAATGCTGCGTTTGGATCCTCTCTCAAGTCTCGGAGCAGTTTGTAACAGAAAACCTCACCCCTATGGATCCAGCAGTTAGAAACATCCGCCTACGACATGATCAATCCCTCAAATACCATATCCAGGACTTCTTGAACACTGCTCATTTCTCTAACCTCCCAGAGTATGCTCTCATAGATTTCTTCTGTTATGGACTCAATGAATATTATCAATAAAGGCTCATCCGTGATGGTCCTCGCAGGTCGTTGATTTAATTTTTGAACTATGCTCTGTTGTTGGCTGTGGGTCCTCTTTCACTGTTGGGGAAGTTGAGGACTCTTCCCCTAAACCTTTTTTGGGGGAGGGCACCATACACCAAGCTCCAGTGGTCAAGGAGCTTGGTTCACCATGATCACCAGCAGGCCCAGTTATAATGGTTGCTACTCCTGTGCTTTCTGTGCCTTCACGTCCTGTGGTTCCCATGTCAGAACCTCCAGCCAACATTGCCCCCATGACAGGGTCTCCAGTCGCCATGGCAGCAATTCCAGAGTATAATCCCATCATAGCCGTTATACCAGAGTCTTGTCACGTCATGGCTGGCGCGCAGAGTCTTCAGCCAAGATGGCCGTCACACCTTATCCTTCAGCTATCATGGATGCCATGCCAGAGTCCTCTGAGGTTGCAGTGTTGGCCATATGGGCCACAGCTATAATGTGTGTGTGGGCTGCACACATATTGGTTCCAGTCCCTGACCAGAGTTCAGTGTCGGCTCCAGCCCATGAACCCACTCCAGAGCCTGCTCCACCCTGGCCACCTGCTCGGCTTGCTCTGCCATAGGTATCTTCAGCCCTGTCTGCTCCACCCTGGCCACCTGCTCAGCTTGTTCCGCCGTGGGTATCTTCAGCCCTGTCTGCTCCACCCTGGCCGCCTGCTCTGACGTCTCATCATCACTCATTGTCTTCAGCTGTTGCTTATTAGCCTTGTTTGTTCTGTTCATGAAGCCTGGTTCACTCTGTCATTCATTGCGAGTTTTTGTTACGTCACTGTTACACTGCATCTCTGAGCATCTCCCTGGTTTTCATGTATCTTGGTTTTTGGACTCTTTGCCTGTCTCTTGGTTTACCCTATTTGCCTGTGTTTCCTGTCTGGTTACGTTTTTGTTGTTTTGACCCTTTGCCTGATGTATTTACTAACATTCTGGATTATTCAATAAATGTTGCATTTGGATCCTCACTCAAGTCTTGGAGCAGTTCATAACAGGTATAGCTCTATAGCATGCATGCTTTACAGTCGAAACAATAGAGGAAGACCCCACAGAGGTTTTTTCCCCATCAGCAAGTGGGCTATTTACTGTTCTTCACATACTTTCATTTAATTTGTGTGACAGTTATTGAAAAACAGACTTTTATGTAATATCTTTAATATTTATGGAAATGATTTATATCTTTGCACATCATTATGTATATATTTTTAATTAATGTGCCCTAATAGTCTTAAATTAAAATAACTTCCCCTCCCTCTTGCAGTGACATCTTTTCACTTCATAATAGGGAAGAAAATACTATCACAACTTAGTGTTGAAAAAAGTAGTGAAAATAGTGTTTTGTTTTTTTCTATTTGCTGTTTTAGGAGAAACACGGTCTGCATGTTAAAACTCATCCACCCTCCCTCTTCTCCTGCGGGGTTTTTCTTTGTGGAAAAGAAAGATGGCTCCCTGCGCCCTTATATTGACTATCGAGGTTTGAAGAACATCACGGTTAAGAATACTTATCCTTTGCCGTTGATGTCTTCAGCCTTCAAGCAGTTGCAGGGAGCTTCCTTTTTCACAAAGTTATACCTTCGCAATGCCTATCATTTGGTCCGGGTCAGGGAGGGGGATGAGAGGAGTACTGCTTTCAATAGCCTCAGGGGGCAATTTGAATATCTGTTTATGCTGTTTGGGCTATCCAATGCTCCCGCAGTCTTCCAAGCACTTGTCAACATGCTGAGAGATATAGTCAATCAGTTAATTTATGTCTACCTGGATAACATATTGATATTTTCTCCTTCTATTCCGGAACATGTTTAGCATGTCAGATGAGTGTTTCATAAACTGTTAGAGAATGGCCTTTTTGTCAAGGTGGAGAAATGCACAATCTGTTCCCTTTTTAGGATACATCGTCTCGTCTGAGGGAGTGTGCATGGATCCCGACAAGATTCAGGCTGTGGTAGATTGCTAACCCCAGACTCTCGCAAGGCCCTGCAAAGGTTTCTGGGCTTTGGCAATTTTTACTGGTGTTTTATTCGCAATTACTGCTCTGACCACCTTGACCTCCACCAAAATGACGCTCAGGTGGTCTAAAGCAGCCAATGCTGCTTTTTCCAACCTCAAGAGCCATTTTGTTTCAGCTCCCATTCTTATTGCCCCTGATTCCTCTCGTCAGTTTGTAGTGGAGGTTGATGCATTTGAGGTTGGCACGGTTCTTTCCCAGCATTCTTCCAAGGACAACAAAATGCATCGGTGCGTGGTTTATTCTCATTATTTTATCTCCCGCTGAACGCAATTATGACATTGGTAATAGAGAGCTGCTGGCCATCAAACTTGCATTAGAGGAGTGGCACCATTGGTTGAAAGGCTCGAGGGTACCTAGAAAAAGTTGGGTTTCTGCAAGGGACATATTGGATTACTCCCTTATCGATGATTACAATCGACCGGTAGATCTCTTAAGGGGATGGGTACTGTCACAGTTTGCAGATCCATGTGTTCATCTTGTTTGTCTTGTTTTGTTTTCTGTCACAGGTTGGTGGCTCGCGTTTCTGGGCTTCGCTTCTTAGCTGACGAGCTAATCAGCTCAACGCACCTGAAGCTTGTCAGTACTGCCTTTAAATGTGGTGTGTTTGCTCTTGTCTTTTGTCAGATTGTTTTGGTGCTCATGTGTGCTGTTTCTCTTCATCCAGATTTAGTTTCCAGTTTCTCTCTGCCGTTTGTTTCACTCCCTGCTCGTGTCTGGATCATCTGCATCACTTCACTGGATTTCTCTTTGGGCTATCTATCAGCAGATGACAGTCCATTGCAGTGTCCTTGCTGCCAAGGCCTGCCATTCACAATCTTCTACCCACGATACTGATCATCTTGCTTGACTATTCTCTGTTTATAAATAAACTGAATTTGCTGCATTTGCGATAACCCCGGCTTATTGTGGATAAAACCAAGGGGTGTACTGCGCATGTGCGTCAACTCTCCGCATGAGCAGCAAACAGAAAAAAAACAGGGCATGCTGGTTAAGGAGCCCTAGCAGTCGATTTGTGAGGGAGGCAACTTTGGAAAGCCTCTCCCTCCTGTTTCCTCAAATGGGCTTAACTCGAGCATCCAAGAAGTCCAGCCCTGACAGTCCCAAGCAGAGAGCTTGCTCACCCACCACTGCCAGGCCGATGCTGTGACTACAGCTCTGGACCGCGCCCCTGGAAATTCTCAGGTTGAGATCTGCAAATATTATGGCTGGACTGAGACGAGTGGCATGAGGAACCATATGCACAGCCTTTTATTTACAAAAAATGTGTTCATAACAGGCAGGGGTCAAAGAAAGGCAAACAGGTATGATATGGGCAAGACAAAGAGCATTCCTAGGGACAGGCGAGGGTCAACAAATAAAGAACGTAATCCAGTGGACAAGGCAAGAGGATAATCCAACTAACCAGGCCAAAGTCCAGGCGTGAGGCAAACAGTACGAAACGTAAGAGGTAATCTGAGACAAACAAGAGTCCAGGGAAGGCAGAGAGCAGGCAGAACACAGGAAACCAGGCTAGGATCAAAACACAGGGCAAACAAGCAAGAGTAAGACTAGAACAGACTAGGGACATTAGGATTGGCTCCATAAAGAAGCTATCAGCTAGACAGTGACATTCGCTACAATACTCGGCGATCGGTGAGCTTGTGCATCAGTGTTTTTTAGTCCTTGTGATTGACTACAGGTGTGGAAATAATTAAAGCAAATGTAGTTCAGGGTAACATGTAACTCTGTGTGTGCAGTGAAAAAGTCTTAATGGTGAACAGGTGACCTCTGGTGGTGAGTGGACGGAAATGGCAGGCGTAGGATACGTGACAGCAATAGCGCAGATCTCTTCCAAGAGAGCAGGTTTTAGTGTCCCAGCATCCTTTTGCCTCCCCATCTACTCTACTCATAAGCTGCGCCTGATAAGCAGTGAGGAGAGAGGAGGCATTAAGAGCCCTCACTGCCAGGTCAGAAGAACGGTAGGTCTTCTGAAAAACCGAGGCTGCTAAGCGTTCAGTGCAACACGTCCTGATTTTGATGAGTTACACACGTTGAGTCAACATATTTTGATAGGTGAAAAACACTGATGTAGAATCACCTAAGCCTGGTTGTAAGCCTAAACTTGACATAAACTGTAAACTCAAATCTGATTGGAATGTTGTTCAGGGAAAAACAAAGACATTGATCCAGGAACATGCACTTGGTGAAATCATGTTCTGCCTCAGTGCACCCTGGCAGTGAGGCTAAAGCAGAGAAAAAGGTTGCCCTGCGGTTAGGGTTGAGATGATGTGCCTTTGACAGCTCAACAGGAGGGGGATTTCTTGACATGCCTAACTCCTCCATGTTATTAACATACAGCCTGGAAAACCCTTTTACATGAACCCAGTTTGAAAAGTGCTTATCCCAGAAACGTTTGAAATGTACACGGGACCGCTGTTTAACAGCTGGGGCACATGACGAAAGTCTCTTGCCATCATGGAGATCTCTGTTCCCTGGCCCGCATGCAGCTGCAACGGCCAGTCAATGGAGAGTTTTTTCCACTTGCCCTCGGGCACATTTCAAGTAGGTCGAGCTCTGCCTGAGTTGGGGAGGGGGACCCTTTGCTCATTGAGCGAATGTTTGAAAGAGGACATTCAGGGTGGATTCAATTAACAAAGTTAAGAAAACTGACAAGAACTTCAAAATAAAAGCCAAAAAGTGCCAAAGTTACAGACAAATATTATATTATTTTTTTATAGACGGCAATGACATTATGACAGAAGAGACCTGTCCTCAACACTGTACTCAGATCTGGCAACATAAGTATGCATTTAAGTCAAGAGTTTCAATAGAAATGCCATTCATCAGTCTTTACAATGGCATGCACTCTATAAAGAACCTAGATCATATGTCATTTTCACAACTCACAACTTTCAAAACTGTTTATGGAGTTTTTGTCTACTGAATTTTTTTTTTTTTTTTTTTTTGAAAGATGTTTAATCAGCTGAACAATTGGCATTGTACTGTTATACAATCAAAGAACAAACAGTACTTTTATCCTTAACAGCCTTGCTTTCATACCAGTCAAAAATAAAAAATTACATTACTCTGATTAAGGTTGAGTTATGAAAGATCAACCAGCCCCACACCTTTTCTTTCTGGTTTTCTCCAACGTGATTGATCTGAGAAAACAATAGTTTTATACATTTCTCAGCCACAATGGTTTCCTTTCCAGTGAATTGTTTAAGTTGTTGTTTCTGCCATATGTACATTATTTTGTCATATAAATTATTATAAAGCTGGGGCCAAGCTTTTTGTGAATATATATGAAAATTTGTGGTTGTTTTTAATTTGTGATAAAAAACAAAACATGTAATTTATCACTGCAAAACAAATTTAAGACTAAAAAAATTCTCAATTCATGATTCCTTTTTGTTTGCGAACAAAATAGTTTTCCAGGAAGATAAATATATCTCTTCTGTTTTAACTTTATAGTAAGAAATTACATTTTATTTGTAGTTTGCTTGCGCCGCACCATTTCCTGACACTAGGTGGCGTGCAATATTCGTTTTAGATCACAGTGTGACTGAAAGTCAAGCTGTTATACAGTTAAAACCTGAAAAATGTTCAGGGTACATTTATTTATTCATTTTTTGATAGTCAATTTCTGTATAGACACATACATTTTAAACAACAGAAATGTATAAAGTAAAACAAAAATATTATTTATATTATTTATATAATATATTAAATATTATTATTATAAAACTCTTATTTTGGACAACAAATATTGTACTTGTACTGTAATAAAATGCATACATTTATAAGACTTACACAAAATAAGCCTCAATAACAATTTCATAACTTGATTGTATCTAATTAGGTTAGGTTACTTTATTTATACAAGCAGGTAAAGGTGTTTTGCAGTAAAACGATATGATAATGGCATCTATTCTTGACACACAATTTAAAAAAAATAATAAAATAAAAATAAACATAATATATCACAACAAAATAACAATAACATTATACATAATAGACTCCACACAAGACATATAAAATATAGTTATATAAATATTACACATATATAATATATACCAATATACATACACACACACACACACACACACACACACACACACACACACACACACACACACACACACACACACACACACACACACACACACACACACACACACACACACACACACACACACACACACACACACACACACACACACACACACACACACACACACACACACACACACACACACACACACACACACACACACACACACACACACACACACACACACACACACAATATAGATTATTCAACCTTTCAGTTGTATGTCATTCTGACTTTGTTCACTTGTTTAACTGCTATTTCAAATATTTGAATTTTAGCTTGGAGAGTAAAATTGATCAAAAATCATGTAACTATTAGGCTACTCGAAATTGTGATGTTTGAAACTAAGACTAAAAGGGATAGTTCACCCAAAAATGAAAATTTTGTCCACTTACATATGCCAAATATAGCTACTTAGATGTTTCTGTTAGTGTAGCCTAAGTCATGTGCAATATTAAGTATATTTCTGAGAAGTATGTTGGTAATGTTGGTAATCGAACAGTTGCTGCTGACTACTGTCAACTGTCAGATTACCAACATTCTTTAAAATATCTTATTTTGTGTTTAACAGAAGAACAGGTTTGGAACGACATGAGGGTGAGTAAGTGATGACAAAATGTACACATTTTTGTGTGAACTATCCCTTTAACTCCAGTGCTAGCTAGATACAGACAACCTTACCATGTGACAACTACCCATATTTCTCAGAAATATACTTAAAATTGCACTTAAGTATACTTGACTTACACTAACTAAACATCTAAGTAGCTATATTTAGCATATACTTGTACTTTTGATCGAGATATAAAAGCAGTGTTGGGGGTAACACATCAGTAATGCAATTATGTAATCAGATTACTTTTTACAAGTAAATAGTAAAGTAATTCATTACTTTTAAATGTATATTGTGTAACAGTAGTAAACTTTGAGTACACAACTAGATTACAACTTTGTACTGCAACCATACAAGTGAACTTATAGGTATAGACTACTGAGTTTACTAGTCAAATAATTTTTTTAGTTTATGAAAGTACACTTTGAAGTACACTCTCAGTAAACTAATTTAGTAGTTTTATAATGCAAGTACACTATATATGAACATCACATCATACTTATAGTTTACTATTTAATATAAATTATTTTTGCACTTATAAGTATATTAGCTAAATGTTCATAGTTAGGTATTATTCTAGCTTCATGCATCCTTTTAATCAACACTTGAATGTAGGTTTCATTTATAAAAAGCAATATTTTAAACAAAAGGCTGAGAAAATAGCATTTTTGTCAAAGACTACATCCAGATCGGATTCAGAACGATGATCAAAACATAGATGGAGTAGATTGAGTCCATCAACATCCCCAAAGCTTCACAGTCCTTTCGACATTTCATTCTGTAAAGTACTTTTGGTTTATATGCTGTTAATGTTTGATGATCGCGTTATTTTACATTTGCATAAGCAATCTTCTATCACTTGTTTCTGCTTCTTCTTCACCTGCGTTTTGATCCGGAGAAAAGCGCCTGCTACCATATAACAGTGAAAACATGGATAGCCGTAAAATTCAGTCATTTGCGGGGAAAGAGTAAAGTAGATTTGAAGTAAATTCCTATGTACTCTACCAGTGGACTAGCCTACACAAAAATTCAGATACTCAGAATTAGGAACATATCTGTTTTCTTTATAAATCAATATTTTCAAACAATGTAAGTAATAAAACTTTGTGACAGTAGTATTTAATAGGCTACTCCATCAAAAGAGTAAACACAACTACAAGCCAAGTATACTTAGAATACTAAGGCCTAATGCATTACAACATTGAGTTACTCCCTAAAAGCATAACTATTTGCATCATTGTTTGTTTTTTGGCAAATCTCAACACCAAAAGTAAAATAAATAAGCCTCATCAGGTAAATGCAAATTCACACCTGTACAATAGACCACAACTTTCAGCTGTGCTGCCATTCTGGATCGTAGAAGAATAGGACGCAAGAGAATAAAGTTAAACACTCTTATTTCAGCAATAAAAAGGAAAAACAAGTGTGAAATGTTGTGTTTGCTTATTATATGGTTTAATTGGATCATCTGTCGCATGTCTGTCTTGTCTTGTTTGGCACATGTGGTGTTTTGGGTAATTCTTGTGCATTCCTGTCTTCTGTATTGAACCCACCCTTCTTGTTATCTCATTATTGGTTAATTTGCCCCACCTGTTCTCCCGCTTGATTTTCACCCATTATATTCTCATTGGCTGAATCTGAAATCGCCCCCTATACCATCATTCACTATTCCCTACGTTAGTCCACTAATATAGTTAACTTGAAGGAGTGAATGAAAACGAGTGCGTGAGGTCGGGCAGCGGTTGTGTGTACATCGGCTGTACACATGTACACTGTGGGATTGCATTAGTGCACTCAATAACGTCCACTATGGTTTCAGACACCCCTACAAATGGCTGTCCCCTCAAATAATGCCCTATTTGAGGGTAGCTATAGGGGGCGATTTCGGATTCAACCATGGTGTTTTCAGTCTTATGTCGTCTGTTATCTGCCGTGTTCCAGTTTATGTTCCTGCTCATTGTATCTCATTGTTGATTTTCCCCCTCGTGGGCTTTTGTTTTGTGTTTATTTTTATTATTTTGCTAATAAATCTACATTCCTGCATATGAGTCCTCGCTCCCATTTTTCCCTTTCATCACGTGACATCATCGAAGGTCAGCAGCAAAGACATTGGTTAGTATAGTAAGATTAAAAAACATAAAGTATATTTGTGTAATTTCATATTTAATTATTACTTAATAAAATTAACTTTAAGTATTGTTTTGTAAGGGTAGTCTTGATCTCTCCTATATATTTATAATAAATGGGTGGATGGATGGACCACTGCTAAAAACTGTAAACGCTGCTGTTTGCTTCAACTATTAGAAAAAGGTTTTTAAACACAACACAAGACATAATTCAAAATATGGGTAAAACAACTGCGAAAAGACAGTATGGAAAATCGTCTAAGGTTACGTATGTAACCTCTGTTCCCTGAGAACAGGGAACGAGCGCTGCGTCTAGCTGACGCTATGGGGAACGCCCTCGGCGTGACTGGTGTCTGAAGCTACTATCGAATCACGGCAAAGTCTTTGACCGACGTCAGCCCATGACGTCATCAACGTGCGACCCGGAAGTATATAAGGGCGCCGTGCCAACACATACACATCTTCTCGTCTGAAGGGACTGTATGGCAGATAGGCCCTGAAGCATGGCAACGCGACGCAGCGCTCGTTCCCTGTTCTCAGGGAACAGAGGTTACATACGTAACCTTAGACGTTCCCTTTCGAAAGGGAACTCTCGCTGCGTCTAGCTGACGCTATGGGGAACGATATACCAACGCCGCCATGCTGAGGGGAGTGTCTGCCATTGGCAGTGACAACTGTCAACTCAAGTAATTCATAGAAAAACCTGAGCGATTCCCCCTCAGGTCCTGGGCTGACAGTGACAGCACTCCCTACGGTCATAGCCCAAGCTATACAACTAAACGGAACCCTAACGCACTGCGTGGAGTTCCATCTAGACAGCTCGAAGGCCCGGGACCACTACTTCCAAAGAAGGGGTCCCTTCAAGGGAATGTGGCTAGGGGACCCGAAGGAACCCCAGCCAGTCACTACTCGGGAAATGTTCTCCCGAGTGCCACCAGGGAGGCCTGACCTGGTGCCCTAAGTGTTATGGACACTTCGGTTTAGCCAACCCTGTCTGTTCAAACAGAGCCTCTGGATGGTGCCCAAGGGGCGTCCAAGCTAAGGGACTGAAACACAGGCAGTCTTACTTAGCCCGGAACTCAGAGACGGGTTATCCAAGAGAGCAACACTCAGCGTAGTGCTTTTCAACCCTTGCTATCGAGGGGAGTCTGCCTGCTCAAATCAAGGATCTACCAGGTGCTTGTGTTTCAAAGCAGTAGGGAGGCCGAAAGGGCCTTAATGACTGATCTAACAGGGAGGCCTCATGAGAGGCCTACGACCGTCTGACCAGGCTCAGGCGGCTGAGCACTCATAGACGACCCTCATTGAGGGGAGCAGCTGAGCCTGCCTGGCGAGTAACCTCCAGCTGTAGGCCCAACTACCACAAGTTCTCACAGAGAACTGGTAATTAAAGTGCCTAGCTCAGGAACTTCAACTTCAAGGAGGCCCTGTGGGCCTACTACTTGATAGCGGGTATTCCAGGGAGGCCTATAGAGGCCTACTACCTAACCGCAAGCCATGCTGGAAACCCAAGCATCCAGGCTCGGGACTCCGTCCTCAGGGAGGCCTTAGTGAGGCCTACTACCTGACAGCAATACCGCCTGCTGAGGTTACCCTTGTTTTCTCAAGGAGGCCTAATGGAGGCCTACTACTTGACAGTCAAGCTACGCAGGCTAGTCGGGCATCCTGTTTAAGGAACCCGTCCTCAAGGGAGGCCTATTAAGGCCTACTACCTGATAACCAGCCTTTAGGGAGGCCTGGAGAGGCCTACTACCTGATTGCAATACGTGCCAAATGACTGGGTCCCAGGAACACCTCAGGGAGGCCTGATGGGGCCTACTACCTCGTTCGAGTGACCACCATCTGGGACTCGACAGTCAAGCTACGCAGGCTTTTCGAGCATCCTGATTAAGGAACTCGCCCTCAAGGGAGGCCTATTAAGGCCTACTACCTGATAAGCAGCCTTCAGGGAGGCCTGGAGAGGCCTGCTACCTGTATGCAATGCGTGCTAACTGTTTTCAGATGACTGGACCCCAGGAACACCTTAGGGAGGCCTGATGGGGCCTACTACCTTGTTCGAGTCAGGGAGGCCTATTAAGGCCTAGAATTAACAGCAGGCTCTCAGGGAGGCCTGATGAGGCCTACAACCTGCCTCTGAGAGTGACCACAATCCGGGAACTCACCCTCAGGAAAGCCTAGTAAGGTCTTAGAGTTAACAGCAGGCCTTTCAGGGAGGCCTGATGAGGCCTACAACCTGCTTCTGGTAGTGATCACAACCTGAGAGCTCACTCTCAAGGAGGCCTAGTAAGGCCTTACACCTACCAGCGGGCCTTCGGGGAGGCCTGATGAGGCCTACAACCTGATAGCCTCCAGGCTAGCTGTCCTGATGCGCACATCGGTACATACCTCCAGTGAGGCCTGTTTGAGGCCTTCCAACTGAAAATGCGCCTTGTTCAAGAGGCCTACTGAGGCCTACAATTGACAGCCGACCTTCAGGAGAGCGTATTCACCCCTATTTAACCTGATAGCCAGCTAGGCTAGTAGTACCTTGATGCTTAAGCATTGTCACCTGCCTTACTAGAGGCCTGATAAGGCCTACCACTATCACCGTTATTCTTGAGAACGGTGCAATCCTTCCTGCTAACTGGGACCGCCATGTTTGAAAAATGTGGGTTGTAGTAATATTAGACCCAACGGCTCGTTTTCATGGAGGCCTGCTGAGGCCTAACACATGATAGCTACCCATTACAATGGGGACCCGTTCCAGGGAGGCTTGTAGAAGCCTACAAGCTGTACGAGTTTCGCAAAAACGAGAAATAACTGCCAGACAAACAAACTGACTGCTATTAAACCCAACGACTCTCAATGAGAGGAGGCTCTGATCTAAGTACAACAAAAAAGGTGACGGTGCCTCAGCAACGCGCCTCCTTTACCACATACCAACTGACGCCGTAGCGCTCAGTCGTAACAGAGACAAACTAATCCAACCTGCAGTGGCTTAGGGGACCGAAGACACATAATAACCCTAGGCGGTAGACAACCACTACATTCTAACAGAAAAGTGTGCTACCGCCTAGTAATCCGCAAACATTTCAAAGAAAAGAGCGGCGGCCTAACAATACTCTCAAATGAGAGGAGGCCCATCTTCTGATAACCATAAGCGGTGGCCTATCTGGCGCCATCTTGACCAACCAGGGAAAGCCAACACACGCTCACACACATAGCCCAGATAATGGTGCTGTGTTCAAGCCTAACTAAACAGGGGAAAGACAGTTCTCTCTGATGAATACCCAACTCTATACAGGAACCTGGGGTCTGTAAGAAATACATATTTTTAGTATTACATACAAAAAAGACCACTCTCACCTGCGGCATGCTGAGCGAAGACTCATTGTGCAGTTCTCACCACCATGTTCTACCGCCCATGAATGCCTGAAAGGGGCGTTCTCACTCTCCGGGCGGGCCATCAGAACATAGTACTACTCATCATAGGCCCGCCTCAGGCCTGATGTAAGAAGCGCCTGGGTAAAAAGTCATAAAAAGACATAGAAAGGAAAAAGGAGAGGGCTATGATGTAACCGCCCTCAAGGGAAGTGACCCATTACCAACGCCTTCGTTGGGAACGTTTGTCCTGGATCACCTCCCTTAAATCCTTTTTCCCCCCGCGGGAGTCCCGTCTCCTCTGTGCCCTGCTCCTCCAAGGAGGGGGGGCACGAGAGGAGACGCTAGCCCTCTGGTCCTGCCTACGGTCCTCAGACCGTGAAGGACCAGGTCCCGCCTGCCTGGGTGGGGGCGCGGATCTCAGCGGTATGCATGTTTTAAATGCCGCTGAGCGCGCCTTCGCCTCCCTGAACTTTCCAACCACCGCCTCCACGGAGGTGCCGAAAAGCTCAGTAGGCGAAACCGGTGAATCGAGGAGAAAACCCTTTTCTTTCTCCCCGATATCAGCCAGGCCCAACCACAGATGCCTCTCCGTAACCACCATAGCCGCCATAGAGCGGCCGATAGCAGCAGCAGTCTGCTTGGTGGCCCGGAGAGACAGATCTGTGGTGCGGCGCAGCTCAGCAACCGCCTCAGGGGACAGCCCGGCCCCCTGGTCGAGATCCTCCAGCAGGTCCGCCTGGTACGCCTGCAACACCGCCATCGTGTGCAGGGTCGCACCAGCCTGACCTGCTGCCGCGTATGCCCTGCCATTCAACCGCGAGGTAGTTTTCAGCGGTTTGGATGGCAGAGATGGAGCTCTCAGTGTCGACACCTGCCCAGAGACGAGATAGTTCGCAAACGTCTCGTCTATGGGAGGCATCGACACATACCCGTGCTTACCCACTCCCTCGACATCAGCAAAGCTTGCCCGCTGATGTCGGTGAATGCGGGCAGAGAACGGGTTCTTCCATGCCGCCTGGACCTCAGTATGGAGGTCCGGTAGGAATGGAAGGCTCATCTGAGGTGCTGGTGTATGACCGGGGAGAAATCGATCGTCGAGCCGTCCACGAGCGACCTCTCCCCCAGCGCGCCGCCAGGGCAGCCTCAGCCTGTCCGTGGCGCGCTCCATAGCATCCAGCAACTCGGCATACGCGGGACAGGGTGGCTGAGAGGGTCCAGGCAGGTCCTGGTCGCTCTCATCATCCTCCTCAGCCATCTCCTGCCCGTCCCGAAGAGCACCCGCTGCAGGTCTCAGCGGAGAACCATCGTTCTCTACATCGACCTGCAGGTCGCTCTCGTCAGCCGTTTGATCGTCCGAGAGTACCACACCTCTCTCCAGACGATCAGCGAGCTCCATCTGGGAACCCCATGAAGTGCGCCGCCGCTCCGCCTCAGCGAGAGCGGAACTCACATCAGCAGCCCCAGATGTTGCACCCTCTTCCCTCGAGAAGAGGGCCAGACGAGAACGGAGCGTTCTAACTGGAAATTGCTCACAGTTTGCACAGGCAGCTCCCTCGAGAACTGCCTGTGCATGCTCTTCGCCCAGGCAATAAACGCACAGAGAATGTGTGTCTCCCGGTGTCAGAAATCTCTGACACGGGTCAACACACTTCCTAAAGCTCTGCCTCTTCTCTGTGCGTTTCATCCTTTTCCTAGTTTAGTAATACTTTACCAGATCTGCAGATACCGCTTCAAACAAACAGTCCCTGAAGACGAAAAAGATGTGTATGTGTTGGCACGGCGCCCTTATATACTTCCGGGTCGCACGTTGATGACGTCATGGGCTGACGTCGGTCAAAGACTTTGCCGTGATTCGATAGTAGCTTCAGACACCAGTCACGCCGAGGGCGTTCCCCATAGCGTCAGCTAGACGCAGCGAGAGTTCCCTTTCTAAAGGGAACCCTTCATATTTACACAGTAGCCTACATTGTGCCCTGTTTTTACAGACTTTTTATGGAGTGTACAGTATTTTTCCAGTTTTGGCTGCTTGTCCAGCATTCAGACCTTGGTTATACATTTTGTGTAAATTTATAACATTTAAAAACTGGCCAACATGACACTTATAAAACAAAGTTGCCTTATATTCAGCAAAACCATAACTGGACATATACTTGGATCAAAGCAAAACAAATAAAAGTGGGAGTGTAAATTCTTGTGTTTAACCCCGCCCCCCTTTTTTATGTCTTCAATTGCACTCCCACTTACGCTTGCCTTCTCTCTTTACACACTTCTTTTAGCAACGCGAGAAGTGCAGGAAGCCGCTATTGCCTGTTCTGTTCGGTTATGCCTGTTCTTCTCCCCCACTGACTATCATCCTCTGTGGTGTCAGTGACCTGTAACCACCTGGGCAGAAGAAGAGTCAGGATACATAAGACTTCATATCAATAATTGAAAGAAACTCTGCCCCCTCGTTTTAATTTATTGATAAGCCCCCCTCGCAATATTCTTTAATTACTCGGCCACCTGCACGCCCACCCTATAGAATGCAGAGGAAGCCATTACACGAGGGCAGAAAATGATCCGCTGCCTCAACAATTGTATCTTTGTGTGGCTAAGACTGTGAGTTAGGTGTTGGGTTTCATTAGTGCCCTCATGTTGATCATGATAGGGCACATTTTTTTGAAGCTTATTGGCATTGCTCAAACAATAGGCCTTCACAAGCTGTGAGGTGCGAGGTTCGTCTAGTTTGTCAATCACAGGTATTTAAAGAATCTGTCATTGTGTGCATCACATTTGAATAATGTTATTTTTTAGGTTTCCTGTTGTTCCAAAGAAAAATGATGGGCTTGTCGCAAACCAAAAGTCAACAAGCCAGTTTCAACTGCTATCAGTTAGGCTGTCATTGTAGCCTTAAACAAACAATGCTCATTGCACTCAAGCATATGTCATGGCTGAATTCAGACATACAGTTCCATAAGATGACGCAAACAGGTTGTGAGGTGGGTTGTGTGATTGGGATGCATTGTGTGATCTGGTCAGTTTCCACATTCCAAAAAAGACTGACTGGTATAAAACATTTGGAACAATAGAGTACCAGAGTCACTGATGATACACTCCCAGGTGTTGCCTATATGAAGACGTCATTAACTCACATAATGTACAGAATAAGTCAATACAATACAATTCAATATTTACTCAAGCTTACTTCAGTTTATATACTTCTCTTTCACATATTATGACTTATTGCATAAAAATGTTTGAGCAATACTGGGAACAATTTTTTTCCACTGATGATACACTCCCTGGTTTTGCCTAATGAAGACGTCATTGACTCACATAATCCATGCACATTATAAGTCAATATGTTTTAATACGTATCAATATTTAGTCAAACTTATACATTCTAATCTTGTTTAACATATTACTGCACTAGGCTGAATGTTACAGCAGGGATCCGCTCAACATCTAGACGCTAGTCTGGTAGTATATTTCCTGGAACAAACTGAGGACTGCCAAGTGGCATTTTGATGACTCCGATTAGATAATATTAAATAGGAAGAGCTCATTGCTTCCATGTTCTTTGTTTCTAATCGAATTAAAAAATCAAATGTCCTTGGGGTACACAAGCTTAGCCTGGAGGGTTGGCGAGTGCTACGAACGAGGAAGAAGAATAAAAAGGCTCTTTGTTGCAGTTCGGTCGGTTCGCCTGGCTGACTCCGCGCACGATGCTGAGTGACGGGGCTTGTCTTGCTAGCTCTTGCGGGCAGCATGGCTCTGCTCATCTGTCATGGACCCCAGGGCCTCCATCACCAGGCTCACAATGGCCGTGATTATAGCCATGATTATAGATATGATGACAGTGTTCAGAGTCGGTCAAAGAGCACAGACTCAAACTTCTTGTTCATGGAAAGGACTTCTTTTTTTATTGATTTGGCCAGTACTCAAGGAAAATATTGGTATCAGTTGGTGGAAGATTAAATACACATTGTGTGTCATTTCTGCAAGCAGTGAGGGCAATTGTCTGATTAGTGTGTTTACATGCTGGACAAAGCCAAGCTACAATCACATTATCAAGATCTGTTGGTCTGACTTCACAAAAGCTGGAATGGTATGATTTCAGTCTGACTAAAGCGTTTACATGACATCTTAAAAGCCAAATTATTGTTATAGTTTGACTGAAAGGCACAATATGTAAGATTTTTGGATTAAAATATCCAAAAACCACAACAAAAACCAAAAACAGTGTTATATATTTTGTTGACTTGTGTACTTTCACTATCACAAATGTTTCTAAGAATGTTTAAATCCGGAGAAATAAACCTTTTTTTAGCAGGACACAGACCGTGTCCGTGCGTTGCCTATCAATTACATCATACCTGCGCTACCCTCGATTTCTATGGAAACACTAAAGATGCTTTAATATATTATATGTTTTATTAGGCAAGGGAACAACTGTTTGGATACATTTATAGACAGAAAACGAATTGTACAGTAATACAGCTCCTTCATAAAATGAATTGCATGCCATTTAGCAACTCAAGCCATCCCGCATTTAATAATATGATGCTCCAACACGATCTCATGACAATGCGTATCAATAGTACGAGTGTGCAATCTCGTGGAATGTATACGCCAAATGAGTTTTGGCGTGCATATGCTACGCAGTTTTTCGCGTGCATATGATAGCACTTTATGGAGTGTATATGACACGCTTTTGGGTAGGGTGGGTTCGTACGTATAATACGCCATAAAGAGCGTATCATATGCTCGCGAAAAACGGCGTACTATATGCACGCCAAAACTCATTTTGCCATATACATTCCACAAAATTGCAAAGTCATATTATTTATACGCTCTTTCGTGAGATCTGGCTCCTAATATGATAAAATAGAGCTGCGTTACCCCACATACGCTTGACTGGAAGAAGCGGAAGCGGCGAGCTGCGTGTTACGCTCGTCTCTCATTAGCAATCTCTTCAGCGACCTCGTTCAGCTCCCACAGCCCTTGGCCCTGCTCTGCTTCATACTACAGTAATGTTAATAATCTCATCCATGAACTACATAGTGTGCCTTTAAATTGAACATTAAAAGGATAGTTCACCCAAAAATGAAAATTCTGTCATCATGTAGTCATGCTCAAGTTGTTCCAAACCTGAGTAAATGATGACAGAATTTTCATTTTTGGGTGATAAGATTAAAACTTTAGATTGTGAATTGACAAACATCAACTTTTTTACTTATAGCAACCCAGTTTATCAACTCTGCGAACGCAGATCTTTGCTTTGAACGACTAAGAACATTTTTTAAAGATTTTTTGTGGGACTTTCAGAGGCTGCCATAGACAGAGAGCATGAGAACTGACGGCAGTCAATTTAAATGAGTTTTCACACCAGTTTCTTTCTGGCACGAAGGAAGCCTACACAAGGTTGTGCTAATAATGTCACATCCTTAAATAGCACTAGCATGGATAACACAGAGGTGTGGTCTCAGTGAAGGCCTGCACATCGGTACAATGATGACCCCTCATTTTGGACTTTTTTTTACCCTCAGGTTCTAAAGAAACTGTAATTAAGCTCTAGTGCCTGTCTTTTTCAGTATCATCCATGAAGGCTGATGATATTTGGACTTGGGTGAATCCGTTGAGAGTGGAAATGTTCAGCTAAACCACCAAGTCACAAACTAAGGAAATGGGTGAGGTTCGTGGTAATGCTTCACGCTATGTAAGTTGATGTGGTAATGCTTCATGAAACAGTTTCCCTTTTGTTCACTGTTTTCATAAATGTCATTTTTGAAAATATCAGAACACATGCCTTAAAAAGCAAATGGTTACCAACCCTAGTCTTAAGGATTCACACTAAAAAGGCTGGAATACACTACACAATTTTTAAACAGATTTTAAAACACAAGGCATCACAGACATGCCGACTTTCTCATGACAAATTAAAACAATGTGTTCTAAAATATAAAACATGTTTGACAGATTTTTAGTCTGAAGCTAAAATAATCTGTGTCCATAATATAGTTCTCGAATTTCTGGGATATCTGTCAACCTCGACTGCCCAAAATGCTGACTGGCTCTGACTTTCCACAACAAGCGTTTACTCGTCTAGACTGCAAATCGCGGTGAAAATCTGGGCAAAAGTCTTGTAACCTTATAAACATTTACAGACATTCAGACTCAAATTCAAGTCACCCATATTTCATTAATGTCTTATGTATAGAAATGGGGGACTTAATGTGACACAGTTCTGACCTTGTGCAATTCTATTGTTTACAATTGTGACGTTTCAAATGCAGAAAAATAAGTACAGGGCCTACAGCTTTACAAAAATATATATCTAATTTATGTTTTCTTAAGAATAAAATAAATTTTGTCCCACATTATATTAAGTGTCTTTGAGTATGTTTTTACATTGTATTTATACCTGCATGTGTCACAGAGAGAGTACAGTGCAAAACCAACTCAAAGTCCAACTCAAACACAAACCAGATGTGACAGCATGCTGTAATTCATTTCTGTAATAACATCAACGATTACACTGTTGACCCTTCCCTTACACCTTAACCAACTCTCAAACCAAACCAAACCTGTCCCTAACCTTAACCGTATCCATCTCAATAGCAGCAGGAAGTGCTTTGCAATACAACATGAGCACAAAATCACATTGTGCCTAACCATTTTTAAGTTAAAGACACCCATTATAAAGGATGACCAGAAAAATGCAGCTCAGTTACAACAAACCTGTATGCTTCATCTCAAAAGTTAATGTGATACCATGCAAATGGTGTTTTACTTTCACAATGAATCCACAATACCACTAACGTAAGTTGTTTTCCTGTATGAAAGTTCATTATATTCAGTTCATATGTGTTTTAGTCTTGCCATTGAAGAACGGCATAGTGCATAACAAGACATGGTTATACAATGTTGCAATAGGTTAATATTGAATGTGTTCAAATCATATTTGCATGTTGACTATTTGATCAAGTAGACTGTGGACAGTGTCCAGGGCATCATGACCAGCCTACTGGAATTTCCATCTATTGTATCTCTGAGGAGTTGAGTCATTGTTGTCTGTTTCCTGTTTTCAGTCAGTTTACTTCCACCATTCTGCTTTTTTATCTATATTTAGAGCTGGCCTCATTTATCTGTTGACATCCTCTTGTCAGCGTTTCTGGAAACACAGTATGTGACACTGACTAGACCCTGTTTCACTTCTGGTCTAGAATGTTTTAGACTTTTTGTGAAGTAGGTGTAGGAGCCATTTTTTGTATTCACAACATGTACATGATCCATGAACTGCTGTCAAACTGTTGATCTCAGAGCAGTAACTGGTATTAAGTAAATAAATCGTACACAGAGAGCTTTCTGTATTATTTTCATCGATGTGGGGTCTGAAACATAAGAAAAAGCGGAGAGGGTTTTAATGGCAGGCGTCTACATTCCAGGGTGCATTTACTTACACTGTCAGCTCTATTACGGAGCCGCATGTGCCGGTCGCACTGCATTTAGATTGAGGAAATCGAGCCTCACTGGCTTCCTCAGTGGTCAAACATGCTGTACAATCACGTCTTAGAGTGAAAACCTTTCAGAAAAGTAGGTTCAAGAGCTCCGTTTCCAGCCCTCTGGTAACTAACAGAGACAGACTGTCAGAGGGCAAACTCAGGACACTGGCGCTAATAGATTTAAATAAAAATGTTTAGAGTTAAAATGACAAAAAATTCTATTAAGAGTATTTGACAACATTCATTCAGCTTCCAAAATAGTGAAATGATTGTCCTACAAGCTATCTTTAAAAATGGCTGTTTTTAAAATGTCCCAAGGGACATATCAGTTATAAAAAGTGGCTTTTGGGAATTCATTCGGTGTGTACACTCGAGTGTCTTGTTGCAGTGAAAGTTTAGGTGCTTTTGTCCAGCCACTGACTTGTTGAGCCTACGTATTGGTCTTGCATCTCCTCTTTAAAGACTGCTATGAGCTTTGACTCAACAGACGGCGATACAGACTGCAGATATCATGTTTAAATAAGCGATTTATGCAGTGCAGTGCAAAGAAACTGAACATGAGCAAATTTCATTAGCCTATTTTAACTATGAATAATTGAGTGTCGTTGTTTCCGAATATCATAGCACATGGATTTATTTAGACAAACAACATGATTGCGAGTGTAAAATTGTTTGTACAACAAATAATCTCTGCCAACCAAAATAGTTAAAAATGCTTGTTTCCGTGCAGCATGCAATAGTAGAGTTCCTGAATGAAACAAATAGTTTGAGTGAATGAGTTAATAACACTCTTACAAACACAGCTGCTTGTTTCATTCCTGAATGAATCTGTTTCAAATGAATCAGTTCAGTTAATTATTCAATGGCTTAACTATAAAGACGTATCACGCATCGCCACCTACTGGTGTAATTATGTAAAATGCAGAATGAGTGACAAAGGGTATGTTTACATGACACCGGGCGGCTTCAACTGAAAACTTTTTATGCATTTTGGCTGTTCATTTACACAACAACGGCCTGAAAATGCAAGGTTTCAAAGCGCAAGATTTTGAAAACGATGCCTTTACCGTCTCCATGTAAACAACATGTGAATTTGTGAAAACGACATCACGCAGATCCGCGGGATTGTTTTGACGTCGTCATCTGTTTTAGTACATCATTGTTGTGTAAAAATACCCTTAATATCCTCATGACAGTATGTCTGGAAAGTGTATAAAGAGTATGGCTTGCTATACTTATGCAACACTGCAGAATCACTAAGCTAAACAAATTTGAGGACCGGAAAAAACTGTTGATTAATAAGATTTACATCACTAACAGACAGCAAATACTCTGACTCTAAGTAAACAGGCGTGACTGTTTCACTGTAACAATACATAGGTGGGGAAAAGACTCAAGTACAACAGCTTAATAGCTTTATTTGAAACAGTAAATATTGAATGTACAGTAGAGAACGTCAGATATTATATAAATAATAAAAAAAATGACAGCATCACCCTGGTGTTGATCCAGATATTGTTTTGAAATTACTATTAAAAATAAAAATGTGGCACACTCAAAAAGCAAGGTGAGAATGCGAGGTATGAAAGCAACACTGGTAAATATTGCTAAAATAAATGCACTACACAGAATATCATTTCAGCCAGTTGCATTTTTTTTTCTTTGAAGGCCAGTATAAATGCTTTTTGACAAAACAAAAACACAATCAATACAACGTTCACAACTGAAGCCCAACAAAAGTTCCCACATAGACTGATTCAATAAAAATAGAATGAAAAAGAGGGTCTCCATTCATCTACCATTACCGGTTTAAATAAATATTTCATATCTCGAGCACCTATATGTTCATATTTTGAGGCGGATTTAAAAAAGCTGAGGCTGAAAGGCACTTCCAAACTGACCTAGCATAAATTGTGGACGGCAACATTTCAAAATTTAAAATGAATAGCTCGGAGATACAGCTAAACTTTCAATCAGCTGGTACTTTGAACAGACATAAGCGTAGCAGCAAACATACACATTTCAACTTAAATCCAGTCCAAAGAGTAAGGTTCCATTTTAAGACACTCTTTTCAGGCATTGTTCAAGCTGTTTCTCCTCGAGTTTCTCTTCAAGACATTTAATAATGACAGGGTCAACTTTGGGATCAAACTTGTTTGCAAACCAGTGGCCGTCCTCCAGAAGCCACCGGAGCTCCGCTGCACCATAGATGCAGACACTGCGTCTGTGTCTGCCAGTGCACTGTGGATACAAACGGCTTTCAAGATATTTCCATTTAACCAAACGTGTCCTACTCTTTAGATCTGACACATCAGGCTCAGATCTTTGGAGCTCCCCAGGAACTCCAGGCACTCTAGCCATGGTTGCCCAAAAGTGCTCATCAGGAGAATACGTGTCAGCTGACCACTGCAGAAAATCCTTTGCCAGTTGATTGTTCATAATATACGTCACAAAATCATGTGTCAACACAAAGTAAGCACTCCCAACAAACATCTCAATGTCATGCGGTGGTGGGTCTTTAGCACTGGAGGTTTTAATAGGCATTTTCTGGTATTCATATGATACATCTTTCAACTCATACTGAAACTGAAATCGCTGCTTTTTCAGTTCGCTGGGTCTACTTGTTTCGAGCATGTTTGCACCATTCAGTTTCTTGAGCTCAGTCATCAGCTCATAATTGGACTTCAACGGGAAGTCTTGGCCACACAAATTGATAACATACTTCCATTTGACCTCTGATCTCAGCAGGTCTGAAAGGCAGTTGAGATCTGCATTAAGTCTTGTAATGTGTGCATACTGAACAGACTCGATTTTAGATGCTATGAAGACATTTGGAAAACACTCCTCCAAGTTCCTCAGTGCTGCAATAAAATTTTTCGAGGACTTCTGGTCATAATGAATGCAGTAAATATTCTGAGGTGTGTAAATGGCTCGAAGAATCCTTTCCACCATTGCACTGTTCTTGTGCACCACCAAAGAGTATGCGATTGGAAAGCCGCATTCCTCATCAGTAACAAAGATCTCATTATAGCCCCTTTTTAGTTTGTAGTTTTTGCAGTCCGCCGTGAAAGAAACAATACTCTTATCATCAACTTCCACAATGTTTTTCCGTCTCATCTCCAACGACTTGCCAATTTCCACTGGTTCCAGTTCGTAAATGGCTGTGCAGTTAATGCCATGCAGAGGCTTGAGTGATCTATATGTAGTTCCATCGGGCTCAATGTAGATACTGTTGTCCATTGAAATCTTTATGTACACCAGCTTCAGCACAACAAACAGGGACACAACAAACACATAGAACTTGCATTTTATCCAGTGTAAGATAGCACATCTTCTTTTCATTCTGCTGAAAAAGTACATGGAAATAGGTGTTAGAAATAAAGCTGACATATGCTAATCTTCTGACATGAAACGCTACTCGGAAAGTTGTATTACATCATATAACTGAAGGGGATTTGCCTACCTTGCACACTGCCGGTCTTTTGTTTTGTACCACTGCCATCAAATGTTTCTCAACATTACAATATATGAACCTGTGTGACAAAAAAATAATATATCCAGGAATACAAAAACCCGGCTGTTTCTAGATTAATTCGTTACCTAATATTGCAAAAATTGACGCACGTAGAGCTGTTTGGAAAGCTTTAAAGCGCACGAGCCAGATTAAACAATGGTATAGCCAACAAGATACATTCCCATCAATCTGCTCAAAAAGCAAGAAAAATGTACTTATTATATATCCGCATCTCTGTTCAAACAATTTGAAAGGCTTAATACAGAATCAAAAAAAAAAAGTTTGAATAACTAGACAACACATTCGCGCGTTTTGCGTGTATATAAAACACACTTAAAAGCGACCGAGAGACTCCTTCAATGTCCTATCGATCTCTAAATGATATGTATCAAGTTCAGGATACTTACGACTGCTGTTAAGATTGCGTGGATTCGTACCGTCACTCCGCTCAAGATGAGTAAGTTCAGGGACTTCGCCTTCAGTGACTCAAGAGAGGCAGAACGAGGCGTGAACGCCAGTAAAGTCCAGTCCGCCCACTTATACTCGGGTATACTCGGGCTTTGACAACTAGACAGCTTTCCGAGCATCACACACACACATACCCACACATACTCAATTTAACCTAATCTAGGATCCGTACTAGTTAGTTATATAATATAGGCTACGTATACAAAAGGAAAGGGTAATGTGTTTATTTTTTGTTTAATATCAAGACCATCAACTTATCATTGAACCTAATAGGTGTACAAAGACGTTTCACACATTCATATTTTCAAACTGAAAAAAACAACAACAACACTTTTACACTTTATAAAAGTTTTAAACAAACATTTTATAACAATATAACAGTTTTAGCTTGATAGTCTATCAGCAAGCAACTACGTATCAAAGGTCCACTCCTCACTCCGTGTGAACAAGTCCCAGTATCTGTTCGTCATATGGCTCGGAAAAAACTCCTCATCGCTGACCAAATGAATCGACCGGATGTTCATGAAAACGTCATTTTTGGATGGTTCTACAGAACAAAACGAATAAATGAATGCCTTATTATACAAAATTGTATTAACTACATATAGGCTACATCAATATGTCTAAAGGTTTTATAAGTTTAGAAAACATTTATGGCATGCTGACTGTTACCACATAACGTTTTTTTTTTTTATTAAATACAAAAGGACACATTGTATGCTTCCATTGTATGGAGATTTCTGTCAACACATTTTTTTTTAAGTAGTAGAGTTTCTGTGGAAGCTGACAGCATGCCACAGATCCTGCTTGTATTTGTTTTTGCAATCATATTTTAAAAGATAGCTGATTTAGATAAGATTGGAATGTATGAAACTGAAAATCTTAAATAATTTTCTTATACAAGTCTGTTAGGTGTGGTTAGGGAACTAGGAGGTTGGACCATGATTGAGTGACTTAGCTGACTAACCTTTTACATCAGGTTCTGATGTACTGGCATTGCAACACTGGGGCTCTATTGATCTCTTGGATGTTTTCTCTGTATTCAAATCACCTGAAATGTAATACCACAGTGACTTTGACTGATACATAACCTGTCAAGATATGAAAAAAAGGTGGTTAAAAAAAACCCAGTGGTTAAAAGGTCACAACTAAATCATAAAAGTACTGAGCTCACATTAGTGAGAGTATTCACATTAGACAGTATTCTTGTCTCATGATTGCTTTACAATTTTAGTCCTGCATCATACACATAATTGCAGATATTAGCCTTACACTTCCAACAGCTGTCTTATAGGCCTACCTTTTTCCATGCAAAATCTGAGGTAACAGGAACTATGGATTGACTCTCCAGGACGGATTCAACCCATTGTTCTGGAAGAAGGAAGACACTCCCACTGGCATCTCTGATACATCCATTTTCCAAAAGAGAGGCCTTGTGGCTACAACCCTACATTTCAATCAGAGCTTTAAGAATCCTATGAAAGTCACCAAAACTAACTTTGAAATGGTCTAATGGAAAAATGATTCAGCACAAATGATTTATTAAGTACTGTACCTTAAGTGTCATTTCTAAATTATCATCCCCATGTCGAATGATTCCATCTCTTATAAGGCAGGTCAACTTCCTATTGCCACTAATATCCATCCTTGTTCCTGCTGACTGTAAACACTGATCTGTTGAGGATATATCAAACATATCCATGAACCCACTGAAGAAATGATGACAACATTTTTTCTTTACTTTTTAAGTAATAAGCCATTTTCAGTTTCTTCTATGCAGAGACTTTCACCTGGCTGCATGTGCTTTGCAGCCAAAAGCTGAGATCCTTGTTTGGAAGTGTCAGTTGTCTGGGAAGGTTTACGAAAAGGTCCTTTAAATGTCAAAAGCAGCTCTTTGACGCTTTCATGTGCTGCGAGGTCTACTGCACTCTGTCCCAGCATATTCTTGTCATGAGGGCTTGAGCCAAACTGAAGGAGAAGCCTCACGATCTATGCATAAAACATCAAGATCAGAACTTTTAACTGCTTTTGAAACCGCATTCACATTTTAGTACACACTGATAGTGTTAAAGGAACACGCCACTATTTTTGAAAATAGGCTCATTTTCCAACTCCCCTAGAGTTAAACCATTCGAATCCATTCAGCCGATCTCCGGGTCTGGCGGTAGCATAGCTTAGCATAGATCATTGAATCTGATTAGACCGTTAGCATCTCGCTCCAAAAAGTGACCAAAGAGTTTCTATATTTTTATCCTATTTAAAACTTGACTCATCTGTAGTTACATTGTGTGCTAAGACCGACGGAAAATGAAAAGTTGTGATTTTCTAGGCCAATATATACTCTCATTCCTGCGTAAATTTGCTGCCGTACCATGGGTGCAGCAGGCGCAATGATATTATGTAGCACCTGAAAATAGTCCCCAGCACGCTCCCTGTGTAAGCAGATTGTCTAGGGTGACCAAACGTCCTGTTTTCCCAGGACATGTCCTGTTTTCAAGTCCTGTCCTGGCCCTAATATAACAATTTTCTATCCATACAGAGGGGGCATGCTTTAAATGTATTGAAATTAATAAGGAATTTTTTAGTAAACTTCGAGTATCATTTGAGTATCTCATTGCCGGGCCGAGTGTCCTGGTTTTCGGTAATCAAAATATGGTCACCCTAAGGTTGTCACATTGGTTATGTTGACGGAAGTTAGCCTATTTTCAGGCGCTGCGTAATATCATTGCGCCTGCTGCAGATGCTGATGCTAACGGTCTAATCAGATTCAATGATCTTTGCTAAGCTACAACTACAACTAAGGTACAACTCAACTGTTTAACTCTAGGGGAGCTATAAAATTAGCCTATTTTCAAAAAAGTGGCGTGTTCCTTTAATGAGGTGGTGAAATGGTGTTGGTTAACTGGTGGGTGGTTGACAGGCTGAAACTGTAGAGATAATACTGGAATAGTAGAGCTTCAGTTGTAATTACATAATTACATTATGTAGTCTACATTGACTTTAGAAGAATCTAGTGCAGGAGTTGCATGGCTTACTTTTACAGGAGCTCAACAGCCCATGATCATTGTATTTTTATTGTATGGAAACATGCGTAACAGATTGAAAGTGAGTAAATGATGACAGAATTGTAATTTTTGGGTGGACTACCCTTTAACCACCACACTAGAAAGTGAAGCATTCTGAAATTTAAAATTGTGACGGATCATTACAGAAATATAGGAGCAACCTCATATGCGCCTGAATCAACAGCATCATGCAGTGGATTACATCCATTTAGCCCTCTGCTGGTGACATCGGCACCTGTTTCCAAGAGCTGCTCAACCACATCTACAAAACCTCTAGAACAGGCCTCGTGAAGGGCGGTCCATCCTGTCCAGCCAAGATGGAAGATGAAAGCATGAAATAGATCAAAGGTAATAATGTAGACATAACAAGGCTAAGGATTTTCCCACCTGCATTATCCGATATATTAACATTTATCCCAGCTTCTATCAAGATTTTGACCAGTTGCAGGTCTCCTCTTATGCATGCCCGGTGAAGCTGAGTCTCTCCTTTTCCATTTCTCTTGTTGATACTTTTTTTGGAAAACTGCATTTTCTTCTTTGATACTGTTGAGAAAAAGATAACATATAAAGTAGCATGTTCTAAATTGTGATGATAATACTTATGATAAACACCAGGGAATTACCTGTATTGAATGCATCTGGGTCATTTTTACGTTTCAACACGTTTTGTCTAAACTTCTTTTTCTGACTTGTTAGTTCGCCTGTGTTGAAAGGTCCTTTGATTTCCGGAGCTATGTGTGGATCGTGTTTTAAACGTGCTTTTTCATCAGTGTTTTCCAGTGATGGATGTGCGCACACATTTCCAGGATTTTCATCAGGACTTAAAACACTCACTGAGGTCACTGTGTCTGGTGTGCCCTCCATGTTCTCCGATTCCTTTTCACTATGCCTCTCTTCACAACCAGAGACTTTAGGCTGAATTGATGTGACGGCCACATCCTGAACGTCAGTAGCGTTGGACCATTCCACCACAGTGCAGTCTGAATCAACTGAATTTTTAAGCGCATCACCCTCAACAATACAACCAGCCCTGAGAGAATTTTCAGGATGCTCAACATCGACTCCGGCGCAGGAAAAAATAGGTGAAGCAGCGCATGAATTGGCATGGTCTTCAGGAACGTCAATCACTAGCTCATTAACTGCCCCCCTGCAGGAAGACTGTGGTTCTGCTGTAGGTCCATCGATGAGATCTGTCGCATTTAAAATCAGTGTGCCACCTTCCAGCTTCTCACATTCCATGCCATGATTTTCAGTGTAGCTCTTACTCATTTGAGTCTGACAAGTGCTAAGTGCTATCTCCATTATCTCTACCACAACCTGCTGGTTTTGAACAGTGCCGTCTGTTTCTTCATCCTGCTTTAGGAACAGTCTATTAGGAGAATGCAGTTCGTGAAGGTTGATTTGCGTCAAGTCATTATGTGGTGTGTTTATATCGTGTTTTGACCAGCCAGATATACTATCGACATGGATGGACTCAGTGGCAGGGCTGGTTGATTGCACGAATGGTTCTTTTGATGTTTCAGTATCTGCCAGTTGTTCGTCGGCTCTGTCTAATTCCTTCAACGGTTCATTGTTTTCTGAAAACTCTGGACTGCAGGTTAATCCTTGATTGTGGATTTTGGCCATAAGCAGAGACAGTGAACCAGAGCTGCTCGAGTCAAACAGTTCCTCACTCTGTAATGGTGATTCCACCAGTGCTCCACATGGATGTACTTTAATGTCCTCCTTGAATTCACCTTGTAAACATGAGTCAATTAGTTCGTTTAAATGAGGGGACAGCAAAGAAATGCTACATTCTTGACTGCTGTCATTGTTGGTGTCAGAAATAAACACGCTTTCAGATGGAACCTTTTGGTAAACATCAAGAGTTGACTGTTCATCTTTGTTTGCATCTTCATTCTGTTGAAGTGAGGGGCAATCAACGTTTTTTACAGTTTCAGAAAAATGGTTCAGATCAAAGTTGAGCAAGTACTCCAAAAAATCATTTTGTCTTTGACTGTTATATTTTGTTCTTTTGATGCGTTTCTTATCCATGGCAGAGTCAGTATCATTACTAATATCAGATCCATAACTGTCTTGACAACCTTTCAATACAATCTTTCCTGCTGAAATGGCTTTAGCAGAGTGAACATTATATAACTCTCCAATTGTGCTCTGACTTGGATTTTCCTTATCAGTAATCTGAAAGAAAATTCCATGAAATAAAAACGTGGATCAGTTTTGGATTACAATGCAAAATTCACATGACAGACTGGTTTAAAAGAAACCACTCACTGAATAGCTGTGGTCATGGAAATAATGCGCGCTTGTCTCCTCAGCAACTGAATTGGCATCATTCATCAGAGTTTCACCAGCCTCCCCTAAGAATAATACATAGAAACAAATAAAGACAGAATAAAAAGTAGGGCTGTCAATATACTATATATTTTAAAGTAATTCATTGAAACCTTCTGTGCAATTGATCAACATGAAATTAAGCATACACCATTTATCTTGTTTAACACTGCCATTTTGTCATCATTTGCTATATCCAGCAATGTAAAACATCAGATTAACAGTTTTTCTGCACGCTTTTTTCAAGGTAAATTTAGATGTCTTTCCAAAAAAGGACACTTGGAGACTCCAAAATGACACCAAATGATATAAGAGTCCATATAATACATAAATGCATGCACACCAAAGCACCCATGAAAAAAAGAAAAAACTTAACATGACCCACATGTTTGCGCATTAATGTAACAGACTCCACGTTCTAAATGGCTTGCGTACTTCAGAAACAATGACAGAATATGTTTTAAAGCGAAACACACACTGGAATGAATAATTAACTGAAAACGCAACGCGAGTCTCTATTCTCTCTGCCCTTCCCTTATGCTGCATCATGACGTTGGCGCTATGGGAACGCTCCCAGGCGTGACCAGTGTCTGAAGCATGTGTGGAAATACGGCAATTGATTGGCAGATGGCAGCCCTATCACGTCACATGGAGCACCCCTGAGTATAAAAGGTGCCTTAAGCCCTATTCGGACGGTAATTGTTTCTCACATGGAAGTCCGTAAAAATAAATGTGCATGCCACCACTTTGGATGGTTATTTATTCATGGTGGAGGAGCGAGTTTTGTGATCCTGCGCACCTGGGAACGCGCTGCTCACGTGGTCAATAACATGATTGTATGCTGTAAATAGGTATAATAAGAATAAATGCATATTTAATTTAATAATAGGAAAATAATATCCTAATTATTATTTAATTATTTAAATCTGTTTAAAAATAGGAAGATACATAGACGTAGCCTGACAAGCCAGACCCACATCAAGATGTTGGGTCTGGGAACACACCATTGGCAGGGCTCAATCCGAGGGGCGGGATAAACGGTTGTCTTTCAAATTCCCTCTGCACGCAATAGGATAGCGCTACAACCAACCAGAGCAACGAAGAAGGTGAAGCGGAGCTAGTTGATAGATTAAACTTTCACCGTATCCGGTCAGCAAAACTCCGAACACATCTTCCTTTTTTAAAAATGACTTCAGTGCCGTTCTTTGTTTTTTTCTCAAAGAAAAGCTTAACTCCAAGTCTTCCAGAGTCGCAGCCGAAGCCGATTTGAAAGACCGCTGTCCGCCAGCTTCTTTGTTTACAAGTAGCACGCGGAAACGCGTCAACTCTGCCGTCATTATATTAATCCCGCCCACTGACTCTATACACAATGTGATTGGCCTGACCAGAGTTTGGTTTTTCCAGCTCGCAAGCCAACGGAGAGTTGCTAGACAACCCTGACTGCAAATTAGATTTGCTGCCGCTAGGGTGAGTCTAGATTTCTAGGCTAATAAAGGCACACATTATAGTTAAAATGGTTTTCTGTCTTGTATTTTATCTCCAAATAATGGATGTAATTTTATTCCACATGGAAATAAGTTAATACAGCCTCTTATTTACATGAGGTAAACATAATCCTGCTTGGTTATTTTGCTGCCGTAATAATGGCCCATTTCAAATGTTTACGTGCTTTTCTTCATTTAATTTTTTGAGCGGTGATGAAATATATTGCTCTTGTAAATACTTGCCTGCATATCAGTAATAAAAGTCTAGCAGTGGTCAAAAAGCATTTAAACAGTGAATTTTGAATTGATATATATTCTTGAGAACTCAGAGATGTGGATTCGGATGGCAATTAAATTACCACACGACTTTGGTGTTTGTAAAAAAAAGTAGGTAATTCGGCTGGGGATTTTTACGCGGGTGGTGAGAGAAAAACACAGACATTCTGGATTTGGACGGCAATAAAATCACTGACTAACCCCTGTCAATGATGAAAGTACCTTATGACCCCACGAGAAACAGTTACCGTCCAAATAGGGCTTTATATGTCATCAGCTTTTTTGTCTTCAGGATCTGCTTGTTCAAGTGTGTATGCGTGTGAAGATATCGCCTGTCAATGTAAGCTTGAGAGTGAGTGCTGTCAGTTTATGCACGGTGGACTTTTTCCTATGGAGAAGTTTAGGAGAAGATAGAGCATTTCTCAGCTTTGTCACACTTTTCATTATCTCATACTTGGAGATTAGAGCAGATACAGGTTATGTCCACTCACTTCTCTAGGAAAACCTTGTTTAACACTTAAATTCTGCTTGTGTAGGGGCTATGCAATACGGAGATAGGAGTGTATGCTCCTTTCATATTCACATATGAAGTTTTGTTAGACATAGCTGGAAGAAGATGGGCTATTCTGCTTCTCGTACCCCACTTCATCAGCTGTTGTCTCCCCAGTGTGGCAAATTCAGAAGTAGTAGCTATATACTCTTTCCATGTTTATAGTTTTGCACTAGCTGGCATCTGTAAGGAAAAATGGACAATTCCATTTCTCGCGTCCCACTTCCTCACATGTCGCTTCTCCTTAATAAATACAAAGATAGAAGTGTATGCTCCTTTTATACTTGAATATGATGGGTTACCAGACATAGATGAAGGAAGTTGGGTTATTCCGCTTCTCGCGTACAACTTCATTAGCTATTGTCTCCCCAGTATTGCGAATTCGGAGGTAGTAGCAATATGCTACTAGTTTCCCACTTTCTTGCATGCCATTCTTCTTTTATGAATACGGAGATGGAAGTGTATGCTCCTTGCATATATAGGGTTACCAGACGTAGCGGAAAGAAGATCAGCTATTCCACTTCTCGCATCCCACTTTATCAACTGTTGCCCCTCCAGTGTAGACATAGTGGATCTATGTAATGTCCTAACTAAGGTCCGTGAGGAGTATGAAGACAGTATAAAAGTGGTATTTCTCTGTGGCGGTCTACTCTCTGTCCTCCTCGCTACAGCTAGGGGAATAGGCAACCATTAGACGATGAGGCATTCAATGTTACAGTTGGGTTTATAGGCTCCCCTGGGTATGGGTTGCTGTTAATAATGCCCTTCTACAAAAGGTCACGCTCAATTCGCTTAAGTTTCTAGTGCAGGATTTTCCTGGTAAGAGTGCTGAGCTTTGGGAATTCACTAGCTGGGCCGCCAGCTCTTTTAGGAGTTAAGGGCAATGTTGGGATGCCTGAATGGACTTTCATTTATTTGATCCCAGTGCTTGAGTTTTTCACTTTGATTGTGCATATCTTCACAGCTTAGCAAAGAAGGCACTTGTAGCATGGAAAAGTTTATTCTGTTTTTGTATTTATCATTATTATTTGTATTTATCTTTTTTTTTTTTTTTTGTAAATTTGGTGGTGTACTTCATTTATTGTTTGTTTGTTTATTTATATTAATTATTGCTGCATCTCGTTGCCATGCTCCAGGCATGCCTCCTTCAGACAATAAGCTGATGACATCTCCAGCAGGCACCCTTTTATACTCACAGGTGCTCCATATGACATCATTGGGCTGCCGTCTGCCAATCAATTGGCGTATTTCCACACGTATTTCAGACACCGGTCACCCCTGGGGGCGTTACCATCATGACGCAGAGTCTCATTTCCTCTCAGGGAACTGTGGTTATATTCATAACCCTTCACATTTTCTTTACATTAGCGCTGTTTTGGACTGATAGTTTGAATGAATTTGCTTACTGGATCATTGGACTGAAAACATTTCTGGAGTTTAGCGACTTAAAATGATCTGATCACAAACAGAGAAGCGAAATCGTGTTAAAGGGTTAGAATAGAAGTTTCTGCCCACCAGAGTTACAGTTGCTTGCGCCATTGTAAACTCTCTCCCAAGATCATCTAACTGCTTGATGTAAATGATGTTAGTGACACAAGTTCACGTGCTTCAGTAATTTATTTTAATCGCAGATGACTTTGACACCCATAATAAGAATTAAAGGCAAATTTTGCCCTAAAACTATGCTGTATTGTGGGCTTACAAAGAACATTTTCAGGAGGCAACTGTTTAAATAAATGGAACAACTACATTGTGTCATAAATTCCGAACAAATGAAACTATTGTATCTGCTATTACAAATTTTAATTGCATACTTGTATAACACTGCTTACTTCACATAACAAATGTGAAGCAAACAAATTACAAATGTAATCAACATACAAATGTTAAATTCTGGCTGGACATTCACTGTAAATTTTATATTGCAGCTGCAAATTCATATGGAAAATTGCAACACTATGAACATATACCAGATGTCTATACATTTTTTTGAATTGACTACTAAGGTGATGACATCACTTCCACCAAAGCATGTATTATCACAGATGGCATACAGCTCAAATGATGTAAAAGTACATAAGAGAACTAACTTACAGAAAAGAATCCAATATTAAAGTGTCAAATGTCAACCGTGTCAAACAATTTAAGTGTCAAACGAACTTATCAGATATTTGACAATCCAAAGAAACATCTCTAGTGCTCTAGGAACCAGAGAAATCTTGAGTGGCACATAGAGTCCAATGCTCTGGTGATGAGGAATTATCTTCGATATAGTCCACTGTAACATCACTGTCTAGGCAGCTGGAGGTGTCTGATTCCTCACTCTCTTGATCTTGAACCATTAAGGGGCTCTGGCTACAGAAGTCCTGTCCTTGGTCTCTTATAAGACCCAGTACATTGCTGCTAGTCTGAGGTGATGGTTCTACTGGGAAATGAGGACACACAAAACCCCAATCAGACTGAGCCGCATATTCCCATTAATACTTAGATTATAATCAGTGTTGGGAGTAACGGAATACATGTAACCAGGGTATAAACATCTGGTAACTGTAATTTGTTAGTTGCATCAAAAAACAAAGTTATCAGATTACAGTTACATTTGGCAAAAAATGGGAATACTATCAGGATTACAATGGTTTCACTTAAAACTAAATAAATGAGTGCTATGACATAACACTTCTAAAACATTAATTTAAATGAAATATTAATGTTAATTTAAAAGCAGCCTACTTCAGTGTAATGTTACCATATCTTCATGCTTAAAGGGTTAGTTTACCCAAAAATGAAAATTAGCCCATGATTTACTCACCCTCAAGTCATCCTAGGTGTATATGACATTCTTCTTTCAGACGAATAAAATCGGAGTTATATTAAAAATGTCCTGGCTCTTCAAAGCTTTATAATGGTTATGTCGTTTTTGAAGTCCATAAAAGTGCATCTATCCATCATAAAACTGCTCCACACAGTTCCAGGGGGTTAATAAAGGCCTTATTTTTTATTTTAGTCTATAAAGTTTTAAATATGGCTATTTATCTTACACAAACGCGCCTCTTCGCTTCAGAAGGACTTTATTAACCCCCCGGAGCCGTGTGAAGCAGTTATATGATGGATAGATGCACTTTTATGGACTTCATAAATGAGACAACAATTCACTGCCATTGGAAAGCTTGGATTAGCCAGGACTTTTTAAATATAACTCTGATTTTATTCGTCTGAAAGAAGAAAGTCATATACACCTAGGATGACTTGAGGGTGAGTAAATCATGGGCTAATTTTTATTTTTGGGTGAACTAACCCTTTAAAACTGAGAATTAGAATAATTGTAATATCACGATCGGGTGCAGATATCTAAATGAGGGAAAATAGGATCGAGTACATGATTTATATTAACAGCGAATTCTGTTGACATTAACTGATCCGCGCATCTCTAATTGACAGTTGGTTCTGTTGCCAGTCATGACAGTCACGACGTGAGCCACCTACTGGTGCATGCGCGATCATTCTTCCTTGAAGGAAACCAAAAGTAATCAGAATTCATTACTTCAATATTGTGTGCTCAGAACTTGTGCACCCATTACAGGTCACGCAGTGCGCCAACATATTGTGCAGCAGTGCCTTGGGGTTACCCGAGTTCAAGTCAAGGCTTGTGGTCCTTTCCTTTTCCTGTTCCTCTATCTCATCCCTCATTAATTCCTGTTTCTACTTCACAGTCTGTGCAATCTAATTAAAAGCAAAAATGCCAAAAAATTTGTTTTTGTTTACGTGTCTCCTCAAGGTAACATTTAAACTAACATTTTCTCTAAAGCTGCTTTGAAACAATACGTATTGGGAAAAGCGCTATGCAAATAATCTTGCTGCACAATGTGGCCTAGAATAAACCACAATGGGTTGCAATTAAGAAATAGTATAACAGAATTAATGAGCGGTAATTTGTTCCAAGGATGTAAGGGACTCATTTTAGTAAATAAATCTGTTGGCTCACATGACAAAACATGACTCAATTTGAGAATGGTGTTGCTTGCTAATGCACTCATTTGGTGCATAAAACTACTTTCTTTTTTTAATTGACGAGTTGTTATTGCAGTTCATATCAAAATCACATGTCAAAATAATCATTGTCTTACTCCATGAGGGTGAATTTTACATTTGACACCCTCTAAAACCTGTCAACTCATTGTTACATTCAGCTCTGCAGCACCAGCGCTCATGATTCCATCAAATGGAAATCAGATTCATATCAGATGAAAGGAAATATCTGATATATTGTATTTTAAAGGGCACTCTTTGTCCTAATTTAAGATGGCTAACTTAACTTGACTTTCAACAATAACACATCAATTGAATTTTAACGTACGTGTAAAAGTTGTGATCGTCAGAGTGACTATATGACACTCTTGAAGGGTGCACGTTTACTGCTATTAAATATTGCATGAGCCATATCTAGTTCTAGTGTAGAGGAGAACCTTTGAAAGGGGCCTGAAACTTCTTGGATGGATCACAGTTTGGTTGTCCTCTGCTTGGACCAGGAATGGGTTCAGCTTCACAAGCCTGCAGGCTGCTTTCATGCTCACTTGTATCGGCAGTTCCTTCGACAGTTTCTGAAGATTTATGAAGAGTAGCGCTTGTGTCCTCAAATTTAAATGAAACAAAAGTAATTGATCAGTAATCAGATCATGTAATGATGCCAGTCAGTGAGTCAGTGACAGCGGATATTTTATTTAATGATGTATCACGTTTGACTTACTGTGACGGAGTTCTGGTTGTTTAATTTGCTCATATTTGGATTAAATGCAGAATTACTGGTTCTGGGTGTATTTTCAGCTATGCCAAAATAAAGCACACACACACACACACAAAAATTAGGAATGTTTTGTATTGTAGGAATTTAAAAAAAAATGTTGTGTATGTAAAGAGGATAAACCTGTAAAAGGATCTATTTTAGGCTTTTGCAGGTATTTCTCCACCAGTATGTCCAAAGAACTGTCTGTGGTCATGTCCACGGGAGTCTTCCCTCTGTCACACTTTGATAATAGATTAGCACCATTCTTCAGAAGAAGATCTACTATCTGCAAGCATATGTATTCAATATAATAACTACCACAGTCTGTATATTTTATAGGCATATTTCTAATAATAGAATGCAATTTACACACCTTGTAATACTGACATTGTATGGCATCATGTAAAGGTGTAATTCCATTATCTCCTCTGCAGTTGACCAGGGCTCCAGCTTCAAGTAAAATTTCTGTCATGTCATAGTTGTTTCTGTACACTGCCTCATGAAGTGGAGTCCAACCTAAGAATTAATAGATCAGATAGAAGTTGAGAAAGGTTGGTCCACAATGCCATCAGTTGGAAATGTGTGCTAACTTCAACCACTTGTGTACAATCAGGGTGTCAAAAAAGTGAAATCATATTCACCTTATTTTGCAATTTTTTGTGAATTCAGATTCATTAGCAACTATGGGAAATTAACTAGAACAGGGGTTTTCAAACTGTGAGTCGCAGATTGGGAAAAGGTGGGTTACGCAAAGTCACTTGGCTGCAGCTACATTGAGAAGTGTCTCGCTGCAGCCTGCGGTGGACATTCAACCCGGCCCACATCCAAGTCTGACGTCAGAAGCCACGTAAGACTAATACTTCAATACTTCCAAATACTTAAAAAACCAGTTCAGCCGATTCAGATTTTATTGGTCATGTCAATCACAGTACTGATTGCCTATACCAAACACTGATCCCTAAACCTACCCTGTCACTGTTACCACTGAAATTAGCTGCAGGACGGGATTTCTAGTGAAGTGGTTACTTCCTCATTAAAGTTTAATGAAACCACCCTGTTTTAGCCTGGTGGTTCACACCTCAGAGCTGCAAAAAGTCTCTGAAAATGGACGTTTAAAGCTGTGGAAAAGTGAGAGTCTAAAGGGGGGGGAAGAGGGGAGATAAAAACCAATAAAACACAGATCTACAACACGCTCACTATACAGACACATGAATATTAAAATATGACCAAGGAGGGAAAAAAAAACCTTGTTGCATTTTAAAAATCTTACCCTATATAACCTCAAACAGCCAAAACAAGGGTGAAATGCAGTAGAACATTTCAAATGTCTAATAATATTTTCAGTACATTTAAGAGCAATAAAGTCCACAAACGACACACATCAGTTTAAAATAGAAAGAATAAGACATAGTTACTTTTTTGCATTCCTATTTGAATTTTCATTCTACATCATAGTCTATGTATCCGATTAATCCATTGTGTCATCGCGTTCATGATCCGACGTATGGCTGTATCATTGTCCTTATTTGCACATATATTTCATTTGAAGAAGAGGCAAATAAATATGTGCGCATACACGGTGCTGGTCCATGTTCAGAGCACTGGAGTATACGAAATAGGGATGTCACAAGTACCGGTACTTCGGTACCAAGTCAGTACTGAAATTATAAAAATGTAACGATACCAGCATTTCTGTAGTGCCGGTAGTACTGACTCCCTAGTATATTCGGTACCCCCCAGTTGCGTTCAGTCGCTTTCGTGTTTATCTAAGCGCAGGGCTCCAGACTGTAGCCGAATATATACTAGTGTCTGTGAATATTAAACTGCAAAATACTATTTAAATATTACTCCTGCATGTTCTGCGTCTCTGTGTGAATGTCGGGCAATGGGAGCGTACGCACACACACACACACACACGCGCGTGTGACACTCGCTCGCTGTCTTTGTAGTCTCTGCCGTGTGTCACTATATGAGGACACGGACACATAAACCGTTACTTCATGAGAATTTACCGTTTCATTTGAGAAAACTTCTCGGTTACGTCTGTAACCTTAGTTCCCTGAATAGGGAACGAGACGCTGCGTCACCGCTTTGGGAACGCCTCTGCGTGATTGCGTCGTGAAGCGTATGTCATCAGTCCAATAGAGAGACCGAATGTCATAGGCGGGTGACGTCATCGACCGGAAAGTATAAATCATCCCAGCAAACACGCCCCCAGCTTCTGAAATAAGGATGAAGCAAGACGCTTGCAGGCATGCAGGGAGTATGGCAGGGTGACGCAGCATCTCGTTCCCTATTCAGGGAACTAAGGTTACAGACATAACCGAGACGTTCCCCTTCAAGGGAACTCGCGCTGCATCACCGCTTTGGGAACGAGATTACCCACGTTCCCATAGGAGCTGAATGCCCGCCTGTGTTATTGTTAGGAGGCAAGCACCTGAGCCCCTGGAGTAGCGTCAAGTTCGTAGAATCTGACGAACGTGAGCGGTGAGGACCATCCTGCTGCATCACAAACATCCTGCAGGGAGGCCCCTACCAAAAGAGCCTGAGAGGCCGCCATACTCCTAGTTGAGTGGGCCCGGACAGCCAAAGGAGAAGGCTGCCCGGCCGCCACATAAGCAAGTGAGATGGCCTCGACCACCCACTTGCTCATCCTCTGCGTAGAAACCGGACCCCCTCTCGAGGGTGGCCCGTAACAAACAAACAACTGTTCAGATCTTCTCCACAGGGCAGCTCTGTGGACATAAGTATCTAATGCACGAACAGGGCAAAGCAGTTTTTCCTGGTCTAACGTCACAAAAGGCGGAGGACAAAAAGCCTGAAGTACAATAGGTCTCACAGGATTAGTGGGAACCTAGGAACATAACCCGGCCTAGGATGTAAGAAGGCCTTGGCCATACCGGGAGCAAATTCCAAGCACGAGGGTGCCACAGAGAGGGCTTGTAAATCCCCAATTCTCTTCAACGAAGAAATAGCAAGAAGAAAAATGGTTTTAAGAGTGAGAAACTTCCTCAAGCGGCTCAAAGGGAGCCTCGGAAAGGCCTTGAAGGACAATAGCCAAGTCCCAGGCTGGCACCCTGGTGCGTACTGCAGGTCTTAACCTCAAAGTTCCATGGAGGAAACGAGTAACTAGAGGGTGTCGTCCCAAAGAAACACCACCCAAAGGAGTGTGTTAAGCAGCTAAGGCCGCCACATACACCTTTAGTGTGGAGGGAGCTAACCCAGCGGAGAACCTCTCCTGCAAGAACTCCAGCACCATGCTCGCAGGGCAGTTAACTGGATCCCACAGGCGATCTCTGCACCATAAGGTGAAGAGTCTCCACTTCAGAGCATACAGTTTCCTCGTGGAGGGAGCTCTAGAGTGTAGAATGGTCTCCACAACCTCGGCTGAGAGACCAGAACTTATGAGCTGGGCCCCCTCAGAGGCCAAGCCCACAGTTTCCACAACTCTGGGCGAGGGTGTACGAAGACACCGCCCGCCTGAGAGAGAAGGTCCTCCCTGAGCGGAATATCCAGAGGAGAGCCGTCGAGGAGAGACACGATGTCCAAGAACCAAACTCGGCCCAGCCAGAACGGGGCTACTAGCAGAAGACGGGCCCCATCCCGGCGCACTCTCTCTAGAACTCCCGGAAGCCTCTGCCACTCCTGTACCATCGCATCCATTCCGAGAGGAGCTGGAGATGACAATGTGTATTCTCGTGAGTAGCAAACAGGTCCACTTGAGCCCTGCCGAATTTCTCCCAAAGGAGCTCCACCCCCTCGGAATGCCTCCCTTAACCCGTAAGGGAGGCATCCGTGGTCAGAGATACCCGCTGACACGGTGCCCCCAGTAACGGGCCTTGGGCCAGGAACCAAGGATCCTTCCACATGACCACGGTGTGGAGACACTGCCGCGTTGCCTTGATCACATGAAAGGGGTTTCCCCTCGGGGAAAATCCCTTGGTCTTTAGCCACCACTGCAAAGGTCTCATGTACAGCAGGCCCGAATGAATCACGTTGGACGCTATCCCATCCACCTCACTAGCCATTCCTTTTAATGGAAAGAGACGTAGGCATGTTATCCAACCATTAATGGCAAGGAAAGCACCTTATACTTGAGCGGCACGAATGAAGTGTTTCTCCCTCATATCTGCTTCAAGGTCTTCATGATCATTTGTGGCATTTTTTTGTTGTCTATAATCCAGTATTCCTGTAATTCTTTTGTCTTTTTATGAGTTTAATAAAGAACTCATCTGTCTCGTCTTTTATTCCATTTTTCTTTTTCAAATTGGCTGAAAAACCACCTCATGCGAACGTAAAAACTGTTTTGCGATATATGTGAGTTTTTGCGCAATTGACGCATTTCCATTGGGCATATTTTCAATTCGCAATTTCAATTTGAAACGCAGCTTGTGTTGTCGCCTCACATCAGGGAAAAAAAAACAGCACCTGAACACACTAAAAGGACTACAGGCGACTGTCAACTAGCATGCGCGTTCTTAGTCTGTGTGTAAAGGAGATAACTGTCTATTTAAGCATATACTGTATATATATATATATATTAGGGCTGGGTATTGACACAAATTTCACAATTCGATTTTTTTCAATTCAATTCAATATCGATTATTTTGGATATGTATCAGGTATAATACATGGAACATTTTCTCAAGGAAAACTAATTTCTGAACTAATGTTGTAAACTGTGGGAGTCAGTTGATACTACATTAGCCTACTAATATTGAAGGTAAAAATGTACTGATTTGCATAAAAACACTTAAATGACACTAAATTCTGTTTTTTTTATATAATATAATAAAGTTAAAATATTAACTTTACAATTACATAATCATAATTCTACTCCAATTAGGTTTTTTTTTTTAAATATAAACATTTAAAGGGTGGCTGTAATAAAAACTTGCCAGATTTATTAAAGGTCCCGTTCTTCGTGTTTTTTTGAAGCTTTGATTGTGTTTACAGTGTGCAATATAACATGTGTTCATGTTTCGCGTGTAAAAAAACACAGTATTTTTCACACAATTTACTCATCTGTGTACCGCTGTTTTCACTGTCCTAAAAACGGCTGGTGATTTCCTTTCTATGAAGTCCCTCCTTCAGAAATACGTAACGAGTTCTGATTGTGCAAGCGCTTACCGTGTTGTAATTCGACCACAGCTTAGCGCACGTGCCAGCAGTTCCTGTGTTGTGATTCGACAGCAGCTTAGCGCATGTTGGAAAGGTCACGCCTCTTAACGGAGAGATGTATGCGTTCAATAATCTCTACAGCGTCCCTGGGAAAGCCAAACAAAGGTGATTTGACTCCTGGATGAAAATAACAGCGTCTCGACGACATGGCGATAAACACACTCAACGCAACAGTTCCTTTTCTCCACGCGACACGTCCGCTTCTCCACGTGGGACAGCAACAAGACCGCGCCCCCTTTTTCGCGTTTCTTTGTGGGTGGAGGTTAGTCTGTTCTACTGCTCTACTGACGTAATTAAAGAAGGAAGTACCAGGATGTAGTCCAAGCCAGCCGTTCGCTGTAGGCTTTGAAAGGGAACTTCTGTTAAATAAAATATCTCGCTTGGCATTGAACTTTGAGCTTTATAATTTTACAGGTATTATTTATGCTCTAACAGCAACATTACACACTAACTAAAGTTTGAACAATGGGATCATGCGGAATGGGACCTTTAAATATTGAAGAACACTGACAATGAATATCCTATGTAATGTGGTGCATATAATTAGCAAAATGCTCCTCTCTAGAGTTCATTTTTCTAGCTGACTAACGAGTTTATGGACACTGGATATGGTTTTTCTGAGGTAATGACGTTACGTGACATTTACTTGTAAGCCGTTTTACTTACATCTTTCTGCAGTTGAAACACTGATTGAGCGATTCTATGTGACATGATACGGATTTCG
This sequence comes from Gobio gobio, assembly GCF_949357685.1. Classification (NCBI taxonomy): domain Eukaryota; kingdom Metazoa; phylum Chordata; class Actinopteri; order Cypriniformes; family Gobionidae; genus Gobio; species Gobio gobio. The sequence goes on from NC_137100.1 coordinate 25,532,773, forward strand.
GTAAGTTGTCCTGTATCTTTTAACACACTTTCAGAAGCTCATTTGTGTTTATTTCGCGCTGTTACTGGTATTAAAACGGAAGAGAAGATCCGTTCATGTTTGCTCCGCGCTGCTGGTTCTCTTGAGCTGAGCTGCGGCAGAGCGATCTCACGCCACAGCGCCAAAACGGTATTTATGTTTTTGAATTTCGTAAAAAAAAAAAAAAAACAGACTAACTGATTCTTGGGATTTAAGAATCGATATTGTTTTGTAAAAGTGAGAATCGATTAAAATCGAGAAATCTATATTTTTTACCCAGCCCTAATATTATATATATATATATATTCGCCATTCAAAAAGGGAAAGCTAAGACTGCAGGTAAAAATGGTCTGACGTTGTCAGACAGATGATCGTCAGCTTGGTGTGTCCCTGGCTAAAAACCTTTTCAGTCGGAAACCTACATACAACAAATTATGTTTTAATAACAAAGTTCGGGAGGAACACCTTCCTCACACTCACCTGGTTACTTTCCTAACCAGAGGTACGGGGGAAGTACTCTGGGTTCGGGCCAAATACCAAGCTCAGAGCCCTCTCCTCAGACAGCACGCCAAATACGCATGTCATTTATTCTATCTGGCTTATTTGTAAGTGTGAACTCGTGAAATCAGGTTTACGGGGCGAAACAGGGATGGGGAATCGTAAGGTGACGTTTTGGATGTAGGCGGGATTGGATGTCCACCACAGGATGCAGCGAGCCCTACTTGGCTAAATTTGCATTTCAGTGAGTGACACACATGTACGCAGTTTAGTCTAGGGCTGTATGACAGGGGCGGTTCTAGACCCTTTTTTGGGGGGCTTTAGTCTATCATGCCAGCCCGCCTAAAACTATCAACTATCATGTAATCAAAATTTATTGAAAGTGTAATTTTTACTTTTTAAAATAAAAATAAAACTGACAATAAGAAATGCAGGGCATGTTGATTAAATAAAAACTTTGATTCAAGTTTTTTTTAAATAATTTTTTTATTTTCGTTGCTTTTCTGCGCATGCATGTTGTGATCGCTCTTCGTCAGATGTGCAACGCTTGTGCTGCATGTCAGCCAGAGGCGGGAGACGATGTAAAATAAATGACTTTCGTGACGTCTCGCGGCACATAGGACGTTATAGAAGGTATTTTCTGTGCTATAGGCAAACTAGCCACTAGTTAAGAATTTGTATTGTTTTCATTTAATTAAATCGTGGATGTGATTTACTGAAACTAGGTACCGGTAATAAATGGTGAGAATGAATTCTCAGTTGGTACTGTAGTTAATCATCATCCAGTTTACTTCAGCATTGCTTGGTCACACTATTCAAACCAAAGCAATCAAGTTTTTTGCTGACAATTTTTTTTTTTCATTTACCTAGCTAACAACAGTATTATAATAATGAGATCTCAGGTGAAAAACATTTTCCTCTATTTTCGAGCACTATTTTTGTAGGCTGTTAATATGTTGTTAAAATTAAGATAAGATAATCTTAAAGGAGAAGTTCACTTACAAATGAAAACCAGCCCATGATTTACCCTCAAGCCATCCTAGGTGAACAGTATATGACTTCCTTCACCTAGGATGGCTTGAGGGTAAATCATGGGCTGGTTTTAATTTGAAAGTGAACATCTGAAAGTGAAGTGACGTGTGGAATACTTGGAATTTGTGCTCTACATTTAACATATCCAAGTGCACACATACAGTAGTGAACATACACCCGGAGCAGTGGGCAGCCATATTGCTGCAGCGCCCAGGGAGCAGTTGGGGTTCGGTGCCTTGCTCAAGGGTCTCACCTCAGTCGTGGTATTGAGGGTGGAGGAGGGCGCTGGTTATTCACTCCCCCCACGACAATTCCTGCCGGACCTGAGACTCGAACTCACAACCTTCCGGTTACAAGTCCGACTCTCAAACCATTAGGCCACGACTACCCCAATCTAAGTGTACTTAACTGTAAGTACACTTGAACCCATCTTTTAAATACTTTATTTTCATATATATTTATATATTTTATATTCATTTTTAATACATAGTATGTTAAAAGCACATTTTAGTTAATATTCATGGTGTCTCAAAATAGCACAGTTGAGTACACTTAGATGTTCTTAAAGGTCCTGTTCTTCGTGATCCCATTTTTCAAACTTTAGTTAGTGTGTAATGTTACTGTTAGAGCATAAATAATACCTGTAAAATTATAAAGCTCAAAGTTCAATGCCAAGCGAGATATTTTATTTAACAGAAGTTCCCTTTCAAAGCCTACAGCGGCTGGCCAGTTTGGACTACATCCCTGTACTCCCTGCTTTAATGACGTCAGTAGAACAGTTTGTCGACTAACCTCCGCCCACAAGAATACGTGAAAAAGGGGGCGTAGTCTTGTTGCTCTCCCACGTGGAGAAGAGGAAGTGTTGCGTTTGTCGCCATGTCGTCGAGACGCTGTTATTTTCATCCCGTAGTCAAATCACCTTTGTGGCTCAAATTGATACGGTAATATAGACATGTTTACAATAACATTGAGCGCATGCATCTCCCCGTTATGGTAAGAGGCGTGACCTCTCCGGGCAACGTGCGCTAAGCTGCTGTCGAATCACAACACGGGAACCGCTGGCACAATCAGAACTCGTTACGTATTTCTGAAGGAGGGACTTCATAGAATAAGGAAATCCTCAAGCCGTTTTTAGGACAGTGAAAACAGCGGTATACAGATAAGTAAACTGTGTGAAAAATACTGTGTTTTTTTACACGCGAAACATGAACACATGTTATATTGCACACTGTAAACACAATCAAAGCTTCAAAAAAACAGGAAAAACGGGACCTTTAAGATTATGTTAAGAAGTACTAAAGAAGAATTTTTAGTATATTAAGAATAAAGTTATTAAGTATAAAATTAGTGCACGGAAATAGAGGACTTTAAGTACATTATGGAAGTGTACTTACAAAGACTGTAAAATGTAGTTTTAGGTTTATTTAAACTAATGTAATTCAGCTATGAGCACATTTGTGCTATCCTTTATATTTTGACTCAACATTCTGCAATACACAGCCATAACACTCAGTAGTGTTATCAGCAGTGAGGGCTAAGTCCTAGATCCGTTCCTGCTGCACGACATACCAACAACGTTAAATTGAAATCGCAATATTGTTTAGTGCTAGCCTAGTTTAGTGCGATTTAATTATATAAATATATGTGCTAGCTGTGTGTTTTATAGTGAAGCTTGCATGTGCAACTTGTTGAAACAATGGTTTCTGCATCTCAGAGCGGCTCATTATTAACCCTCTGGTGCTCTTCGGTCATTTCTGACCGGAACATTTTCTGTTTCGAAATGTTAAAAATCACAGCTTCATCGGAATTATATGAAACTTGGTGACTTTTCTTGCATTAGGTATGTAAACACACAAAAAAATGGGGTCATGATTCGAGCATGCTAATTGGTCGTAAAAAAAAAAAGTAGCGTTCATTGTCTTTGGTCATAAATGACCGACCATAGGAAATGAATGGGAAATTGCCAAAAACACAAAAATTCACCGAATATTTGCGTGTACAATCTACAAATCGGCCACAATGCTGAAAAAAGTACACAGCAGTAAAGGGGTGACACTCTAAAACATCAAGAGTGTGATATTGACAGATCCACTCACACACACACGCACACTTATACACACACACACACACACACGCCTATGAAAATCTGAACCTATGAACCACATTTGGAATTTTTAAAAATCACAGCTTCATCAGAATGATGATATGAAACTCACAAAAAAACACACAAAAAAATTGAGGGCATGATTCGAGCATGCTAAGTGGTCGTAAAAAAAATACTCCCACTTGTGCTCTTCGGTCAAAAATGACACCATAGGAAATGAATGGGAAATCTGCAAAAACACAAATTCACAGAAAAAAATCTATATTTCTAACAAAAAAAAAAAATCTAAAACTTTATAATAAATAGTCTTTGAGATTTTTTTTATATTTATTCAAATCCATCAAAAAAAAAAATCATTAAATGTGTTCAAAAGAGAACTAGGGAATTCAAGCCTCAAACTCAAGCCTCTCCATAGAGACCTCTAGTGATTACCATAGACTGTAAAAAAATATGGACGTAGTGTCCGTGACGTCACCCATTGGATTCTGATGAGCCGTTCTGAAGCGCAAAGTATGGACGAGATGGCTGTTGCCATCTTGGCAGCGCGTCATCGCTCTTCACTCCCGGATAACAGAAAATGGGCAAAAAGGCGGGGCGTGGGCGGAGCTTAAGTGACGCGATGACTAACAGACGGCAGATAAATGGCTATCCACCGGTCACTCGAAGTGGCCCCGCCCTTAATTATGGAGAACTTTAATGCTTTATATAATGTAAACGAATGAGTTATAAAAAAATTCACCACCCTCACAGTTGTCATGAAGGGCAAAATTAGCCGTATAGACCAAAACCACAATTTGTACCAGGCTGTAAACATGTTTTATTCTGCTGTAAAGTTGGCCATTTTAACATGGGGCTCAATGAGATTCTGCTCCCTTCTGGAGCCTGTCCCTAGCGGCCAGTCGATGAATTGCAGTTTAAGGCACTTCCGTATTGGCTTTAAGAGAAAGAGAAACTGATTTCTTAAATAATTCCAAAAGAGGGCGCTAATCTGCCTTCAAAAAAAATTTTTTTGGAAGGCCTAGTCTCTATTTTAACCTGAAATACTGCAATAATTAAAAATGTTTTTTTTTTTTAATTCCCCCCCCAAAAATATGTATAATTTTCAATGGCAAAAATAGACCATAATTATTGCATAAATATAAAAAAATACCATCAAATCATCTCAAAATACAAAATTAAAAAGAAAAAATATTATTGAAGAAAAATAAATTGCTTTGGTTTTACTGGGGTGGAGGAAGTTTAATTTTTAGGTGTCCGGTCACTTATGACCGGGAAGACAACCAATGCAACCCCTAAACGAAGAGCAGCAGAGGGTTAAGCGTCTCAGTGCGCCATTATTAACAAGAAGAATATCATTCGCATTACACAGGAGAATTCAAATGTCACAAAAGGCTGATTCGGGTCTGTTCATTCATCTCTGTCATCTGTTCAACTCAGCACTATTGTCTGTAAGAGACATGGTCTAAAGAGTGCATTCTTTGCGTTCCTCCATGTGCATTCAGCTACCTACCAAAAGGAAAATAAAGATCATACAGAACGAGTATGACAGCATTTTCTGTACTGAAAACCCCAATGAGTTTAACACTCGCAGCGTGGTTCACAGTTCATATCCAGACTGTGTTTCAAGTTTTTATGGACATATCATCTAGTCTAATGCTTCAAACCAACCTGGTCTTACAGAATTCCGTGAAATGAACACGGGCCCCTTAACTCAAAATCCGTGTCAGTTTCACGGAATCGCCGAAAATTCTGTGATGGGTCTACGGAAGAGATTCCTATGCAAGTCAATGACAGTAAAAAGTAGACATGATTTTATGAATATTTATAGGCTACTTTTATATTTTGGAGCAACTAACTCCACTCCTACCCTAAACCTACCCACTCTCAACAATATAAAACACATAACAGGCAAATACAAGTACAGTCACAGGTATTTATTGCAAAAACTGACCAAAAACAGTATAAAAGTATTAACTCATGTTGCATTCCAAGTCTTCTGAAGTCACACGATGTCTTCATGTAAAGAACAGAGTTGATCTTAATGTTTTAATCTTTGAAATGATGATCCCGCCGCTCCGTGAACACACTCATTCATATCTCATTCAAATAATACACACGACTCTTTTGCATGACGTAATCTGTCACGAGACACACGAGAGCCAATGGCATTTTACAATCAAAGCCGACGTAATGATGCAATTGGTCACGAGACACACGACAGCCAATGCTGTCAAAGCTGACGTAACGTTTCTTCCGGCGGTAAAATTTGAAATGTGTTATGATCTTTGGCGGATGGACTTGACGCTGCTGATCGCTTTTGGGGATTTACTTCACATAAACCAATCGTTTGGCCTCGGGACACTTGGAATATTTGTACTTTTTGAATAAATTGTGCCTGCAGTCGTATCTGCCTGTTATATCCTGTTTTTTATAATACACAAATGGGCAGGTTTAGGGAAGGGATTGGGTTATGTGTTCAAAACGTGTCTAAATACCGTAAATATAAAAAAAAGAATAATTGTAAATAAAATTATGCTGGCTGATTAAATCGAGAATCACACTCCATGTCATAATGGCAAAATCATAGGTTCATGATGATAACCATGCCCAACGCGTCTGTATACTGTCATTGACTTACATAGGCATACCCTTCCGTGGACCCACCACGGAATTTTCGGCGATTCCGTGAAACTGGATTTTGAGTTAAGGGGCCCGTGTTCATTTCACGGAATTCTCTGAGATCAGGTTGCTTCAAACGTGAGCCAATGGCGTGAATGCGCACGTTCACGTCTTCTTCAAATGAAATATATACTGTATGTGCATTATACAGCAGTACATCTGATCATGAACCCGATGACCCGATGGATTATTTATGTACAAAGAACTTTGTTGTCATAGGTTGATATTTTTAACCCCCCATACTTCACTTGATATAGATTAAACTTGTCTAAGTGAGTCCTGGAATTGAAACGTTTGGAAACCCCTGAACTAGAAGAATTACAAAGTGCAGTAAATTGTAAAACTATTTGCGATACAAACCAACGTGTTTATGATTACGATAATAAATTAAAATAATATGATAACAAATACCAGTTTGCAATATCAAGCAGTATAATGGGTCTTTTTCCCGTTAAAATAACTGGAAGCAGATGACACCGGAAACCTCGTACATTCATCTTACAAATGGCTGCACCCTCTCTTACTTTAAAAATAAGGTTGATAGAGAAATTAACAATTTTATGATATCCTCCAACATGTCATACCTGCATAATCCGTTACATTAACGGAAACACCAACTGTGAGTAAATCGTTGACGTCTCGAATGTCTCCCCGCATCACAGCTAAATGCAGCTTTGTCTCCCCAAATCGATTCCGCTTGTGAATGCTTTCAAGTGATAGCAATCTCCCTGTCTTTTGTTTTATATCACCGTTGCCATGGAAACCTATGGAACAGAATTTGGGATCTAAGGGTACCTCATATGGTACACATACTGTATGCCTTTGTACTAATGTCAAGAAAGTTATTACGTTTCTAGAATGACTTCATATTTCTGTGCAAAATCAACAAGAACACATGCTGTTACTTGTGTACAAATTTAGCTTAATTTTAGTGGTCAGGTTTGAGCACTTGCCTGGTTTGACGAAGGGTTTACTGAGTAGTGTCTGTTGTTCATGTGTAGGCGTATTGGACCCTTTATTGCACTCTTTAGTGTCTGGACTCTCCTTCAGTGACCTGCACATACACAGAAATATAAAGTTTACAAACAGTAATTTTTTTACTGATTTAGCAATTACAGCTGAATTAAATCAATAACATACAGTGGGCCCAAAAGTCTGAAATGATGCTTAAAAATGCTTCTATTTAGCATATTTCTAATTTGATTGACTTTTTAATAACTGATGACATGATCATTTGTCACAACTTTTATTATTGGAATATTGACATAGGGTACATAGGTACCACAAGTTCCCTAGGCTAATCAGTATATTGTGTATTTCCGGTGACAATAAAAATGTTCTCATTATACGTCCCTACTGCTATTTATGAGCAACAGCAGAAATTATATTTTCCCAACATAATTTTTTTGTAATGCTATTTAAAGTACATTATGATAATCCTTTGATTGTTAAATATCCCTTCAACATTCAGCTGTGAATTAAATTGTTTTATTAACAAATCTCGGGAGGACCATGTTCTGATAACTAATCGAATTAACACGAGAGGAGCGCATTCAGTTAATCAACTCAATTAACGAGATAGGAGTTATATATATAGCAGACTTACCTCTGTTCATTGACAGTTTATCAGCATCCCTCCACAACCCCATCTCCTCACTTCTAGTTCTAACTATTCCTATCCTAACCGGGGGGAGTACTCTGGGAATCATGGAGGACACCAGGTTTATTCTTGCCTATTTATTGGGAAAATCTTATTAAAACCAACATCATATGTAGTGTCACTTGCACTGACAACCATATAAACATTCCAGATAGTCCGCTTTCTGCCGATTCTGTAATTTCAGTCAAATGAAGGCTATTTTCGCTGTGTATAAAACATACAATACGCTTCAAATGATTACTTGTACATGTAAATATGCACTACATTAATGACAAGACAAGACGACCTAGCTGTTTTCACTCTCCCCGCCACCATGTTTAAAGTTTATGGCACGCCCATCTCGGGAATTTTGGTATCAAAATTATTTCCGAACTTCCCAGTGGTAAACACGACATCAGAGGGCGTTCATGAGCAATTTTTACCAAGGAAACTCGTATTTCCGATAATTCCAATAGCACGCAAAGGCAGCATAACTACATTATGTTTACTACTTGTCTATCAATGTATGTTTATGCTGAAATATAATTAAATAACAGTTTTTTTTTTTAAGTGGAAATGAAGCAGTCAGTCAAGTTTACATTATTTAGTAAACTGATTTCCATGTTAATAAAATAATTATATAACAAACACGATTAATGTAACCATTTTAAAGTCATCATGAAATCAAAATTGACCCTATTTAATTTGTTAGCGCATATTAATATTGTACACAATTAATCCGTGAATTAATTGTGAACAATTAATCCGTGCAAGTTAATACACAGAAAACAATTTTTTGTCATGATAATCTTTGATTAAAATCTGAAACTGGAATGGCGTTCCTTCTCAGATGATGTCAGCTTGACGGCTTGGTTTTGAATATCCTTAACCACGTCAGTTTAATTTGGAAATACGTCACAACACTGGAGAAAAGTTGGTTGCAACTTCCGGTTCATGGGAACTTTAAAGAAAAAAGGTTGTTTTGTTGGAGCAAGGGCGCCACCTTCTTGCAATACCACAGCTTGTAACATCCTTAAGAGATATGCATTAGCCATTTGACTTATCATGGGCTCAACAGTCCACAGTCCATCTTCTCCATTTCAAAACGTGTGTTAAAAAAGTAATGCTTATATTACTTCACTGGCCAATGGAGCAAACCAACACCGTTATGTCACACGCTGTGGTATTGCACCCTTGCTCCAAAAGCTATAACAAAACATCCTTTTTTCTTTAAAATGGTTACATTAATCGTGCTTGTTATATGCTTTTTTTTTTATTAAAGAGGAAATCAGTTTACTAAATAATGTAAACTTGACTGACTGCTTAATTTCCACTTGTCTATTGAGTTGTTTGTTTGTTTTTAATGCTTCAGAACTTCCATTAAGGGAACATTGTGAGCATCGAAGATCCCTTGTTTTCACGGTGCATTGTGGGACTTTTTAGGGAGCAAAAGTTGAAGTGCCCTGACTACTGAACTAGGGTGCTGGCTAAGACTAACCCCTAGAAATGTTCACATCATAACATTTCTTTGTTTTAAAATGTTCATAATGTGAAAGCTTTATTTATCTTCAGGTTTAAATAAAATGTTCTGTATGGTTTAAGACCCTACCTTATGTTTTAGCAATCGACAATATAAAAGTTAACAATCTGTGAATTCCATATTGCGTATTTAACATTGACCTGTGTTGAGTATTAAGTGGTTGAGCACTCTTCATTGTGGCCAATGGTTCAATTTTCTTTCCGCTATTCATGGCACTTATTCTTGATGAACGTCTCAAAGAAGTCCCAGACTGCAGGTGAAAAGCATCCAAGTTGCTGCCATGTATGGGAATGGGACTCACCACTAGGGGGCAGAAGTTACATAAGAATTAGTCACAAATCAGAAGTTTGAACTGCTTATTGGATTGCTGTAATCATGAAACAGGGTGGATCATGTGCGTAGCTGACAGGCGGAACGTTTCGAAGATCTATATGTCCAGTTAACAATGATGCATTCTTCATTTGCCAGGCACTAAATGCTTTTGTGGGTTTTATGGAACTTGTTTAAAGTTCACTTTTTTAGACTGTACATCACCTGGGTTACCTTCACCGCTTTCCCTTCCTGAAGAACTTTCTCCTCCATTAAGAACAGTTTGAACTCTGATAAACAAAGAACAAATCCAATTATTATTCTTCGAATTCTACAGTTGAATTTGTATTTTTCCAGTTGATGTACAAACCCTATAAGATTTGCTGGTGGAATCACAGTGCCATGAGTCTGCTCATGGTTTGCTGGTGGAATCACAGTGCCATGAGTCTGCTCATTGTGAAATAATAATAATAAAAAATAATCAAAACATAATGCAAGTAGAAGTGGAGAGGTGCAGATTTTATTAGAAGAGTATAATGTAATCTACTTGTTCTGTTGTAGATGTCTGGTTTAACACTGGCTGTCTGCTGTAACAATGCAGGCCAATCTGAGGAGAAATCTCTGTCAACCAAAGAGATTACTTTAGCTGCAGCTGTTACTGTAACGTTACAGTTAATTGTAGTATAATTAGTGGTGCTGGCCAAGAACACTTCAACCAACCGGTCTCAAACCGAATCAAAAGATTCGAGTCACAGATTAATCATTCACAGTGACTCGAGTCGTTTCAATCGTTTTTGGGACCGCATATTCCGCATAACAACACACTCGCATCATGGTTACAAGTTTTGTCAGGACAAGCACCGCTGACATTTCATAAAATTAACAAACTAATAATAATAATTTAAAATTAATTTTTAGAGGATCAAAGGCGAAAATGAACAAGCTGATTTTGGTAACATGATCACAGTCATACCTTCACTCAGGACACCAGGAGAGACGACGACGGGGGATGATAACTGATATCCTGTCAACATTAACCTACAAAAATATATGAATAAGTCGTTACCATTGCAAATCTGGAATTTTCGCTACATTTTTTAGGTGAAAATATAGAACGAGACGTTAGCCGTGAATCAGTTGACCTGCTGAGGTAAAAGCTCTCGTCGGCTTCACCGCTGTCCTCATCCGTCGCGATGGTCTCATCCTGGTTTAAATCCATATTTGTTTGCATTTAACAACACGATACAGTTAATGTCTGGGTATTTTGGGAATAATTCGGCTACGGTTTCTACGAAGGTCTGTTTTAATCGATGTTGCTGTTTGGCGCCAAATTGGGGGTAATTCTATTGTTTCTCTAATCTGATTGGTCAAAATCGAAATCTGATCGCGACTGTTTATTGGGTTTTTATTATTATTAAAAATCTGTCTCGACAAAATAAAGATCAATTATATTATAATTTCTAATTATAAAGAGAATAGTAATAATTCATAACTCATAAACTTAATTATTTACTTTTTAAAGGTGCTCTTTTTTCCCCCTCATTAAAAAACGACATACAATTAATTGTATTTTTGAAAAATATTTTAAAAATCTGCTCTCTTTGCTTTATTCACTTGTTCGGAGCTTCGAACGTGATCATGTCTGACAAACAGGGCGTTTCTTCAGTTGTCTACTTTTGCTTTTGTATGATGCTACAAGTCAAAATCCAGGCAAACTTAGTGTAGTTCAGTTCTGAGAAGAATTTATCATGCAAGTGGGACGTGGTGTTTCTAAAGTCCAGCAGCAACTTATGTAAATACAAGAGCGCCAGAACCCTCCATCACGCACACGCACGCACATTTGATGATAATCTTTATATAAATCCAATCCCTTTATAAATCTATTAAAATAATCCAGAGATCTTAAATACATATACAAGGCAATTTTACATAAATATGAGCAAGTATTTGTTGGCCAAACTACGAAACAAACACTACATTTTATATTAAACCCATATTGGTTCATATGGCTTTTATTTTCTCAGAAATTCTGAAATGTACGTATAACAAAACCAACATTAGATCATTATGTTATTTATTTTTAAAAAAAGTTAACCAAGATGAATTGAGGGTTTGATAGGAAAATCCAATGCTATTTGTATTTTATATTTTAGATCTGTTGCAGCATACAGTTCCAAGGTCGGATATTTTTTTTTTTTCAAATGATGGCCAGATCACGCGTTCTCCGTCAGGACACGCCCTCAACGCAGTTTACAGGGAAATTGGGCGTGGTTTTCGCGCGTATCTGTATGGTTCGACGATTTGATTGGCTCGTCACTCTACTGACGCAGAGCCATGCCATCGCTTCATAAACTAGAGGAGGATGCCGGTGTCAGCGACCGGAGTCCTGTCTCAAACGACGGGATATGGATTAATGTCCTCTGTATTTATTTATTCCGGCCGCTCTAATTATGAAAATCATCGCTAAATGTTAATTTTTAGGCTTTTAATTATTTAATCGCATATGTGGAGGATTTTACAGTGATCTGCTCCTGGTGTTTTTATTCTTTTACCCTCATTCATCTTCACTGGTAAGTACCTGCATCGAGATCTACAGCAATAGCTTTCATTGTAGAAATGCCTGCTTAATATACTATGTCATCCATGTTGCGTGTTTTAAATGTCAGTTTCCTTAATTTCGTTTCTGCATCATTGCATTAGTGACTCATCTGGTGGTTTATCATCATTGTTGGAGATGCTAAGAAAGTAGAACATGAAGTCATAATCTTTGTACGATATTATGCAAAGTGCAGAATAAAGAGTATTTATTCAATATCATTTTTATTGATACGCTTTTATTGTAAATTTTAAGTAAAGTATGTGATGTGTTTAGGTGAGTCATTTGGTTAATGATTACAAAAGTACGCACTTATAACCACATACAAAAAGTAGTAATTTCTATTTTTCTATTAGATCTTATATATATATATATATATATATATATATATATATATATATATATATATATATATATATATATATATATATATATATATATATTTAAAATTGAATCAGTCATTATAATCTGGTCATTGGTCATCACAATCAAAACTGTAAATACAGAAACAGATGGTACTGTCTGTAACTGTCTCATCATATATGCATTTAACACTCTGAATTTTACACTCACCATCTGATGTTGTTGTACAATGTAACTGTGGTAATACAGATCTTAAAAAAACAACAACTACAACTAAAAAACATACATTTTAAAGTCACCATGAAATTAAATAGATCATTCTTATTTGTCACTCATGAGATCACTGCAATACCAAAAGACATTGAACCAATTAATTCCTGATAGACAAAATTAAGTCCTGTCCTACATTTTTTCTTCTGTTGTGAAACCATTTCACTCGTATATATGTCAAAATAGGGAAGAAAAGACTATCGCAAATTCAGTTTAATGCTGACTTTAACTAAAATATAAGTTATGATCTAGGAGTAATTTAAATGTTTCTAACATTCGTAATTCAAAATTCAGTCACTGACTGTAATCCTGTTTAACAAGTGTCTTTTCTTCTTTGCTTTTGTCATCTACAGTAAGAGACTGTAACACACCTTCATCATGCTGACGAGACTTTTCCGAATCCACGGCCTCTTTGTGGCCTCCCATCCTTGGGAAGTCATTGTGGCTACTGTGACTCTCACCATCTGCATGATGTCCATGAACATGTTCACTGGAAATGACCAGATTTGTGGGTGGAACTTTGATTGCCCCAAATTGGAGGAGGTACAATGAATTACTTTGGAAATAAATTACATAGTGGCAGTTAAAGGTGAAGTTTAATTATATTATTGTCTCTAAATTATATTATGTTTTTTATCTCGTCTCCAGCAAATCCTAAGCAGCGATATCATTATCCTGACAATCACAAGATGCATAGCAATTGTCTATATTTATTTTCAATTCCAAAATCTTCGACAGTTAGGATCCAAATATATATTGGGTGAGTTGTAGCTTTTACACCTGGTTAATACAAGGATTTTGTGAGTGTAAAGTTGTAAGTTGTACATTTTGAAATTTCCATTTCAGGCATTGCAGGACTTTTCACAATATTTTCCAGTTTTGTGTTCAGCACGGTTGTGATTCACTTCCTGGATAAGGAGCTGACAGGCCTCAAGTATGTACATTTGTGTATCACTCTCCCTAGAAATATAAGAAGTATTTCTTTGGAAAATTATTTGTACATATATTTTATGTTTATATGTTGTATTAATATTCCCAGTGAGGCCTTGCCATTCTTTCTGCTGTTGATTGACCTTTCCAAAGCATGTGCTCTGGCAAAGTTTGCATTGAGTTCAAACTCACAGGTACTTCACCTTTTCACTTGTTTTCAGTCCAAATACATTTGTTACATTAAAGGGATAGGCCACACAAAATGATTACATTTTGTCATAATTTACTCCAAACCTGTATGAGTTTCTTTCTTCTGTTGAACAAAAAAGAAGATATTTTAAAGAATGTTGGTAACCAGACAGTTGACTTCCATAGTAGGAAAAAAAACACTATGGAAGTCAATGGGTGCCGTCAACTGTCTGGTTACTGGTAACAGAAGAAAGAAACTCATACAGGTTTGGAACAACTTGAGGGTGAGTAAATGATGATTTTTTTTGGGTGAACTATTCCTTTAAACTGAGTGTTAAGTAAATACTACTAATCATGTCAGTCTTGCGTATTTGTAAATGGCTTTTTTGGCTGTCCTACAGGATGAGGTGAGAGAGAATATTGCCAAAGGAATGGCCGTTTTAGGACCCACGTTTACTCTAGATGCCCTTGTGGAGTGCCTGGTGATCGGTGTGGGGACAATGTCAGGTAAAATTCACCCTTCCATATGAGACAATTAGCACAGGTGGAATGAGCTAACATTAAACAGATTTGTTTAACCCAGCAGCAATAAACTTTATTTGAAGTTAAACTTAACTTTATTTTGCCCTTGCGTTGTTTTCCTGCAGGTGTGCGACAGCTTGAGATCATGTGCTGCTTTGGCTGTATGTCTGTCCTGGCTAACTACTTTGTGTTCATGACCTTCTTCCCGGCCTGTGTCTCTCTTGTGTTGGAGGTATGTACGAATATTTGTGCAAAACACATAAAGGAAGACTAGAACATATTCTAACATGTATGCTTTTTTCACACAGGTGTCCAGAGAAAGCAGGGAGGGACGACCCATCTGGCAGCTGAGTCAATTTGCTAGAGTTCTGGAAGAGGAAGAGGACAACAAGCCTAACCCTGTCACGCAAAGAGTCAAAATGATCATGGTACACACTGAACCAAAAACACTACAGTTACAGTTAATCACAATATTCAAGGAACGCAAGAGAACACAGGAAAGCTATAAACATCAACCAAGTAAAAATAAGACAACACAGAGCAAAGGAAATTAAGGGTATAAATACAGAGATAAAAGGGTAACTAAATGAACAACAGGTTCAATCAGAAACCATAGAAACTAACTAGCAAACAGAACTCAGGGAAAGCAGAACAGGGAACAGAATCTTTTGATACTGGGATTTATTATATTTATGGTTTGGTCTCTAATGGTCTGGATCATGTTTAATATTTGCAGTCTCTTGGCCTGGTCATGGTTCACGCTCATAGCCGGTGGATTGCCGATCCTGCGTCAAGTAACGGAACTCTTGATCTTTCTCAAGTTGGAGTGAGCCTGAATGACAATGTGCCCAAGAGGATTGAGCCAGACATGCCCCTGTGGCACTTTTACCTGTCCAGGTAGGCACACTTCAGAGGTCTTATTCATTGTATTAATACTAATGCTGGTTTTTCCCATTAATATTTGGATATGTTCTACTGCTAGTTTCAATTGTTTGAATGTTTTGTTTTTCTTTAGGTTAAAGTTCAATAGTTTAAAATACATAGTTCTATGTTTAATCTTACAGCTATATCCGCTAATAACCAATATGATACTGATATATCATGCATCCTTAGTAATAATAACAATAATAAGACGATGATGTGATTATTATTTTATTCCGTGCATTTAGGTTGATCAGCATGGACATTGAGCAGGTGATCACACTGGGTCTCGCCCTGTTCCTGGCCGTGAAGTACATTTTCTTCGAGCAGGTGGAGATGGAATCTACCCTGTCCCTGAAAGTCCCCACTCCAAGCTCATTGCTCTCTCAGAAATGGTCTCCTGATCAGTGCTGTAGGAAAGAGGTCGCCTGTTCTAGCAAGCCTGAGAAAACCCCAACTCCCCTTCCTGTTGTTACCAAAGAGGAAAGAGGTATTCCCCTCTTCATTTTTGTGTTCATTTCATTCAAAACCACCACTCTATAATAGAATCTAACAGCAATTTCTCTCTTTCAGATTTAGTGATTCGGCCCCTGCCTGCCCCGAAAGAGCCTGAGCATAAAAATAATTTTGTTCTGGGAGAGGATGAAACTCAGGAAAACGCTGATGTGTCGGAGCCTGCGATCAATGTACCTGCTGAACCTAGACCTGTGGAAGACTGTCTGTCCATTCTGAAAAACCCAGATGTAAGCGTTGTCAAATATCCCAGCGATACTGTTTCTCTTGTTGTTTTTCTTTCCAACATAAAGATTAACTCTGGGTTCACTGTGGGGTTGAAACCTGTAGTTATTTTTTACCGCAGGGTTGACCCCTGTAATCTCTAATGAGATCCTCCTCTTCCTCTTTACACTCTTACTTTTAGCCAATTAGTTTATGACGTTAGACGAGATCAGATGCATGTAGTGAAACTATTTACCTCTCTAAGAGTAGACCTAAATCCAAGTGTAATCACAGTGTATGTGTGAGTATTTGAGTGTCACCTCTTCTGACTCCGCAGATGGGCGCTCGGTACCTCAGTGATGAAGAGGTCATTGTTTTGGTGAACTCAAAGCACATCCCAGCTTACAAACTGGAGGCCATGATGGAGACCCCTGAGAGAGGGGTGATGATCCGTAGAAAAATGCTCTCCCCCAAATTCCCAGTGCCCTCAGCTCTCTCCTGCCTGCCTTATAAAAACTATGACTACTCTAAGGTAAGAGATGATACATCATACATCATTTAATTAGTGGTGCTTTATTGATTTGAACAAACTAGGAATGTTAAAACATTTCCTAATTTTGTCCAAAACGATGTGATCCAATAAGATTATTTCATGTTTTTGAGCATAAGTCTCTTATGCTTACAAAAGCAGCATTTCTTAAAATAAAAAATACAGTAAAAACAGTAATACTGTAAAAATATTACAATTTAAAATATTGAATTTCTATTTTTATATATTTTAAAAATGCTATTTGTTCCTGTGATGACAAAGCTGCATCATTTCAGCATCATTACTTCAGTCTTCAGTGTCACATGATCCTTCAGAAATCATTCTAATATACTGATTTGCTGCTCAAAAAAACATTTATTATTATCAATGTTGAAAACAGTTGTGCTGCTTTTTTTTTGGAAACTATGATACATTCATTTTAAGATTCTTTCATGAATTAAAAAAGTTCGGAAGAACAGCATTTATTTGCTGTCACTTTTATTCAATGAAATGCATTCTTCACGACTAGACTATCAATTGTAATAGCTTAATTGTAAAATGATATGTATACCAAAACGAGCAATACCTATTAATAAAAATTTGGCTCGTAACCAATTTGATACCATAATTTGGGAGTGGACTCTTTTGAATTGGGCTAAGAAACAAAAATGTAGGGGTTTATTTATGTTTTTTGAGTCTTTGATGGAAACTGCCCCATACATTTTTCATGTTTGTTTTTTTTTATTCCAGGTGATGGGAACATGTTGCGAGAACGTCATTGGTTACATGCCAGTCCCTGTGGGGGTTGCTGGTCCTCTGCTATTGGATGGAAAGCAGTTTCAGGTCCCCATGGCAACAACTGAGGGCTGCCTAGTTGCCAGCACAAATAGAGGCTGCAGAGCTATTGCTGTAAGCAAAATCTTTTTTCCCTAGATGAGTTGGTTTTTCCTATTTCTTTTTAGTTCTCAAAGGGAACCTGAAGGCAAACGCATATAACGCCAGTCTAAAGTTGCGTAATGTCTAGTGTAAAGCACATGAATCTAATGCTCTGTTGTGAATGGCTCTCCCACAGTTGGCAGGTGGTGCCAGTAGCCGTGTTCTTGCAGATGCAATGACCAGAGGGCCGGTGGTGCGTCTGCCTTCTGCTTGTCAAGCGGCTGAAGTCAAGGCCTGGTTGGAGAGCACTGAGGGCTTCAAGATCATCAAGGAGGCCTTTGACCAGACCAGCAGGTACGGGACTATTTCACTTTCAACAGATTGATTTTGGTAGTGCAGTTAATTATGATCTTTTAACATATATTTGTGTTGTTTGTGTAGGTTTGCACGATTAGAGAGGCTTCTGATTGGCCTGGCAAGTCGCAACCTGTACATTCGATTCCAGTCCAAAACTGGAGATGCAATGGGCATGAACATGATCTCAAAAGTAAGCTGACTTGCATTTTACAAAATGTTAAGCACGGTCACTGCAAATATTAAAATGAACAGACCTGACATGATTCATTTCTTTTGCTTCGCTGAGTTTTTATCTTTCTTTTCTCTTGGGTCACCAGGGCACAGAAAAGGCTCTCACCAGGCTCAAGGAGGAATTTCCAGAGCTTCAAGTTTTGGCTGTTAGTGGAAACTACTGCACTGACAAAAAACCTGCTGCCATCAACTGGATTGAAGGCAGGGGCAAGTCAGTGGTGTGTGAGACCTCCATTCCAGCCAAAGTTGTCAAAGAGGTACACAACCACATCATATTTAGCAAAAGGTTCCACAAAAGCTGCATACTGGATGTAAATGTATGTTTTTGGAATGAAAGTCCAGACTTTAAGTCTCACATAAGTGTTTTTGCGTAGATTTTAAAGACGTCGACTGCTGCCCTGGTAGACGTGAACATAAACAAGAACTTGGTTGGATCTGCCATGGCTGGAAGCATCGGAGGTTATAACGCTCATGCTGCCAACATTGTAGCGGCTATCTATATTGCATGTGGACAGGTAATAAAAATTAATGCTGTATTGTTTGAAGTATGATTTTAATACGGATAATGATGTGCTGTGTGATTATATTGTTACAATACATGCAGATGTTTACAACTGAATTCGTCCTTGACAGGACCCAGCGCAAACAGTGGGCAGCTCTAATTGTATCACTATAATGGAAGCCTCAGGCCCCACCGGGGAGGATCTTTATATCAGCTGTACTATGCCTTCCATTGAGCTGGGCACTGTGGGCGGAGGCACTAACCTTCCTCCACAGCAGGCCTGTTTACAGGTACTTACGCCTATTTGATACAGGATCAATATTTGACACTTACGAAAGACAGACGTATGTTTTAGTTTCATTGTACGGTTGATAAAGCCACTCTCATAGCATCTCATTCAGTTTTATTCTTCCTCTGTCTTCCTGTCAGATGTTAGGTGTTCTGGGTGCCAGTCAGGAGTGTCCGGGCGAAAATGCCCGACAGCTTGCCATGGTGGTGTGTGCAACCGTGCTTGCAGGAGAGCTGTCACTCATGTCTGCACTAGCTGCCGGACACCTGGTGAAAAGTCACATGACTCACAATAGGTAAGAATTCTTTATAAAATATGAATAGAACATTACTTTAATATTATTTAATATATATGGTGCCACTCTTGCCTCACAGCAAGAAGGTCCTAACCCTGTGTCTGTGTGGGTTTCGTGTATAAAATAATCAATCTAAAAAATAAAAAGAAATTCACATTAAAATATATTCATTTAATTGTATAGTTTTATTCATATATATTAGGGGTGTGCTGTCAATCTATCATGTGCTATTCGTGGACTCGCTAATTAATATTAACACTATAGATTACTATAAATTCCCTTGTTTGAGGTGTATCATAAAGCTTGCATGATAAAATTTTAGTAATACGTATGTAACTGTCCATCATTTATTTTGCCAAACTATGGTCATTTTAATCTGCCAGTTACGGAGAGTTTAGGGTAAGCACATCTACAATAGCTTTGGCGCCTACGCCCTGTTGAAACATATGAGCAAATTCATGCTAGAAACATGTTAGAGACGTACCAATTTATGCCGGAAACATGCTAGCATGATTACGCCCTTATGTATCGTCATCATTGTCCCGTATTCTCATTAATTTGCTGGCATATGGGGGATTTCATGCACAGGAAAAGCTGTCCGCGGATCAATCGCCCAAGCGGAAAAATGTGCTGTTGTTGTCAGATCTCGATAAACGAAAGTCACGTTGTATTTGATATAAAACTAAATAGATTCAATCAACTAAAAAAAAGTCATAACTGAAACTGTTTTCATAGTATTTCATTTTCTCCATAGGGAAATATAAAAAATATTTTTTTTAAAAATGTTTTTAAACTGTTAAAGACAGACCTAGCTATTAGCTACTGTAAGTAGATGTATACTCTAACTATCAAAGGTTGTTAATCGATAGTCTATGCTTTTGTTAAAGTCATTGCATTATTTCAATTTATTATATTATATATTTTTTTTAATTCTCAATTTTAAAAAAAAGAAAACGGGCACTTTTTTCATCATACCCAGTTAAAGAAGTCACAGCTCGACACTGATATATATACAGCAATATATCATTATACTAATCGTAATCTTAATATCATAAAAATAAAATAACCTTACAAATTAAAATATAGTACATTATAATATAATAATAATAGACTGACAATGCAATCATCAGCAAACACCTGTATAATTGCTTTTTTATATTTTGCCTTTAGATCAAAAGTGAATTTGCAAGAAGCTCCAGGAACATGTACTAAGCAGGCATCTTGAGACGTGGCCTGTTGAAGAGGCAAAGGGCCATAAAGAAAGAGGATCTCATCTTCAAGGCACAAATTATTAGTAATTTAGATTATTTTCAAGGACAGCAAAAGGAATACAGACTTACGACTGTTCATGGTTTCCCTGATCTGTTAAAGAGGAGTTGTCTTAATATCAGTTTTGAAAAATTAAAGACTGGAATCAAGACCAGCTGTGTTCACAAGCCTAGAGCCGGAATTTTTTGTATTATATTTGAGCAAGAAAGCTGTTTCCAGGCCTGCTTTGTCAAGCTTAACTCACTATGAACAGCAAATAATCTGATCTTAGATCCACAGCAGATGGAAAATACAGATAAAAAAGGCCATATAACATAATATGTATTCTAAAATCAATGTTGTTCAGGTCATTTACAAGGCTGACTGGATGGGTTAAAACAGAGTGCATTTTGTACTTTTTTAATTTCATAGTGATGGCAACTGGGAGCATATCTTAGCCAACTTGTTGCCAAACTGGACAGCAACATTAGTAAAAGAGAACGTTGACTTTTTTGCACTTAGAAAGGGAAATGGTACAGACAGTACTGACACAGAGAGGAGTTTAAGTACTATGATTCACTAGTTGGTACACATGTAGAATATTACAGAACAACTATGAAATTGCCAAACGCTGCCGTCAGCAGTGATCGTAGTGTTTCTCGTTTCAGAATGTACATTTGTTTTTTCTATGACACAGGAATGTATTGAATGACTTATGTAACTGAAAGTGGGTAGTGCTACGGCATGACATGACAAATATTTCAAAAGGTGCTATGATCCACGTTTCAGTTCTTTGTTCATTTACCGATTTCTTTACCTACAATAATGGGTTTATGTAACAATACACAACACAATGCATCTTTCTGAAGGCTTGAAATGGCTTTTATTCAGTTGGTTCTGGTTTTTATGTAATGGAAAAGATTGGCTGATGTTTAGACGTGTATGTTTCATGCTGAAGACACTGAAAGGAAGCTTGCTATTTTTTCCCCTAAAGGCACAATTGAAATTATTAAATAAATAATAAACTGCAAAGTTTTGTATATTTTTTTATAATAAAGGAAAATATATAATACATTGTCTTGTGCTTGAATTGATCATATTATCCTTTTCACTTCGGCAACTTTAACCAATTAAATATACTAAACAAACACTAAGAAAATGTTGCTAATATTTTCATTATTTCTCTACCATAGGAAATTAATGTAGGTTGCCACTTGCCATTGTGCAAATGACTATTTATTCTTGTCTGTTGAAATCAAAAGGAATCATGTCGTTATCTCAATTTTCTTCTCTAACACAAGCTAAAAAACTAAAACTAAACTTTGAGTCTAAAAAAGGCATAGCTGTTATATTTTAAGGCTATGTGTATGCTTGAGACCTGATGGTGGTGAGATGTCTGAACCGGCCAATCAGCTCGCCCTGCATCACATCTCACCAGAACACTGACTGCTTATTGGCTTAACCTCAGCGAGCGAGGCCCAGACAGACCTGCAGGGATGAAACAGGCTTTACACACATACAAGTTAATCTCAGAGCACTAACTGTGTTACTCCTCCCCTAAAGCTTATCTTGAATAGCAACCCCTATCTCATACTCATGATGCCGTATCAGCCCATGGGTTTGTCAGTCATCAGCGCTCAGTGTGATTGGAAACGATCCAACACTTGTGCACAGTGCAGAGTTCACAAAGTAGGGTTTATTCCACCGTACTGTGAGATATTCTTCCTGTATGGACCTCTACAACACATCAAATCATCCTTAGAGGACTAGTTCACTTTAAAATGAAAATTACTCCCTGATTTACTCACTCTCATGCCATCCTAGGTGTATATAGCATCCTTCTTTCAGACGAACACAATCGGAGTTAAATTAATACATATCCTGATGTTTCCAAGCTTTTAATGGTATGGGGCTCAAGGGTTTGAAGCCCCAAAAAAGTGCACCCATCCATCATAAACGTACATCTCACGGCTACGGGGGGTTAATAAAGGCCTTCTGAAGTGAATCGATGTTTTTTGTAAGAAAAATATTCCTATTTAAAACTTTATTTAAGTAAAATATCTAGCTTCCGCCGGACCGCCTTCCGTATTCAACTTACGAAGAAAGTGCAACGGCTCTCGCAGTTCAAAACGCTTACGCCATGTCCTACAACATACGTCGTATCAGTTACGCTTTTTCCATATGAATACGAAAGTGGGTCTGGCGGAAGAGAGATATGTTACTTTAGAATGTGTTAAATATGGATATTTTTCTTACACAAATACATTGCTTCGCTTCAGAAGGCCTTTATCTTTTATTTTAAAGTGAACTAAGGCTTTAAGATTCTATAGGCAGTAACACTATTTTACAGTGTCCTTGTTATAGCCTATGTAACAGTTAGTTACTATAGAAATGGCTGTATTCTACATAGTTGCATGCAACTAACCCTATAATAAGCCAGAGGTGGACAGTAGTTAAAGGGTTAGTTCACCCAAAAAATGAAAATTCTGTCATTGAACTAACCCTTTAAGTATTTTTACTTTCCAAGTAATTTTATTTTTCAAGTATATGTACTTTATCAGTGTTCTTCTTTGGAAAACTTTTACTTCACAACATTCCAAACCGTAATATTGTAATTTGTACCGCACTATAGGTTTCATATTGAATATCATTTAATAGTTATTTACATAAAAAATGTAGTACTGTATACTTTTACTCAAGTAAAAGTAATTCAAAGTTTTACTTGAGGACAAGTAAGGAAGTACTACATTTTTAATGTAATTAAGTATTAAAGGTAAAAAAAACCTTTTAATTATGAAACGTAGTACAGTAAAAAGTACAACAGTATGCTTTGGAATGAAGTGAAATAAAAGTTTTCCAAAGAAAAACAGTGATAAAGTACATATACTTGAAATATGTAATTGAGTAGAATGTAAAAATACTTCACTACTGTCCGCCTCTGTAGTAAGCACATGTAGTTAATATTACTCAGTACTTGAATCATAAATCATCACTGTAACAAACAACTAAAAACCGTGTCCTTCTGTTTCATAAAATTTGGTTTCATTAATAAGTTGGGGATACTACATATGTATAGAAATAAGTAATTTACAATTTAATTTACTTTTCAAAAAGCAATCAACATTTGTAAACAATCTCAAAATGAAGTCAAAGTATTTTTACTGCCGTGAACAAAGTGTTTCACATCATTCAACTAAAAGTGCTTTAAGCAGAACTGCAGTAGCAAATCTGTGGCGGCAGGTGGGTGACGCTACGATTTGATCTTTTTTTTTTACATGCATCAAATCAGCCGTTCTGAACTGGAGTATTAGTATGGAAACATTATGATGGGATTTAGTTTAGTGCAAGCAAAACATGACAATGAGATGCTTAAATTAAGAAGTGGATTTGCCTCGCATATGCATTCATTTCTCACATAAAGTGAGAGTCTTGAGGTCTTTGTTAAAGGGATAGTTCACCCAAAAATGAAAATTATGTCATCATTTACTCACGTTCTTCCAAACTTGTGACTTTCTTTCTTCTGCAGAACACAAAAGATGATATTTTGATGAATGTTGGCAACCAAACTGATTTAGTTATTACTATTGCATGGAGAAAAATGCAATTTCTCAAAATATCATCTTTTGTGTTCTACAGAATGAGGAATTTTCAGGTTTGCAATGACATGAGTGTGAATAAATGACGAATTTTTTTGGGTAAACTACTCCAAGTCTAGTGATAGCTAATTAATTAATTCTTCCACATGATGAATTAGACCACAGTAAGTGACATAAAAAATGGCAACTGTAATGCCATTTCACAGTTTTATGAGTATAGTTGGCACAGCTGCAATAATTCCATATAAATTATGTAGATGGAAGACCAAAAGGTAATAATGAACCAATTAATTAAGGAAAAAGTGGAATATCTTTGATGAAACTGCTGTAATAGGGTCCAAACACAGGCATTTGTACAACAAAGTGCCACCTACCAGCAGAAATTGTTATTTTTGAAACTTTTGGAAATTAAAACAAAACTGAACTAAAAAAAAAAAAAGGGAACATTGGTCATATACAAGTCACTACCAACATTTTACAGGCCTACCAAAATACCTTCTACTTTTCATGATTAGCAGTTCCCATCAAACGTACACTTTGCCAAAAGCCACATTTATGAATTACAATAATCAAAATGTGCAATGACTTCACATGTAAATAACATTAAACATTCAGACACTAACTGTACAATAGATCTTAAGACTGAAGTCTGACTTCCTCTTGATCGTGAGGATAGAAAGGGTCTTCCTAAGACAAATGTCTATTGGACAAGGCCAGTGAGAATCATATAAATCAAGGCATCAAGTTTACAGTATATAGATTTCATCAAGACCATAGTCAGACCTCAAACTATGATCAAATATTTACAAAAATGTAAAACACTTTAACAACCCGAGCCGCGGCTCATTTACGAAAAAACTAATAAGGCCTTTTGAGGATGAACAGACTGTGTTGGTTATTCTAGTGTGTTTGACTTTTCAAAAGGTGCTTTTACAGACATTGAACCGGTTTTGGTGTTGGTGTACCGCTGTTGTTCTCAGTCAGTATGGATACGGTTTGAAAAAGGTTTCTGAAGTGTGTCAAGAGCACTTGGGCAGAGCAGCGCTTTGTCGTGAGAGATGGTTGAGAATTGTGAATAAGGCGTTTCTTCAGATGAGTCAGCAAGCAAACTGGGAATGTATATTAACAATCTGTAGGAAGAGAAAACAAGATTTGGAATAAATGTACAAAGCGTTGTGATTTACAAGCGGAAAACAGTAACTTGTTTTTAAGGTGCGAGTTACCTGGTGTTGTTCAGAAGAGGATAGCCTCACCGCTGGTCTTCTCTTGAACATACGAGGTGAAGCGTTTGAGGAATTTGGGGTATTCTCTCTTGGCTACGGCTCGCAAGACTGATGCAGGGGCCCAACCACCAGGATTTACTTTTGGATTACATACACATACACAGCATTAATGTGACATATTTTATATCATGTATATATGATAAAAGAACGATTGCAATCCAAACTCAGATGTACTCAAGTGTGAAAGTTATATATTTATGATATTAAGGGCAGTCGACATTTTTAAACAGCCAGAAGTCAGATGTCTTTTGCCAGAAGACATTTTAAAGTTGGTAAGCAGGCAGTTGATGGTAGCCATTTAATTCCATAGTATTGTTTTCCTACTATGGAAGTCAACTGTCTGGTTACAAACATTCTTTAAAATATCTTATTTTGTGTTCAACAGAACAATTTTCATTTTTGGGCTACCCCTTTAAGGGTCCGCATGATATTTCAGAGTTTATGAGGGCTATTTAGGGTCAATTACTAACTATTTTTTAATCTAACTTTTGTGGTCACTGAAACAGTTAAAATATTGTGAAATATTATTACAATTTTAAATAACCATTTTCTATTTTAATATATTTTAAAATGTAATGTATTCCTGTGATGCAAAGCTGAATTTTCAGCATCATTACTCCAGTCTTCAGTGCCACATGATCCTTCAGAAATCAGTCTAATATGCTGATTTGATGCTCAAGACACATTTCTTATTATTATAAAAGAAAACAGAATTTATTTTCAATAGAAATCTTTTGTAACATTATACATTTTGAAATCTTTACTGTCACTTTCGATTCATTTAATGCACTTTCTTACTTACTGACCCCAAACATTTAAACAGTAATGTATGTACTTTTAAGACACCCACCCAACCTTTATTTTTTATTATTCTGGGGGTTTTAAACCTTAATTAGGATGATCAGACACCCTGACCTGTGAAAACTGTCAGCGTGGTTGTAGTGCTAGGCTTACCGTTGGCTACATATGTGATTTTACAGAGCATGTTGTCCCTGGTGATCTCTTTGTCTCCATCTGGTGGGCTGATTAGGGTTTGACAGATCATGGCTACATTGATTTTGGCACGAATGCATCTGGCAGAGGGCTGGAGAAAACATGAAGGAAAAAAAAAACTCTTAACTTATTGTATACCTTTAAATGTTGAATAAATTGTGTTTATAGGTTTCTGGGTTTCTAGTAAATGTCGGTGATATCAAATTGTATGAAGAGAAAACATTTTAAAAAGATACTTCTGTAGTCTAGGTACTTACTGGATAGCTGTCATGATCCACTGAGAAGTTGCACACCAGCCAGGTGTCTGGATCATTCTCATTGGTGGACAGAATTTTACGAATAACCGATACATAAAGCACGTCCCGCTGGGAGGCAGGCCACACTCTCTACAAAAGAGTAGTGAGAAAGTGAATCTAAAAATGTAGCAACTGCAGCAATCACAAGATTTCAGAACCAACCAGTCATAATGTAATAGTGAAGGGTGCTATACCTTATGTGTCTGATGAATAATGACCGCTTTATCTGAGAGCGTCTCGACCACTTGAAAGCTTTCAATGGTTGCTGTAAAAGATAAGTTGAATGTGTTTGCATGTTTAACCAAAACAGTGTTTTTTTTTTTATTATTTGCATCAGTGATTACCGTTAACTAAAAAAAAAACATTTTTGCTAATTGGAATAAAGCTGAAATTAAATAAGCTTAAGTTTTTCAACAAATATTTATTTTAAGTCAACATTTCAAATTTTTCATTTAAAGAAGCACTAAAATGATTAACTGGAAATAAATAAAAAACTGAACTAAAACTGAAATAAAAATACATAAACTAAATAAAAAAACATGAAAAATATAGATAAAAAGAAAAGATCCAAAATTTTACTATAATAAAAGTAACAAAAGGCCCTGTTTACACCTGGTATTAAGATTGGTCGATCGGATCACAAGTGGACGACAGGTGTAAACATGGTCTGAAACGTTTTGAGCGTGACCACTTTCGACCATTTCCAGAGGTAGTCGAAAACGCATTTGACAAGATTGTTTTCATAGTGTAACGCTCATGTGGTCAAATGCGTTCAAACAGACACAAAAGACCGCCTACTTTCTGCCTCCTGACCTAAAGTGTAAAAATGATGGGAAGCGCAGGATTTAAGATGAAAAACTTAACAAGCACAATGTTCACTCACTTTTTATGATTTCTAACACAAAACAGCACTGCTGTCCATATTTTTTTCTGTCGTTATCAGTATGTAAATAGTATGAGCTTATTTAATCTATTAGATTGAAATATATGAAGAAACCATTTAGCACCATTCAAACATTTGCTGCCCATAGACCTAGCCTGGCTCCGCCCTCCTATGTACTTCCACTCAATTTTCATTTTCCTTCAGTACTCCGTCTGGGACTGCGGTATATTCTTAGGTTTTCTCAGAACAAATTTTTACCGGTCCAATCAGCGAACAGAGGGAGTGGCTAAGAACAATGACATTGCTGTCGTGCGCTAGTTTGAGAGGACATGCGTCACGAGTCACGACCAAACGTTAGCGATTGATTATGGCAGATCCAGAGTGGCTCTGGGCAGATCCAATAGTTTTAAACTTCAACAAAGTACCCGCCTTCAAGGAAGTAAACGCTTGTCAATGGAGAGTGGCCAGACTCTCTGTACAAATGAAATGTACAAGAGTCTGGTGAGACCAGGCTCCCATAGACCCTCCCCTCAAAGAAATCAGGAAAGTTGTCGTCAAAAGTGGACAAAGGAGATAACTTAATTCCGCCATTAATTACTCGCCCTCATGTCGTGCCAAACCTGTAAGACCTTTGTTCATCTTCAGAACACGAATTAAGATATTTTTGATGAATCCAAGAGCTCTCAGGCCCCTCCATAGACAGCAATTTAATTAAAACTTTCAAGGTCCAGAAAGGTAGTAAAGAAATGGTTAAAATGTCCATGTGACTCAACCTTCATTTTATGAAGCGACGAGAATACTTTGTACGCAAAAAAAACAAACAAAAATAACGACTTTATTCAACAATTTCGTCTCCTACGCAGTTTACGTTGTAAAAACAGTGCAGCTCCCACGTCATCATTACATGCCTCGTGGTGCTCACGTGAACAGCATCGGCTGCCATAGAACTCGAAAGCGCTGCACTATTTACAACGTAAACTGCCAAGGTTGAACCACTGGAGTCACATGGACTATTTTAACGATGTCTTTACTACCTTTCTGGGCCTTGAAAGTGTTAATTAAATTGCTGTCTATAGAGAGGTCAGAGAGCTCTTGGATTTCATCAAAAATATCTTAATTTGTGTTCTGAAGATGAACGAAGGTCTTATGGGTTTGGAACGATAAAAGGGTGAGTAATTAATGACAATTTTCATTTTTGGGTGAACTAACCCTTTAACCCTTAGAACGCGAGAAACGCGCCCACGCGTTTTGACGGATTTTTCCTCATAACAGTGTAAAACAACTTAAAATACTCCGTCACTTTTGGTCTCACAGACATGAACGATATATCTTAAACGATGAGCTTAAAGCGTCTACTTTTATTTGTGTACACTCAAAATAAAAACTAAATGTTGTGCTTTTCGCTAAATAAAGAAAACGAACAGGATGCACATTCTCCTGTCGGTCTCCCTGTGATGTCCATTCTGAAATGCGTCTGAAAATGAACTCAGAACTCAGAGAAAACTAGCCTCACAGATCCGACAGATATCTCTTTATAAAGCTTGGAATGTCTACTTTTAAATTAAGTAATTTATATTTAAAAAATATATTCTCTGTTTATGTAACCCATATGAAAACAGCGAGAGGCACAGTTCCTCCAGCTGAGCCTCATTATCTTTAATGTGACCACACCCACACGCTCAAAGAGATTCACATGCAAATCATCCACGCGAAGGAGCGCAAACCTGTAAACGCCCCCCATCACCTCAAAACAAAGAGACTCATCTTCATCATTCTTATGCTGACTTGTTGTTGTTTTCATGGTATAGGCTACACTACTGTTCAAAAGTTTTAGATTTTCTATTGTTTTCAAAAAAAAAATCTTATGCTTAAAGCTACATTGTGTGATATTTTCCCCCATCTATCTGTGAAAAGGTATATGACCATCCAGTGAATATTAGTTTCTGTTCCTCTCAATTCCGATTTCGTTTTAACTCCTACGATGGCCGATTTAGTCCAAGAAACCGCAAAAACAGTAATATTAACAGCGATATTAAAATAATTGTTTTCTATTTGTATTTATTTTTAAAATGCTATTTATTCTGGTCTTCAGTTTCACATGATCCTTCAGAGATCAATGTAATATGCTGATTTGCTGCTCAAGAAGCATTTCTGATTATTATGAATGTTGAAATCAGTTGTGTACAATGGATTATTTTCAGGATTATTTAATGAATAGAAAGTTCAAAACAACAGCATTTATCTGAAATAGAAATCTATTGTAACATTATACACTACCATTCAAAAGTTTGGGCTGAGTAAGAGTTTAGTTTTTTGTTGCCGTTTTGTTTTTTGAAAGAAATTAATAATTTTATTCACAAAGATGCCTTATATTGATCAAAAAACAGTAAAGACATTTATAAATGTTACAAAATCTTTTTATTTCAGATAAATGTTATTCTTTTGAACTTCCCTCTGGGTTAAATCTTTGATTTATCAAAGAATCCTGAAAAAAATACACAACTGTTTTCAACATGCATAATGATAAGAAATGTTTGTTGAACACATATATATATATATATATATATATATATATATATATATATATATATTCAATTCAATTCAATTCAATTCAAATTTATTTGTATAGCGCTTTTCACAATACACATTGTTTCAAAGCAGCTTTACAGAAAGTGCATTTCATAGATGTACAGTAAAAATGTTAGAAAGATATATATATTAGAATATATATATATCAAATCATCAGATTAGAATGATTTGTGAAGGATCATGTGACACTGAAGACTGGAGTAATGATGATCAATTCAGCTTTGACATCACAGGAATAAATTACATTTTACCATGTATTCACATAGAAAAAAATGTATTTTAAATTGTAAAAATATTTCACAATATTACTGTTTTTACTATTTTGGATCTAATAAATCCCGCCTTAAAAAAACAAAACAAAGATCTAAACATTTTGAACGGTACTGTAGGTCTAAAGTCTTTATGTAAAGAAAAGGTATAGTCAGATTACTTCTTTTAAATTAAACGTGATTTTGTG
The DNA here is from genome assembly GCF_949357685.1 of Gobio gobio. NCBI lineage: Eukaryota > Metazoa > Chordata > Actinopteri > Cypriniformes > Gobionidae > Gobio > Gobio gobio. The sequence continues at coordinate 25,563,524 of NC_137100.1, forward strand.
AAAAAGCTACAAACAATACATTCATTCATTAAGTCTCCTCACATTCATTATAGTTCCCTCGGTCACATTCCTCGTTGATATTCAGGGGAGGAGTCGTTGGCGCCTCAGGTGTGAATCACTGCATTATTGATGTTGATCCACGCCCTCCCCGCATACAGCCATTCTGACAATAAGTGTCTTACAAAAGTTAAATGACAATATTGTTTTGTATGAATGAGTGATCAAAATAGCTTTCACATTGTTTTGAAGAAAAAACTTGAGGCAACAACATCCCGTTCTGAAAAGCCTTGAGAACAAATGTTTAAAGTGTGTTAGTGCACCTTTAAGTCTCTGAAATAAGGCCATCTATGTACATTTTTTGGAGTAAAATATCCAAAAACCACTAGGCCAGTGTTATATATTTTGTTCAGTTGAGTACTTACAATATCCCAAATGTTTCCAATTATTTGTAAATCGTGAGAAATTGCTATTTTAACCAAGGAACCGGGATGTGTGAGGAAGTCACCTGTCGATTGCGTTATATATGCGTTCCCCTCGGTTTCCGGTTTTATTCTTCAGAAACGCTTTACTCTTACTGCAGTGTGTGATAGCAGCCGCCGAGCGAACGCACAGAGTAACGTCATAACATCATTTTCAACACACTCAGATGTATCTAATATGATCAACAGAGCTGCGTTACCTCATACTCATGACCGGAAAACTCGGAAGTCGCGCCGGCGACTGTGTCATAATAAAAGTCCCGCCGGAGACTGTTTCATAATAACAGTCTCCGCTCTTCTCATTAACAATCGCTCCAGCGGCCTTGCTCAAGTCCACAACACTCAGTCCTGCTCTGCTTCATACTACAGTAACGTTAATAATCACATACATGGACATGATTTCTGCCCGAGTCCTATCCTGACTCTTTTCCACTGGCTGTGAGGTGAAGACCACACATCCCAAGATTCTGCGCTCAAACTTGGCGTCATCAAACTATGCCTTTGTTTTGAACAGGCGAGCTCTAGTGGACGGAAAGGTTACATAGTGCAGCTTTAACATTTACATTTTTTCAAAAACTAGGCATAAACATTATTTTCTCGAAACTACAAACTCTTATGTACATGTTGCTCACATATTACTGTAGCCCTGTTTGTGTTGAATACAGTGTAATCAGACTTTAGCCATTAATATGCTTTAAAGCAACTGAAAAAAACATAAATGTCAGAGCATGTCAAAACTTCTTCAGGGCCACAAAATAGCCTTAGGGTCCTAAGGGTTAATACCAAGTGTAATCAGGGCCTCAAATAACACTGATTTCCATGTCTAACTGTGAGTTCACACTGCCGCCGGTGAGAGCGTCAAAGTGGCCGGAAGTCATTCATTTTCAATGGGAGCCGGCGGCGAGCTCCGGCGAGAGCGGCGCGTCTTGGATGATGTGTGCATTGAGGAGAGTTGAAATCAGGTCAACTTTATGGTAATGAGCTACGACGCGGTTCGGCGGCAACCGGGCGCCAACCAATTAAAATGTAGAAGTCCTCCGCTTGAGATGATTCCAGAGAACGCTGTCCTGGAAACTTTGGTTCCGACCACATTAGTTCCCAAGCAAAAAATGGAGGAGAGGTTGATCATTGCTGTGGCGGGTTTGATAAGAAGGCGAGCAACATTATTTATAAGCAACATTTTCACTCTAGAACGCTTGTTTTTCAGCGGGAATGCAATTAATTTGCTCAGAACAACACCAATTGCATTAATGCTGCACTTCAACCAGGACAGTTATTGTAATGTAGGCTGCACACAAATTAATGTTAATGTTAATTAAAGACTAAGGCTATCAAACGTCTCCTATAAACTGCATGATGAAATTATACTAGCACTTAACCATGAACACAAAAGCCACATCACACAAATGGCTTTTATTGGTTTATTTCGTTAGCAAACATGTTAAGTTCTTTCAATCGATCTGTTATTTTTTTTTACTTACACATTTAAATGATTTCATGAGGTTAACTTAACCGGTTATACCCAACCTGTGGTCAGTCTGCACAAAGGCCGTACAACATGATTGTTTGCTTTGCAGCCCCTTTAAAAGAAGTTTAAAAAAAGACAAAGCATTCGATCTACGTCAGAGCGTCCACAAATCTTTCTACAGCGTTGTTGGCAGAGCGGCCAGAGCGAAGTGGTGTGAGCGCACAGTTATACATACAGGGTCTGATAACATTGATGTTTAAAAACAGTGGCAGTTTCACAATATTAGATTAGAAGATCAAAAAGGCAAAATGATGTGCTAAGGTGAACATACTCTCCCAGTCGTTCCGATAAGCTGTGTCCCAAAAGTAGTGGCAGACCTCGTGACCCGTGACCCCTCTGACAGAATGAGTAGCTTTGAGAGGATCCAGAACGATGCCGTTCTCCTCCACCTCTCTCCTGTACACCTGCAAAAGCAAATGTTGTAACAAGTTTGTTTCTTGTCCATACTTGCATATCTTGTGCTTATATACGTACGTACACACACACACACACACACACACACACACACACACACACACGTCACCCCCCCCCCCCCCCCCCCAAAGAAGATAAAGCTTTTTTTTTTTTACTTTGATATGGAAACAGGCTACCATAGAAACCAGCTCAGTGTAAAATAAATGTAAAAAAAAAATTCTCTTGACTATCTAGATCTCACCTTCATGTCCCCTTCTTCAATGACCAGCTGCCAGTTAGCATCTCCACCCACATCTTGTAAAGAATAAGTCATGTGACTGTGCACCATCTCCTCAACCTGTGAACAAGAAGTATGTGTTGCTGAAAGTATACAAGCAAAAACAAGTTACAAACATTTCTTCAAGTTAAAAACAATCATACGCCTGCAGATCATCCGCACTAATGTAGTGCCATATCTCTACCTGAGCACTGAACCTGTGCACGTCATCTGAGGCACTTATGAGGTCGACGGAGGAGGACAAGGAGGAAGTATAACTGCGAGGCTGAACCCAAGAGACAGAAAGGCAGAGGGAAACAGGTCAAGGGAAAGAGGAAAACAAAAATCTCATTATCACCCAGAGAATACAAAGCAGACTTCCACTGTAAATTAAAACTTCAGCAGGGGGAACTGGAAGAACAAAGGCAGCATCACAAATGTAAAAGCTCGAAGAATTTCACAGAGAAAATCCACCATCAGCAATGACAGAATTGCATAATCAGTCACGAAGAAGCAAATGTGCTGTGATAGAGTGTCTGTGTGTGTAGGAGTGTGTGTTTGAGTGGGTGAGTCAGAGTGGTCTGACATACCTTAGTAGAGTATTTCTGAGTGCTGATGGAGGAATAGGTGTCTGGCGTGAGCGAGATCTGTCGACATACCCTGCTCCTTTCTGCCTGGGACTGCAAAACATTTATATAAAAACATTGACAATTAAAGTAACTTTAAATAAACTATATCATCAAAAGTGTTGGGACACCACTCCAAATCATTGAATTCAGGTGTTCCAATCACTTCTATGGCCACATGTGTATAAAACCAAGCACCTGGGCATGCAGACTGCTTCTACAAACATTTGTGAAAGAATGGGCCGCTCTCAGGTTGCCACCTGTGCAATAAGTCCATTGGTGAAAGTGGTAGGCCACGTAAAAACACAGAGCAGGGTCAGCACATGCTGAGGCGCACAGTGCGCAGAAGGCGCCATCTTTCTGCAGAGTCAATAGCTACAGACCTCCAAACTTTGTGTGGCCTTCAGATTAGCTCAAGAACAGTGCATAGAGAGCTTCATGAAATGGGTTTCCATGGCCGAGCAGCTGCATCCAAGCCTTAGATCGCCAAGTGCAATGCAAAGCGTCAGATGCAGTGGTGTAAAGCTTGCCGCCACTGGACTCTAGAGTTCTCTGGAGTGACAAATCATGCTTCCCTGTCTGGCAATCCGATGGATGAGTCTGGGTTTGATGGTTGCCAGGAGAATGGTACTTGCCTGACTGCATTGTGCCATGTGTAAAGTTTGGTGGAGGGGGGATTATGGTGTGGGGTTATTTTTCAGTTCAAAATGCTTACGCTATGTCTGATGACATTGCACACCAGTTACGCTCGTCAGATGTGAATTGCGCTACACTTTTTCCGTAAGTTGAATACGGAAGGCGATTCGTCGGAAGCTAGATAATTTACTTTATAAAGTTTTAAATATGGATATTTTTCTTACACAAACGCATCACTTCGCTTCAGAAGGCCTTTATTTAGCCCCCAGAGCCGTATTGAGCACTTTTATGATGGATCGATGCACTTTTATGGATTTCAAAAATGACCCAACAGTCGCTGCTATTATAAAGCTTGGAAGAGCCAGGCCATTTTTAATATAACTCAGATTTTATTCGTCTGAAAGAAAAAGGTCATATACACCTAGGATGACTTTAGGGTGAGTAAATCATGGGATAATTTTCATTTTTGGGTGAACTAACCCTTTAATAGCATGTAATTATGCATTCTTTACTGTTATTACATAAGTACATGTAACATATGTAACATGTAGGCTCTGAGGTCTATATTCATTATTAGCTCTGGTTCCAACTAGTGGTAGACTAATACATCAACAAGGAAGATATTTTAAAGAGCACCTATCATGGAATTTTGAAATTTACCTTTCATGTAGTGTGTAACATAGATCTAAGTGAACAAAAACATACTGCATAGTTTGAAATATGACAGTGCACCGTATATATAGTTATTTTCTTTCAAAAGTAAGAGTCGACTCTGAGTCATTTTTAAGAATCGTTAGAAGACCGAAGCTTTTTCTCTGACTAGATGACGTCAACTTGTCAAGTTATTTGAATACGATACGCCCACTTATTGCGCTCCAAGACGCCAGTGAAAACTAGAAAACATCATGGCGACGAGACGCTGTGTTCTGAAGTGCGACTCAAAAGCAAACTTTTTTCATCTGCCCAAGGATGAGCATTTGAAGACTAAGTGGCTTGAAGACAAACCATACATCGTCGCGATTGAGTGTTTATTAGTCGTCAAATGTATGTTTCGCGATCTCAGGAAGCTTTTATTATGGACTTCTTCTTCGTCTGTCTGTCCATGGACTACATGTGCACAGAGCGCCCTCCGGCTGCCAGTATGAATTGAAAACAACACATAAGAGACTCAATCGCTCATGATTAGGCTATATCTGCGCATTTTGAGGAAGTATTGAATAAAAAAAAAATACTCCTCAGTTTAGAAATTTGACACAGACATATGAGAATCTAACAATATGTCTCCTCATCTGCACACTTTTGAACTAAAAGCCCTGAGGGATGTTGATTTGTCGCGAGTCTTCGTGAGGAGAATAGAGGAGTTTTTTTATGAATGAGATCAGCTGAGGCTCATATTACAACCAAACGGTACCGACGCGGTTTTCATATTCATAACTCCTGACACATATTAACAAATGACTGTCACTATAAGACTTTGATGGGCGTTCCGTTTCCGAAAATATCTGCACAGACTATACCAATCACAACTGACTGGGTCATCGGACCAATCACCGCAGATTAGCGTCACGTAAAGGCGGGGTTTTGAAAAGTGAATCACTAAAGGAATCATTTGAGAATCGCTGTCAAAACAGGTAAAAAATAAATGCATATTATAAGAAAACTAAAGTCTTTTTTGTCATTGCATGCATGCAAAACTGTTGTTGGGGACTTCTAAAACAATATTTGGAACATTTTAAATGCCATGATAGGTGCTCTTTAAATTTTTCTACTTTTTTGTTCTGATTTCAACATCAAACCAGAATTTAAATGTGATAGACTGTGTTCTTAAGTTACATTAACACCTATAAAGATAACTATATTAGCAATTATTATTAATGATGAAGTTATGTTGTCTAAGTTGCCACTGGTTGAGCTCTGTCAATGTTTTTAGTGTAGTGATTCCAATGATATCGATCCTCTGTAACTATCGTTGTAGCTGTGGTCTGTACTTCCCTATTCTCATAGAAACTCTAAAATTAAAGTAATAATTTTTGGTTTGAATGTCCCTTTACTGTGGTCAAGAAGCACACACTCTGAGATGAACTAAATTACTGACTGACCTAAAACGTCTATAGCTCAGTTTTAACGGGATATTTTAACGTAAAATGTGTTTTGTGAACCATAAACATTGTGGACTTTGTAAAAGAAAGACAAGTTGTAAAGGTTAGCAAAATGGCTAAAATTAGTTTAGACCATTTTTAAGGTGACAACAGCAACAGAGCCACAGCTCAATATGTTGGAACAGGCCACTCTGACCATATTGGTTTTCACAGTTTTTCTACAGGACTGAAAACACAAATATAATCCCTTGGTATATATTTACACTTCAACAGTCATGATGATGTGATCAAAGGCTACAATTCAGGGTACGTTCACACTGTCAGTCCAAATCCGATTATTTGTGTATTCGATTGGAATCTGATCTAAAATTATTGACGTCAACATTGTGTAATGTATAGCAACTGTTCAGTTGTGTCCATGTTGCTTTTTTGTTCTCAGGAATATCTGCATTGGTTTCAATGACAATGACGTTGCCTTGGTAGGCATACGCCAAACAACAACAACAACAACAACAACCGCATGGAGGGGCATGCAATAGAGATGTTGTCTTATTTACAACATGACTACTGTATCTGAGGCAGCAGCAGAAAGGTAGGAGGCTGGTGTGCGTGGCTTTATTCAGGCACTTTGCAATAACACAACCTTGTTTCTGCAGTGACTTTCAGCATGTTTCCTATAACAACGTCTGACATTTACGGTTTACGTGGAGTAAGAAAGTCACATAAACCACGCAAAAACTGATTAGAGCATTCAGACTGAAACGGATTTCCAGGAACGTGTTTTGAATAGGATTTCAAACCACATATGAATGTAGCTCGTAACAGATTTGTTTCTTGTGGTTTTTGGCCATTCACACCTGCTAAATCTGATCGGATTTCAATCGGATTTGCCCAAAAATTTTGGACTGAAAGCATGAACATAACCAAACAGTCCATTTCATGAAAGCGGCACCATTATTACAATTGGAATGGCAGCTCAGTGTAAAACAAAACATGTTATGTTAAACATCCAGATTTGCTAAATTATTAATTAATCTGAAATAATGATGACTGAATCATTACTTGTTCTTCGATCTGGTCATGTTTATCCAATGCAGCTTCCACAGCATCAAAGAACTCCTCTTCATTGATCAGACTGTTTGGTCCTTCCTGCACAAACACGTTTAGCACAGAGAAAACATCTCAGTCTACATAGAGGGTGTGTGTTGGGCCACAGATGGACAGGACAGTGTGAATTAAAGGTTGTGAACTTACTTCATAGTCTGGTCCTCCATAATGAGGCTTCTTCTTTAGCTCTGTCAATGCAGCTTTGTAGGCGTCTTCAGCCCGTCTTCTCTTTTCAATTTCCTTTTGAGGAAAAAAATGTTACCCAGTTACTATATCCAATATAAATCAATGAATTCGAGAGTATCTTAAAGGGGTCATAATAATATATAATAAATAAATAAATACAAATTCCCTACACTTCGATTATTAATTTTATTTTTTAAATAATTCTAAAGTTTTATGGTGTTTGGAAAAGGATAATATCACCTACTGTATCCTGATTTATCCTTATTATCTCACTGTGACTGAGCGGACCAAGTTTCTCATCACCCAACAGGCATCACTGACATGTAAATGTACACTACTATTCAAAAGTTTGGGGTTTCTAAGATTTTTTAAAATGTTTTTGAAAAGTCTCTGACTCAAGACTGCATTTATTTGATCGAAAAAATACAGTAAAAACCTTAACATATTACAAATTATTAGAACTATTTTCTATTTTAAAGGGAACATGCCGACTTTTTTGGGACTTTAGCTTATTCAACTTATCCCCCAGAGTTAGATAAGTCCATACATACCATTCTCATCTCCGTGCGTGCCATAACTCTGTCTGACACCCACCGCTAGCCTAGTTTAGCACAAAGACTGGAGGTAAACGGCTCCATCTAGCCTACTGCTCAATAAGTGACAAAAATAACAGCAACATTTTCCTATTTACATGTTGTGATGTGTAAAGTTATGGAAAATTAAAAGTTGCGATTTTCTAGACCAATATGGCTAGGAACTGTACTCTCATTCCTGCATAATAACTTTGCTGCCGTACCATGGGTTCAGCAGGCGCAATTATATTACGCAGCACCTGAAAATAGTCCCCAGCACGCTCCTTGTGCAAACAGGTTGTCACGTTGGTTATGTTGACGGAAGTTTGCCTATTTTCAGGCGCTGCGTAATATCATTGCGCCTGCTGCACCCATAGTATGGCACAAAGTTCCTTTATCATTTCGGAATGAGAATGAGAGTATAGTTCCTAGCCATATCGGTCTAGAAGAAAAAATAATAATAATCGCAACTTTTAATTTTCCGTCGGTCTTAGTTCCGTCAACCTGCTTGCACAGAGTGGACTGGGGACTATTTTCAGGAGCTGCATAATATTGCGCCTGCTGCACCCATGGTACAGCAGCAAAGTTATTACGCAGGAATGAGAGTATAGTTCCTAGCCATATTGGTCTAGAAAATCGCAACTTTTCATTTTCCGTCGGTCTTAGTACACAATGTATGTAACTATACACATCACAACATGTAAATAGGAAAATGTTGCCGTTATTTTGTGACTTATTGAGCAGTAGGCTAGATTGAGCCATTTACCTCCAGTCTTTGTGCTAAGCTAGGCTAGCGGTGGGTGCGTCAGACAGAGTTATGGCACGCACGGAGATGAGAATGGTATGTATGGACTTATCTAACACTGGGGGATACGGTGAATAAGCGTAAGTCCCAAATATATAATAGTGATAAATAATATATATAATAAATAAAATAAATAATACAATTTAATATATTTTAAAATGTAATTCATTCCTGTGATGGCAAATCTGAATTTTCAACATCATTACTCTAGTCTTCAGTGTCACATGATCCTTCAGAAATCTTTCTTTGATGTATAGAATGTTCAAAAGAACATAATTTATTTGAAACCGAAATCTTTAGTAACAAATGTCATTAATTGTCAATTTAAAATCAATTAAAATCCATTTAATGCATCCTTGCTGAAAAACAAAATTATTTCTTTAATAATAATAATAATAATATTAATTAAAAAAAACATCTTACTGACCCCAAACTTTTGAATGGTTTCTGATGTCAGAAACTCACCAAACCATTTTTGCTGCCTAGTTTCAATATGCCTAGTCTTAATTCCATTAAGAATTGAATTTGATTCTCAAGCTTGCTTACGAACAAATCCAAAAAATGTCTGTTTAGGATCCAAATAGAGAATCCGGAGCAGAACAAAGTGATGAGACAGGCTATCTGACAGGTCCACCTGCAGTTTCATGCTTCAGCTAAAGCAAACACACCCATTTAAACTGTCTATCCCACTATAAATGCCACTGAATTGTGTCTTGCTTCTTTGGAAGGTCATTTATTCAATCTCAGGGTGGAGCCCATACCACCTGCCTGAACAGCTTGCAGAAAGCCAACTTTTAAACCAGTCAAACCCTTTTCAAATGAAGTAGAATCAACAATGTCTTGTCACATTAAGCCTTCACTGAAACGTGTTTGTTCAGTTAGCTAACGGAGAAGCTTTGGGTGTTGTAGACAAGTAATTGGTGCATCATTTTGTTTAGTGAATAATAAATAAGATCTGTTCTGAAACAGGTGTGGCTTTGCTAAAAGCACTGAAACACCTCTACTACGGTCACATGAGACAATTACTGAAAACACCCGGCTTATTTGACAGTTGATAACTATCAAAAGGTGTTAATGCAACCACTAAACCAAAGCAATTACACATCAATGGCAGAGCTCAGGTGAACACATGCACTTACATAGCACAAATGCAAGACTAAAACACGTCAAGACTAAAAACACTCACGTAAAGTGACTCTTAAGCACTTGAAACAAAAAGTGGCATCAAATAACCAGTGCACTGGACACAAGCATGTCAAACCTACAATGTAGAAGCTGCTGTGCGTACATAGAGGAATCCAGTTTTCATTAGCGCTCTGAAGAGCCACCCAGTTCTGCCACGGCTTCAACGCTGAAGAACTGTACACTGTAGTCATCCTCTACAATCCAGTTGCTAACATCACAACACACAATCCTCTCTGGAAACTCTGGTCATTTTGGAGAAAGATTTATTCCACTCAAAAGGTCCATCCAATCCTATTGATTGACTGTAAACACACTGTAAATATCACACCAGTCTACGGCAGCTGGAATTCAAGTAGCCGCTTCCTGGCTTATAATATAGAGGGGGTTGGACTATTGATGGAAAAACTGGTCGGGCAAGTGCGAGCAGAAGCTTTACACTCAGATACTAATGACAAAGCTAATGTGAGGAATGCAAGGCGTCTGGAGAATAGATGCACTTTTGTTTTAATGGATGTGTCTTTGTGACTCATCCAGTAATTAAGGTGTTATGTGGGAAGTGTGTGGGAAAGTAAAAAGAACCCATATTAAGCTTGTGACCAAACTGCTTGATGCTGA
>NC_137100.1:26179031-26331531 GCF_949357685.1 Gobio gobio
GCTGTGTCTCATGTCCGCGGGTTGAAGCAAAAAAACACACATATTTAACCCCCCGAACGCGATGTTTACCAGAGAACCTCCCCGAAACGCGATTGGGCTTGTTTCGGGCTAGTTTTGAGTAAAGAATGGGTGGGTTTTGTTGTGTAAACCTGGCAACCCTGCTGCCAGTGTTCTCTCGCGTAGCTGAACCGTGGCGCGTGTATTGCAACAGACGGTCACATTTTCCAGTGTTCTTCTCCGACCCCAGTACGTCTCGTCTCGTGCTTTTATTTATTATGGGCTGCATATATCTCCTGTTAATGCGACCTGGTTCCGCTCTGTCCCAAACACATATGCATAATAACTTGTTGTATATAGGTAGTTTACATGATTAAAGTAACATTAAAGTTAAGATATGCCTCTAGCTTTAATCATTTAAATGTGTCTTTGAAGTTTGGGCAAAAACTTCTGGCAGCTTTAGTCGTTGTTTATGCACATGTATCTTCAAAATAGACGACTAGTTATACATTAAAACTATGCTGAAAGCTCCTGTATGTGAACCTTTTGCAGATAAATACAAGTGCATTTTCTTTACTATTGACACAAATCAATAAGTAAATCATACTCAACTACTATAGTAAACAACTTTTCCTAATTAGGCCTACTCTGTATACATTTTATGATGAATAGTATCATTATATATTATGTTTAAAAAGCTTCTTGTGTTCATATATTTCATTATAAAATGGCATACTATGTACACTACCCTTCCTGAAATACAATTAATATTGTCATCATTCATTGATTTCATGTTAAAATAATATACAAATTCACTACCCTTTTTGAAATACAATAATCAGTAAAAAAGAATAATAAGATTAATCTGGAAAAATAATCGTTAGATTAGTCGACTAATCGAAAAAATAATCGTTAGATTAGTCGACAGAAAAAATAATCGTTAGTTGCAGCTCTAATATATATATAAAACTCTTATGACAATCATGTCTTCTAATATCTTCAATTGTTGTGTATACTGAGCTGCAGCGGACACATTTGTAAACATCTTTACTTGGACACATTTTGCGAGCTGTCTCTTTAATACCGCGTGGTTTATATACATGTTGCTGCTGATTGGACTGACATATTTGACACACCCACCAAACGAGAAAAAACGCATCTCAAACCCGTTCCACACCGTTTCCAGGAAACATGACGTTCAACCGGAAACCGTAGCAAAACGTTGCGCACCGGTTTGAGCTTTGAACGTGCCCCGGCTGATAGCCTAGCTTGACTGAAAATTTAGGCATAGAAAAAAAAGTAAAGCCTGAACTAACGCAGAGTGTGTTTTACTTTTTTTTCTATGCCTAAATTTTATGTTTAATGCAGTGTGTTACTTGCTGTTTCATTGTCATTTTTGAGTGACTCTTTTTTTAAATACTTTTTTATACTTTTTATTTATGATTTTAAGAGGAAGGATATGTAATTTGAAGTGTTTAAAGAGCACCTATTATGGCATTTAAAATGTTCCAAATATTGTTTTAGAAGTCCCCAACAACAGTTTTGCATGCATGCAATGACAAAAAAGACTTTAGTTTTCTTATAATATGCATTTATTTTTTACCTGTTTTGACAGCGATTCTCAAATGATTCCTTTAGTGATTCACTTTTCAAAACCCCGCCTTTACGTGACGCTAATCTGCTGTGATTGGTCCGATGACCCAGTCAGTTGTGATTGGTATAGTCTGTGCAGATATTTTCGGAAACGGAACGCCCATCAAAGTCTTATAGTGACAGTAATTTGTTAATATGTGTCAGGAGTTATGAATATGAAAACCGCGTCTGTACCGTTTGATTGTAATATGAGCCTCAGCTGATCTCATTCATAAAAAAACTCCTCACGAAGACTCGCGACAAATCAACATCCCTCAGGGCTTTTAGTTCAAAAGTGTGCAGATGAGGAGACATATTGATAGATTCTCATATGTCTGTGTCAAATTTCTAAACAGAGGAGTATTTTTTTATTCAATACTTTCTCAAAATGCGCAGATGTACGTTAGCCTAATCATGAGCGATTGAGTCTCTTATGTGTTGTTTTCAATTCATACTGGCAGCCGGAGGGCGCTCTGTGCAAATGTAGTCCATATATGGTACAGACAGACGAAGAAGATACCATGTGCCATAATAGAAGTCCATAATAAAAGCTTCCTGAGATCGCGAAACATGCAAATAGAGACATTTGAAGACTAATAAACACACAATCGCGACGATGTATGGTTTGTCTTCAAGCCACTTAGTCTTCAAATGCTCATCCTTGGGCAGATGAAAAAAGTTTGCTTTTGAGTCGCACTTCAGAACACAGCGTCTCATCGCCATTATGTTTTCTAGTTTTCACTGGCATCTTGGAGCGCAATAAGTGGGCGTATCGTATTCAAATAACTTGACAAGTTGACGTCATCTAGTCAGAGAAAAAGCTTCGGTCTTCTAACGATTCTTAAAAATGACTCCGAGTCGACTCTTACTTTTGAAAGAAAATAACTATATATACGGTGCACTGTCATATTTCAAACTTTGCAGGATGTTTTTGTTCACTTAGATCTATGTTACACACTACATGAAAGGTAAATTTCAAAATTCCATGATAGGTGCTCTTTAAAATTACCTACTTTTAGATTTCCTATCTCTACAGTTTTCTCTACAAAACCATCACAGTATACCCTATTTTTGGAAATTGCTTTTTAATTTTTGTCCAATTTTTGTGTGTTTTTGTCCCCTCTTGCTCTTTTTTTTTTTTTAATCTTTTTAACTCCACAAGAAATGTGTATGCATTTGAGATGAATATATATATATATTTTTTCAAATCATTTGGCATGATGACTTCATCCCAGTCCGCCTTTAGCTCGTTCATTACTGGAAATCCAAGGTTATGTATACCTCATTAAGCTAAAAATCGAGAAAGCATGCTAATTATGCCAGGTTAAAGCAGGGAGAATAAGTAGAAGGGGGGTATTCCTCAGAGAGCCTGTGTTATGAAGACGACGGAGCTGAACTTCCACTGCATGTTGGTTTCATTAGATCCTCTCTTCCTTCTTTTAGGCACTTCTGGTAGTAGTGTTTCTCTTCACCCCTTTGTGAATGCATAATTTATTTTTAAAGGTACTTTTTTTTGTACTAGCTCTTCCATTCCACCTATCATTCTTTTTCTAATATTCTTTTCCCCATCCTATCTCAAAGTAGCGGCCATGTTTTCAGAGTTTAGTGTTGATCTACGGCCTTTTAGCGCTACATGCTGTTGAACAGCTAACGATGAAAGCGAATAGTGTAATGCTCTCTTGAGTTAGCCATGTTGGATTTATCACCTGCTAACTGTGCAAAAAGTGCCAGAGCTTTGAGAATGTGGGGAATGAAAGTGCTTATGCAATCTTTTATCTTCAAAGCTGTTTTTCTTCTTTTCGCGGAGCCATGCGCTAGGCGTAATTGCAAAAGTATGAGGCCCCTAGGCTATTTGGGTTAAGTGTGTATGATTTGAGTATTTTAACTTCACGCACTGGCAATCAGAGAGGTCACAATTAGATTTAACACTGGTTTTAGGCTTCATTATGCCTCTGTGTCAACAGCAGAATAAATGTGCCTATCTTTCTAAAACATCATTTTTAGAAATGCTAGCAGGCACTTTTCTAATCTTATGTTTTTCAGTGTTGTATTGTTTTGTGGATTCGAATTGTATTACTAGGAATTTTTGGTGTCCCCTTATCCCTTACAAAAAAGTTTTGTGGTAGTGTTGAAGTGATGGTATGAGTGTCTCCTTACAAGGCCACATATTAAGGTCTGGGTAGATTAGATGGTAAGCAAACAATCAGTTCTCCTAATCATGTTGGATGAAGGAGAAATGGGCAGGAATAAAGATCTGACAAGGGCAATTGTTATGACTAAGCTATCTCTGAAACGGCAAGGCTTGTGGGTTGCTCCTGGTCAGCAGTGGTGGCAAATTACTAACAGTGGTCCGAGGAGGGACAAAACAAAATCCAACGTCAGGGTGTTGGGCGCATCAATGCTTGAGGGCAACGAAGGCCTCTCTGGTCCGAGCCAATAGAAGGTCTACTGTGGCACAAGTCACACACCTTTTTAGTGATGATAATGGGAGGAATGTGTCACAACACACAGTGCATTGCTGCGTAGGGGGCTGCGTAGCCACAGATTAATTTGAGCGCCTATGATGACCCCTGTCCACTGTCAAAAGCGCCTACAATGGGCATGTGAGTTTTGGAACTGGACCTTGGAGCATCGGAAGAAGGTAAACTGGTCCGATGAATCCCATTTTCTTTTACATTGCGTGGACATGTGTGCCGTTTACCTGGGGAAGTGATGGCACCAGAATGCACTGTGGAACGATGATAAGCCAGTGGAGGGAGTGTGATGTTCTGAGCAATATTCTGCTGGGAAACCACGGATCCGGCCATTCATGTGGATGGTAATTTGACACAAGCCACCTACCTAAACATTGTTGCAGACCAGGTATACCCCTTCATGACAATGGTGGTTTGAGGAACATCATGAAGATTTCAAGATGTTGCCCTGGGGGTGTATTACAGAAACATCTTAACTTTAGAATCTTATCTTATCTGTTTGGTAACCATGGCAATTTCAGTTAGGACCGCATTTAGGACAAAGGCTATATTACAGAATGACATTTCTTAAATGCATAATCTTAACTATGGATAGGAAATGGGTATTACCGAAGCATCGTAACTCGACAAAAAATCCTAAAAGCTGTCTTAACTTTAGGACAACCCCACTGGTGTCCTAACTTCAAACCTTTTTGAAATCCAACGGTAAAAATCAGTACAAAAGCCTTTTTTGAGAGAGGGTTACATTTGTTAATTATATAAGATGAAGAGCAGCGATTGTTTTGATGGTGGAGATACTTTTGGAGGACCCAGATGTGCTGTAGACTCCCACGACACATGATTTTGCAGTTAGTTGACAATTTTGCAGTTAATTTGCGCATATCGAGCGTCTAATAATGTCAAACCAACTTTATGTTCATTGTTCAAGTGACTAACGCCTTATCCTTTTAATTTTCTTTTTTTATTTTCTGCCAAACTGGAATTAAAAGCACACCGCTATTTCTCCATTTTGATTTTAGGTTTACCCATAGGGTTTACCTCAGAAGCAGTACTTTGCGCGTTGTTGGTTGCTTGGTAACAGACCTGACAGACCCGAACTCGATGGAGCGGGTTAAGATTTCCTAACTACAGATAAGATGAGATTTTGTAAGATAGGATAGGAATCCTAAATCAAGTTAAGATTTGCTTCTGTAATACAAAATTGTGAAAAATCCTAAATTAACTTATCATATCTTAAGTTAAAACCTAAGATAGAAAGTTTCTGTAATACGCCCCCTGGCTTCCAAATTCCCCAGATCTCAATCCAACAGCATAATAGGCAGGTGGTCATAATGTTTTAGCTCAGCTTTTAGCTGCATATACACTACAGTTCATAAGTTTGGGGTCAGTAAGATATATTTATTAGATTTTTTTAAGCAGTTATTAAATTGCAGAAGTGTCGGTAAAGAAAATTATACTGTTACAACAGATTTATATGTAAAATAAATGCTGATGAATTTTCTATTCATCAAAGAATCCTGAAAAAATGTATCATGATTTCCACAAAATCTTAAGCAGCACAACTGTCTTTAACAATGATAGTAGTAATTAAATGAATGTTTCTTGATCACCAAATAAGCATATTAGAATGATTTCTGAAGGATCATGTGACACTGAGGACTGGAATAATGGCTGCTGAAAATCCATAATAATAGTAAAGATAAAAGCAGCCTTGGTCTACTTATGAGAGATTTCTTTCAAAAACATAAAGACAATTCTTACCGACCCCAAACTTTTGAACAGTAGTGTACGTAAATGTGTTTGCAAGGTATTTTAAACCAGTGTAGGTCTTTTCTCGCAAAAGTGGTATTATGTTACCCAAAATCAAAAGTTATTGTGAGAAAAAAAATATATAAATGCTTTTGTCCAAAGAGTGGCTGGCAAATATGCCAGTCATTCAGCCTCTTCCCCTGAAACACCATTAGTCCTAACCCAGCATGTTGTTGTTGTTGTTGTTTACCTCATCCACCTCAGCAGCTGTTTAGCAGCATCGGTACTTGGCAAAAGCCAGGCCTCATTGTCCAGCCTTGGCAGAACAGTGGCATTCAAGTGGGTCACTTTGAATGAAGTCGGCTGGCCCGCTCTCAAACGAGTCCCTCAAAGGATGCTCATAGGAGGGAACAGTTGCAGTGGTCCAGTCATACTCACGCACGCTCTCGGATCTCTGGTGGCTTGAGGTACAGTTGCGGAGAGACCGCTATTGCTGCACCAGCTGTCTGAGGAAGGCCTGCCAGACGTCCCAGAAGGCCAAAGTAAGGGGGACAGGAGAGGCGTTAGCCGTTCGCAGGCCTTGTACCTGCCAGATGGGGGGACTCCAGCCAAACGTATTTAATTGCGTGAAGGGGAATGATGCACGTCAAGCAGGCCTGAGGTTCTGAACTGAAGGTCACAGCCGGTGTGCTGCTCCTGATAGGTAGAAAGACTTCTTCAGGATGTGTATGGGCAGCCCTCAATACTAAAGCTTTCAGTCTATTCAAAAAATGTTTCATTGGATCCAGACTGCTAAATTAGAATTGGATTGGCTGAGGTGTTTGATGCCCCTCAAACTGCAGGTGCAAATGGTTGCTGAATGTAAAGGTAAAGAGTGCTTCATATGAGTTCAAGCCTGCCAATGTTGTGCCCTTGCTGAGAAAACAACAAGGCTTTCAAGTGTGTGATGGCCAATCAGAGAGGTCTTACTTTTATGTTGGAAAACATTCTTTTCTTGTTGGCTCACAAAAGCTCTGGCTTCGTGCCTTCCCTCATGCTCCACTTCAAGATACTCTGCACTAATATTGCCCTTAATATTCCCTTCATCTGTAGTTAAATTGGAACTTTGGGAGACATGTTCTAGGGAGATAAAAGGTAATAAACACAAATGCATCCAGTCTCAGATGCAAACAGGGCATCAAAGTGGGCAGTGTGACTTTATTGGGAATAGATAGCAGAATATGGGTGGGGCAACTTTCTTAATGAGTTACAACCTGTTTATGGAAGACATTCATGCACAAGCCAAATGTAGGTATTCTCAGGCTTTAAAGATGTCACTTTTTTTTTTTATTATAAAATGGTGTATTTTTATTTTCTGTAGATGGTCAGTTAAGACACATAAACACAGGAGGACCGTTTGTCTTCAATGACAAGGAGGACCTACATAGATGGAACCAGAAAAGATATGAAGCACTGGGAGAGGTAATGTTTATATTTGATAACATTTTAAATAAGAATGTCATATTTTGTTATCTTCATAGATCATTGTGGGAATTATGTGTGCTTTAAATCAATAGTATATAGAACATCTTTGATTTTAAATGTGATAACTAAATATTGATGTGACTGCTACTTAAAAGTATGTATTTATTTACACCCCCCCCCCAGTTTTTTTTTTATTGGAAAGAAATGAATATTTTTATTCAACAAGGCTGCATGAAATTGATCAATAGTGACTGTAAAGACGTTTATTATGTTATAGAAGATTTCTTTTTCAAATAAATGATGTTCTTTGGCACTTTCTATTCATCAAAAAGGTTTCCAAAATTTTTTTTACGTTTTTAACATTAATAATAATAAATGTTTATTGAGCACCAAATCAGGATATTAAAATAGAAATATTAGAATTAAAATGGAATACAATAATTTTAAATGGTAATGATTTTTCACTACTAATAATATTAATATGTTTTAGTCTATTTTAGGTCAAATAAATGCAGCATGTTTTTATTTAGTAAGCTAGTGAATAAATGAGTGAATTAATTTCCAAATAGCTTGTAATAATAAAAAACATTGCGTTGGAAAAAATTGTAAATTCATATTCATGCCTTCAAAGAACTTATGTGAAGGACAGAATGACTTTTTCATAGTCACACACCACCACCAAAGTTTAAAATCTTTGTTTTAGAGCAGTGGTGTATTGTTATTTGTATAGGCCTTCAATCATATTTATATGGGTAACATGGATTTTTGACTATCTTTGAATGTGATTTCAGTAATCAGATCACAAGACATTTTGGACCTGGTGAATGGGTGTGACTAGGGTCTCTCCGATAAAGTATAGACCATCTTTCATAGGTTTTTTTTCCCTGTGTGTTTTGTCTGAGCAAACTCTGTGTTCTGATTTACAGCACTTTCAGTGTTCACACCTTCACGCTTTACCAACCATTACTTTCCCCAACCTCGTTCTACTGTCACGCTCCGGGGCTGTGTGCATGTTACAGGGTTTAAGAGTGTTGATTGTTCATATTCTGATGTGTATCACATGTTGGCTTATTAGAGTATGTGTTTGTACTTGTGTGTGCCTTCAGGATTTGTGGGAAGTTTCTCTTTCTACTGTAGCCTGCATGTACGTGGCTTTGAAAGTTCAAATGCAGTTCACTGAGTATTAAGTTAATTTGTGTATACATGCACTTAATTATCTTTGCTCATTTACATCTGAATTCTTTGGCTTTATTTGTAGTGCGTATCCGTTTGATGTTCAAAGAAAAGAAATCGACTCTTTTAGGATTATGTGAGTGTTTTATTTCTGGTCCAGGTATGATCCTATGAGAAATGTCCCTTTAAGAACAAAACACACACACAAAAAAAAACACTTCTGTCCTATTATCATTGCTTATCTGTGTATGTGGCTAAAAAACATAAAGCAAAAGTTTTGGAGCAGAACAGCGGGTGACCAGATTTCATGAACTTCTGTTGAGTGAATTCAAAATAGAGTGGAAGTGAAAGCAGGTTGGGTTTTGTGATATTGTTTTGAATGTTAAAGGTTTCGGTTGAGCAATGGTAGATGCTTTTGTGATGTATGTGTGCAATATAGATGCATGCAATATCAAATCGCTGTTGTGGCACCTGATATTAAAGTATTGTTTGTGGTGGACTACATTCATTAAACAGTCTAGAAAGAAAATAGTAATACCTTATCCCTTAAGTCATGTCTAGCTACCCTGCATGAATAGATTGGATGTACAAACTGTGCCAATGATGTTTATCATTATTCTAAAGTACAGCCCAGACGTCGGCAGTATGACACTTTCTGAGTTAGTCTTGTGTAGTGCTGATACTGTTATAGGTGATATGACCCTATATTTACACCAACAAAACAAAAAAAACTTGAAAGACTAATGATGACTTAAACATTTGGTATATGCTAATATAGTAAGTACTAGACGGTTTGCTTTAGCAATGCCATTTTATTCTAATCATTTATTTATTTTTAATTTACAGTGACTCTACTAATAAATAGTCCAAATGTATCGTACTATTACACTGATTTGGTTGAAAAATATGAAACTTATGATAAAAAATATGAGTTTTATTGAACATATTCATGCAAGGAACCTCCCACCTTTAAAAGAAAATGATTAAGAATGTTCCCCATAAAATAACGTATTGAAAAATTACATGTTTTCGTGTCCATTTACTGTAATAATACAGTTTTATATTATTTTTAAAGAAATGTGACATGGTAATTTCTTGGTATTGTTTGAATTACCCTCATTTAAATACCATGGTTACTGAAAATGTTAATCAACATTATGTAAAAAAAATAATTGTGCTGTCAAATCGAATTAATCGTGATTAATCGCATCCAAAATAAATGTTTTTGTTTACATAATGTATGTGTGTATTATTATTATTATTATGTTTATATAAATACTAGGGAGAACAGCAAATTAACGCGTTAACAGGGGCGATTAATTTTTTCAGCTTAACGCATTAAAAATATTTAACGCAAATAACGCAGCGTCCGTTTTTATATCCATTTTTGCCTAGCGTTACATGATCACGCTCTTATAAATGCTTCCAAGCACGACAAGACAAAAGAGAACGCGCTGTATGTCAATGTGCTGTCTGTCTGTGTGTGTGTGTGTGTGTCAGTGTCCTGTCTGTGTGGCTGCGTCTCATGTCAGCTAATCGAGGGACACTCTGAAGGCCTGTTCACACCAGGACGATTTTCGCGCGCGTTTATCGCCGACGTTTAACGCCTCTTGACTAAACAATGGGCGCCAATGTGAGTGTTCACACCGACGTGTAAAACGTCAGGCGTAAAAGCGTCATTTTAAAAAAACCGCCTCGGGTTGGTTTTTTTATTTTGACGCGGCGCGTTAACTGGCCGTCCAATGGGATCAGCGCTTTTGTTCACGTGCCTGGAGCTGCTGAAGTGACAGTAAAACACGACTTGGTGGCGCTCAAGCACAAAACGGTCTTGCCGAGCACACATTGATACGAAGAAGTAGTAGTAAGTAGACAAAGAAGAAGATGGGCTGCTAATGCTGCTTGCCAGTTAGCAAAAAGTGTGTGAATGGTTTTGCCATAGACATAATATATCTGTGGTTTTGGCAAGCACGTAAATACTGTCTCTCCTCTTCTTCTGTGTGACAAGCGAGTGTCAAAAGCGTACGTGCCGCAGCACCACCTTGTGTACCGGGAGCGCATCTACTGAATGTGCACGTTCACTCGGCGCATCACCAATGAAAATCGCTTGGGTGTGAACACTCAAGACGCGCCGAAAAACGTCACGAAAAACGCTGGCGATAAGCGCGTGCGATATTCGTCCCGGTGTGTACAGGCCTTGACACACACACACACACACACACACACACACACACACACACACACACACACACACACTCGACGCACAGACAGACTCGCGTCAGTCTCCTGCTCACATCGAGTTCTCTTTTGCTCATGAACAAACAATAACAACAACACAAAGAATTTTGAGTATTCTCATATTAGGAGTCTTAAATTTGAAATAACATCTTAAATGAACTTAAAGAGTTGTGAGGAAATGAGATGCGCGGGACAGCGCGTCAGATCCGCATCATGTTCGGCAGAGGCTGTTCTTAAAGTGACAGGAGCACTGATGATGCCTGTCATTAATGTTCATCAAAGAACAACGGGAACAGATAAAATTGTAGCTTTAATGATGATTAATCTATATTTCATTTATTATTTATGCAGTTAAGAAAGGTGTTTGATAACGATTTCATATGTCTAACAGGGAAGGCCACAGGTAAAAATAATTTATTATAATGGGTTTATGTAAAGATTGTTTTAAGTTCACTTAAATTAAAAGTTGTTTTTTTAAAGCCTAATAAATGTTGAGATTGGTATCTTTCAGTTATACTGTAATGTAACGTCATTTAATGTTTCATAGAGGCATTAGTATCAGTGATACTGGCCTTCATTCATAAAAAGATGCCATTGCAACACATATTTAAAATATACCGTCTTTAAATTGTTTCTGCATTAATTTGGAGAGTAACTGAAATTATTACAATATCAAAATATTAAAAACGTAAAATATTAAAAACTTGCGATTAATCGCGATTAATTACAGAAAAAATGATTAATTCGTTAATTTTTTTTATCGATTCCCAGCACTAATAAATACACATTCATTCATGTATATATTTAATAAATATTTGCATGTATATACTGTATATGTGTATGTGTGTGTATATATATATATATATATATATATATATATATATATATATATATATATATATATATATATATATATATATATATATATATATAACAAATCTTTCTTAAATATATACATGAATGAGCGTGCATTTAGATATATATTTATTTATGTGTTTGTGTGTGTGTATATATTATGTAAACACAATTTTATTTTGCATGCCATTATTCGCGATTAATCTATTTGACAGCATTTAATAAAATAAAATAATAATAATAATAATTCTAACCAAAGTTTACATAATTAAAGTGCAGTAAAAAGTGAAAAAAAATGCTTAACTAAAAAGTGAAAATGTAATGTTTTTGATTATTTTCACAATGCATTCAGCTACAAGGAAGAATGTAGTACTCAGCTCTGAGCATGCATCACAATATAGTTTTTTCTATCACATTTTTTCCTGCAATCAGCACAGAATGTGACAAAAGTGTGTGAATTCAGTGTGGTTCTAACCATAATGTATACGGAGGCCAGATTCAGCTGAAAACTTGATTTGTGTCTGTGAATGCCACTGCTGGTGTTGTGTGTCCCTGTGTTCCAGCGTTCTCAGATTTGAGAGTGTGAATGTGGGCTACAGAAGTGGGCGAGAGTCTTTGTGAGACTGGAGGCAGCACCAGATGTCCAATTTGCACTTCAGCCGGGCCTGAATGAGCTGCTGGACCACAGGTTTACCCTGACAGGTTCAGAGAGAGAGAGAGAGAGAGAGAGAGAGAGAGAGAGAGAGAGAGAGAGAGAGAGAGAGAGAGAGAGAGAGAGAGAGAGAGAGAGAGAGCGCCTGTTCAGTCAAAGGCATCATTGCCGATAAGGCTTGATGGTGATTTTAGGACTGATGAAGCATAAATAGTGTAGGTGCGTGTTCTCTGCCTCTCTCTTTTCTCTGCTTCTGCACTTCTTTTTTTGTCAATTTTAATGTTTATTTAATTTTATTTTTTATTGGTATGACACTTGCCTATGCATTGCAAAATAACAGTAAATGCAGTAAACTAATTAAAATGTACTAAATAATAAACAAGTTAAGTTACTTAACTAATAGTTAAATACTGTGTTGTATATCCAAATCCAGAAAGTATTATTACATTGGTCTACAAGACAGATTTCTTCAAAAAATGTAAGGAAGCTCTGGAAAAGAGAATCCCGCCTTTCAAAGACAACAATCAAGGATTCTGCATACAAAGTTACGTATTGAAGAAGTTACCTCTCAAAAAAGTTTCCCTGCAACCTTGATGGTTGAAGTGTGGAATAATAATGTCTTAGTTTATTCAGTCCAATAAAGGATTTCCTATCAAGAATTTTCACTTCATAGGAGACACCCTGAATTGTAACTAGTCATTTTACAAGGGGATAGTTTGCCCAAAAATGTAAATTCTGTGTTCATTTACTCGCCCTCATGTTGCCATTTCTAATCATAGTTTTCTCTGTGGAACAAAAAAGAAAATATTTTGTGATGTTGGGGTCCAAACAATATTAGACCTCCTTGACTTTTAATAAAAAAATTAAACACATTTTGAAAAAAAATATTAATTTGTTCATTAATTGATTTACATTTTTTTTATGTACTTTAAATTGGGTGTTTCTGTACCCAATAAGATGATGGTCAAATGATGTCAAAACAAACGGCACCAAAAACATGAAAGTAAATTTAATAAAGGAAAAATGAAAAATAAATAAGCAAATAAAAAATGACTGCAAGAAAAAAAAGCAAGCAAGAAAGTAAGGAAAAAAAAAAATTTTTTTTTAAAGAGTGTTTGTTCTGAACACTCTCTAAACGTTGACTTGTACACCTGCGTTTTGCAGTTTGGTTTCAAATCGCAACTGCAAATCTACAGCATCTTTGAATGCAATCTGCACTCAGGAGCCGGAGGCAAACTGAAACTCAGGGTCATTGACTATCACTCCATTATCTATTTCTATAGCCAACTTCTCCATTGTTCTCCTTGTCTCTCTTCATATCACGGTGGGATCATCATTAGGGGGTATGTAGACACACACGCATGCAGAAGTGTGAGATCATTGGCTGGTTTGCATCGCTGAACACTGGCAAAAGCTCTGCCTTAGAGGGGTGCGTGCGTGTGTGTGTGTGTGTATCACCATGTTAGCTGGGGAGGGAGGGGAGACGGCATGGGGGTTGGGTTGGGTTGGGTTGGGGGGGGCGGGGGGGGGGGGTCTTCAGATGTTCTACTTGCATGTAATTAAGTTTTTCTTTTTTCTGAGATTTATATGCAAGCGTTTCATAATGTGTGTCTTTCCTACCATAATATCAGGTGTCTGTTGCTTTTTGCAAATGTGTGTCTCTCCCTCAATATATGCAAGTGTTTTGTTTTGTGTGTTTACCTGGCCATTTTGTTGACCTCCCTGCCAGTACAATGCTGTTTATGCATTCATACTTTGTGTCTGACGGCGTGTGAGTTTGTGTGTGGGTGGCAGGTACTGTGTGGGTCCATGTTGGTATGTTCTCAGTGGGCGGAGGGTCATGAACGTTACCTTACACACACACGCGCACACACACACGCACACACACACACACAGAGAGAGAGAGTTAGTGACTGTTCTCAGCACTAGGTGACACAGTGTGGGCTCGACTCCAGATGGGAGAGCATTAAGCTGTTAATAAATGAGGATCTTTCTCTGCATCTGTGGAATGACAGACATACAGTATTCTAATGAAGAAGAGCTGCCCAGATGGCTTGATTTCATAGATAACTCCCCTTTTTTCACATTTTATACTGATTGGCTTTATACAGTGAGTGTGTGTGAGAGAAATATTGACTCAGAGGGAGTATTTTGCTTATCTTTTGCTTTTAATGATTCGAAATTGGACAGTGACATAAGAGAAGTGAAAGGATGCAGGCTGGACTGTCCTGGGTTTGAACAAACCTCTTAACCGAATTTCATAACTTGTATTGCAACACTAAAAATGAGTGGCAAATCATGTTACTGTTTAAGTTCTTTGTTTCATTAAGTGAGGAAACACAAATATGCCATGTCCTGTAGACACACACGCACAGCACAAGACCATAGCAGTTTTAGAGTGACTGCAGGCCCACATATGATTTTTTATAGCATGTTAAAATTGTCACTTTTTGAGCCAAAACATACCGTTTTTTGTGTGTCCCTTTAAAAATGCAAATGAGCTACTGCACCCGACCCCCTTTCAAGATGTTGAAAGTTAACTATCTTCAAGTCATTGATTAGCATATTCAGTCATGATAATCTATAAATCGCTCAGGTGGGAACTGTTGTAAAATGCTTACAGAGCCAGAGAATCAATGCTGCATGAAGATAGAACAGGTATAGTTCAGTTTAATTATGATTATAACTGTTGTCATCGTGCTTTTATGACATGCTATTGCACTTGTGTTACATACTGCATTGCAATAAATGTGAAAAGATGGATGTGACGGCTTGACTCCTAAATGTGCTCTACTCTAACAACTCTTCCTCTTCTCAACATAGCCTTTGTTGCATGTTCCCGGGGACAGGGTTTATGTCAATTTTAGGTTTAGTGATGTCACTAACAATGTGAATAAGCTTGTTGTAGTCCCTGTCACCCATTTGTTGTACTCCTTAAAAAGCGATTTATTTAAAAGAAAATATCTCCCTTTGCTTTGAACTTTGAACAGAAACAATATCTGCAAAGTTATGACGCTCAAACAGCAAAATGACACACTAACTAAGATTAAAATAGTGAAATCATAATTAAGAAAAGCTCAAAAGTAAAACAAAATGGCTGCTGTTTATTTACTAATAAATTCCTCAAAGGTTTGTGTAGTTGATGTTCACCAGCTTCAAGAAATAAAGCACAACTTTTTGCTTGCAGAGACGATATGAAATCAAAATCAGTAAACTAAGACTGTTCAAAATGTTTTTTGTTAATCGAAATAAAGCTGAAACAGAATAAAAGAAATGTATTCAACGAAAAAAAGAAATTGAGCCCTGACAACTGCAGTAAAAAAAGTTGAAGTAATAAAATGACTAAAAGTAAACTAAAAATAAATTAAAGCTAAATAGAAATGTATAAAAAAAATGTTTTTAAGTGAGCTATATATATATATATATATATACTTAAAATTGCTCAAATGTAAACCAATTAAAAAGAAACCTGAAAATCTAAAAAAGAGGATCCCAAAAATGTATAGTAATAATAATACTTAATCAATATTAAAATGGACCTTTCCCCCATTCCTAATATATGACTGGTTTCAATGGTATTCTAAAATAATGTTATTTTAAAGAAAATAATTTGCATTACTTAGTTCTTATGTTTAATTGTCATAATCCAATCAAATCACAATTGCTGAAATCAAGTCTGAATATTCCAGTTTTTTTCCCCCGTTTCCTGTACACTAGGAAATGTTAAAGTCTTCTGAAGTTAAAGTCAATATAAAAACTCATGTGATGTGACTTGGGCTTTGAGTGAATGTTAAAATATGGGTGGTACATATCAGAATGTAGAGGGACCTGAATGAATGAAAGTTGAATTTCAATGCTTGCGAATGATGCTTCATGTTGTCTTTAATGGCTGGAGTGACACACCAGAGAAAGAATCACATAGAAGCCTTATGGGACTATCACATGAAGTGTGCCCACTTTCTTCTTCTGACAACAGCAACAAGTTAAATATTTAAAAGAGGAACAAGATAACAAGAAAAGCGGAGTCCAACCGAGCTGTTTTATTTCTCAACCCTCTCTTGTCATGAATCAGCATTCACATCTCCCTCTTTTCTCGACCTTGCGTTTGTGTGTTTCTGTTTCGGGGATTTGTCTCGTCTTTGTGTATTCTTTACTCTTGCCTTTTAATCTATTGGTAATTGCCCGCTCTTCCCTGCTGTCACTCCATCACTGTCATTATCCAAACATCTTTGAAGTCATTCATTCTGTCCTGCCCGAGTAGCTCTAAAAGAGCCTGTCGGTCGACTGATCTGAAGTCAGCGTGCAGCGGCTAAGACAAACACATCTTGCAGTATTGATTACCCTTCACTGTCCGGAGTCCAGTCGGCTCATTAGTCCGGGTCAGAGCGGGACCACCTGATAAGCACCTGTCCTCATTTTTCAATTCCCTCTGAGATTCCTGTCATGCAAGAGGTCAGAGTTTCATATGACGTTCCTCTTTTTTTTCAACATGGAACACAAATGTCTTATCACCCGAGCCCTAAGGTCAGCCGGACAGGGGAGATTGAGTCGTAATACCTCCGTTGTGGGAGGTCTGTGGGTTTTTTCCCCTTATTTTCTCTCGCTTTATCGCTTGCCTTCACTTATTCTACTCATCTAGGGGCCCGCGGACCCCCTCCTCGTTGTTTGAAGAGGATTCCTGCCGCATGGGAGTTTACAAACAGATCAACTTTCTAATACAACAGTGCACTCCATTAAAACCCTCAGCTGTGTGTGTCCACCTTATCGCTCGCCCACCCAGACAACACGCTCTGGTCAAGGCTACCATGGCGTCTCTGCCTTGCTCATGTCTCCTTCCGTCCGTTCCTCCCACGCTCCCTCTTTTCTCAGCTGTGGCGTTGTGCGTGAGCTGGCAGAAGACTGTGTCTGTGGGGGGATTAGCGTGACCCCCCCTCCTCTCATGTGTTCTGTCTCCCCACCGCTCCCCTGCAGATCCCCCTGCTAAGGCTCTTCCTTCCTCTCTGATCCTCCAGATCACTGCCGCCACATCAGCAGCACGTAAACAAACCCCCTCCTGGAGTCGGAGCCTGGAGCTGACCCTGTGTGGTCAGCCATTGTCCTGTCTGAGACCCATATCATTGGTAGATGAGACATGGCTGTGTTTATGTATCTTATATGGGGGACTCCAGCAGTGCGACATGTGGTTTAGTGTTTTGCTGGCTTAGAAGAAGATTGTATGGGATATAATGGTGAAATAACAGTGAAATTATGCATATAATGGCATCAGCCTCTCAGAAACCCATATCTGTCACCCACTAAATAAGTCTTACATTCCCACACAGATTCTGCACACATTTACTATGTTGGTGTGTGAAAATCTGTGGAAGTCTACAGATTAGTTTTTCAAAAGGGTTCTATCAAAATGAATCAAATTTCATTGTATTATTAAAACGTACTGCAAGTCTCAATAATAAGGTGATTGGGCCCTTTTGGTCGAGTGCTGTGTTGCCAGTACACATTTTTATGTTCTTATACATATATTTTACTCTTTGTTTGGTTACATTTTATGTGGTTTATTCTGCATTGTTGTTTCAAATTCTGCTAATTTGTCCCCAATATATTGTTATCTAGCTGGCTAATTTTTTATGTGAAAAAACTAAAAACTTCAGGATCAGTAACAGAGGAAACCACAAAGCAAGCAGTAATGTTTTGAATTGTATCATTTACCAGCAACATTGTGTTATGAATTGTGGAGTTACAATATACTTAAATTTTATACAAAAGTTTGGGGTCAGTAAGATGTTACTGAGAAAGAAAATAATACTTTTGTATAGCAAGGACTCATTTACTTGATCAAAATGGACAGTTAAGACATTTATAGTGTTACATACGTTTTCTATTTTAAATAAAAGTAACTTTTGAACCTTCAATTAATTAATGAAAATATTTCCACAGAAATATTAAGCAGCACAACTCAGCATTAATAATAAGAAATGTTTCTTCAGCACCAAATCAGCTTATTAAAATTATTTCTGATGCTCAATTTGATAAAGCTATCGACATTTGTCTTGTCATACACATAGGAAGTCAAAGGTCTTTGTCACAACCTGTCAAAATAAAGGTTCGGTATAACGTGAAATCATTACAATAATTGCGTAGGAAAAACATTTATTATTATTATTATTAGGGGTTCAAGCACGAAGTGCTGAAACCCTATTTTAACTGTTCATTGTCCCATGATGCATCATTCTCCATCTAAAACTGATCAGGCAGACCAAACCGTAAATCGTAGAGACATGAAACTTTCAGGACTACTGACGTCACCGAAGCACGCCCTGATCGGCCTGACGGGGGCGCTACAGCGGGCAAAAGTACGAAATGGCTCATAACTCCTAAACCGTTAGGCTTGGCTCAAGACAGACAAAATGCATGCCTCGGATTGGCTCGCCCTTCGGGTGCCAATTTTGAGAAATGTTGGGTTTTTTGAAAAAACTACTTTTGCAAACTACTCCCACATTTTTTCCCTGATTGCAGCCAAACCACTGTAGAAATGTTCTTTGGAGAGAGACTATCAATAATTATGTAAAAAAAAAAAAATTGATTCATGGTCGCTAAGGGGAACCAAAATGTTCAACGTGTCGGGGCCAGTTTTACTAAAATGACTATAACTTGTGAAAGGAACCAAGATATTTTCGCTAAACTTGGGTCACATGTCTATGAGCTCAAACTTCGGTCACTTGAAAATTTTTTCGATGATTGGCTGCTTGATGGCACTGTAAGAAGAAAAAATTTCATGAAAATGGCTATAAACTCACCCAATCTTTAATCTGATAATTAGTGGCATGCAGTACCTTTGTCCAGGGTGCCATGATAGTCTATGAGAACATTTGGCGTAACTCAAAAAACACAGTTTGCATCATCAGCACAATGCCTTGAAGGAGCCTAAGAATTTTCAAGCCAATGTTTTCATCTCCTTAGACTCCTGATTCCTTGCCGAGTCCAACGATACCAAACATGGCTGGTTTTGCCTTATGGTTTGTGTAATATTGTAATTTAGCCTTACAAAACTTTTGCGATTATCTTCTAAACTGCTAGTCCAATTGAGACAAAACCACCACAAGAAATTTGATAACATAGGTCAATAGCTAAACAACAATGTCCAAATGTCAAAACTATGATAGGAAGTAAAATCCAATCAATGATGCCCAAGGGTCATTTTTATACTCTCATAATATTCTGTAAGTGTCTATAACAGGGTGTCCAATCCTGCTCCTGGAGGGCCACTGTCCTGCAGAGTTTAGATCCAACCCAAATTCAACAGGTCTTGTTAGGCATACTAGAAACTTTCAGACAGGGGTGTTGAGGCAACTTAGATCTAGACTCTTGCATGACAGTGGCCCTCCAGGACCGACCCCTGGTCTATAACCTCAAAATTAAGTGAGATATTTATAACAATTTTGACACACATATGTATGGACACACTTTGAGGACACCTAAAAAAAGTGGCGGAGATTGGTCAAGACGTGGTGCTATAACTGCCAAAAAACTTAAAAAAATGTTCATTAAAAAAGTATTCCTTTTGTAAATTGGCTGTAAATGGTCTTTTTTCATCTATGATCTAAGGTTATTTATTTATTTGGATCCCCATTAGCCAATAACTACGCTGTGGCTACTCTTCCTGAGGTCCCAACAAGTAAAAAATACAATAATCCACAACAATAAAAAGTCAATGAAACCCACAAACCCAAAATTCATTCCAAATATCAAAATCAACAATTTACTATTGTGCCATTAAATGTTCCTTTTAAAGATTTTTTACAACTTATTATATATTTGAAGTAAAATAAAAAATAAAATATGCAATAGTAAATCATTCCATATTTCCATTCCTCTAAATAAAAGTTGACATTACAGGACATTAGGAATATTATTTCTTATAAAACGAAGCAGAGAGACAATCTTTAATTAATAATCTGAAGTAGTTATTCTAATAGTATATCTGGCTTTGTTCAGTAACATTTCAGATATTATTCTGATTTATGGATCACCAAAAATGCTTTTGGTTTTTGTCAAGTTTACAACCAACTTATTATTCTGTACCTACTTTGACCAATTGTAATTCCTCATCCCAAAGCAGTAGACAACTGCTTAATTGATGTTGCAGTTAAATATAATATTGTTTCATCTGCATGCATGTCTGTCCGTGCACACTTTAAAACAAGAGGACGTTTATTGGTAAAATAGAAAATAGTAATGGCCCTGAACAACTTCCTTGAGGCACGCCACATTGCAACTCTTTCACAACTGAAAAACACAAATTTTGACTGATCGTGGTCGGCCAGTGATTGACTTACTGAATTTTAGTGTATAAAACTTGACTAACGTTTATAAGTGGACCTTTGAGAAAAGGTGAAAAAAATTCAAAATAATTTACAAAATGTGTGATATTTCCATTTTAAATAGAGTTCCAAACATGTATTGGTAGCTGCAAGAAATGTAACCCTTTCAGTTTCCACTACAGTAAGGACAAGCCAAGGGGCAAGCATTTTGTAAATGACCGGTGTTTTCTGTGCAGGGTCTGCTGTGGAATTCTCTAGCTGTGGATTCCGACCCACCATCAGCTTTCTTCCTCAAATTCCTTCCTTCATTCCAATTCAAAAAAAGAAAAGCTCATTCTGGGTCTTCTGTTAGTTTTGCGCTTTACATGACAACACTCCTCTCCAGCAGGTCTGTGATCACCACCCTCATCACGTTTAGAGGGGGAGGTGAGGAGCACTTACCGTTCTTACCTGCAGGGTTTTCATTATCAGACTAATAAGACAATATTAATTATGCGACAGCACTGTGCTCTAATTACAATGACAGGCGATTGTGCTCTCCTTTCCATGTCAATTTATCTATAGGAGGGCAGCGAAGGCAAACACTAATATTCCATATGATTATTTAGGGTATTAACTGTGAGAATTGATTTTCTGTTTCTCGGTATATATGCCTGGGGGGGAACTCCCTCAGAGACCGCTAGTGACATGCAGATTGTTTGAAATGTTGAGGTTCAGCAGTTTTGATTGCATCACCTGTGAAGGATGTATGAAGGAATGAACCATATAAACCCTAATGTTCCCACCACCAAACATGCGCTTTGTATGAATTCTGCTCACGGGGTGTTCTGTGAGTCTGGGGGCAAGAAGTTAAACCTGTGAAAATAATCTTGTCTGAATACTGCACAAATAATGTATGAACTATTCAAAGTTTTTTGTGAAGGCAGAAAAATAGCCCAGAGCTGCTCAGGGATTGTTTGGGGCATTGCTCAAACTCTGTGATGTGAACTCTGCAAACTCTGCGTGAGCTCCAAAAGAGGCATATTTCCTTGTCTCCTTTTTTATTAGAAATGATGTGTTTTGTAAAAAGATATTAGCACAAATTAAAAGACTGCTTTTTCAAGCTCCTTCCCTTCAAACAGTTGTTTAGAGAATGAGCATGAAGAGAGTACTGGATGTTTTGAAGCTCTCAGATGGATGTCTTTTATAATCTTTCTCATACATTGATTAACAAGTGGTTGACCTCAGCTTATCTTTAATCCCCACCCCCCGACCAAAGTGATTTTGTATTTCCTGCAACTAAAAATTAATTTCCTAAAGATTCCATGAAGTCACTGTTAGCCCTGATTTGTCTTTAGTTCCCACAGACCACTTATTTTGATTTATGTGGATTTTACCATATTACTGGGTCTTGTCCTCTAGTTGTTCATTTGAAGCACATTTATACTTAATATACTGTCTCTGTGTTAGAAAAATAGAACAAATTTTGTTTTTCCTTCAAGTTAAATGGACATGTAGAATCACTGTCTAATAACTTTTGATATGTTACAAATGATTATTATATTATATATTACATACTGTTATTTATTGTATTATATTTAGTGCTGTCACATCGATTAATCGCGTCTAACATAAAGGTGCTATAACATTGTAACGTTGAAACTTAGCTCAAACGATACACTTTCTGCTACCTCTATATGGAAGATAGGCAATATAATTCTGGTATATTGTTTTTCCACCCTGTGATGTTAGCATGGACAGCCCATGATGAGGGAACATGTTGCAGGCACTTGCACGCCTTATCTGCAAGACCCCTCACCAACTTGTTGGACACATACACTCAATCATCTGTGAGAGTGAACGGCCGCAGACCGTCTCAAACAGAACCCACGCACCCTTTCAAGACCCCCTCATTCTCTTCTCTCATATATCAAAAGAGAAGCACCTGAGGCACTGAAGCAATAATGTAGTATAAATGAAATTTCCTGCAAGGCTTATTGATGTCATTAAACACAAGCATATTGCACTTCACAACCATTTTAGTCTTCATCAGAGAGCTTGACATTTAGTGAATTAGGTACTGTTGAGCTGCCTGTGTCTTCCTATCGTCACTGGCGTCGCCACCTCCACCACGGTCTGTAGAGATATCCGTCATCTCATTTAGGCCCGCTGACCGCTGACGAGCACTAATATCCCTTTGCATTAGCTCATTTGAGCCTAATGTACTTTTTCTGTTTGTAATCAAATAAGCAATAGCTTAGGCTATGCCTTATGGCTTTAAATGAGTATGCAACCATTATGATTACATTATTACTCTATCTAAAGGTTTTGCTTTTTTTTGTCCTCTGTGTCATGATCGTGGGTATGAATTCATATGCACATTTGTTTTGTTGTACATGCAGTCACAGATCATAGTTTGATTGGGTTTTTAGTACCCCATTAATGTATTAAATTTGATCTGGTCTAAACCAGTGGTTCTCAAATGGTTTTGCTTGTTTTGTTTGCTGTTGTCGACCCAACACACTACCAAAAATTGTGTGTAAAAGTGAACAAAACTATAATTTGATGATTAGTTGTGATGTGTTTAGATGCTGTTATTTTCTTTTGACAAATGTCTATATAGTTTGCTTTGTTTGTAAATGTCCTTGTGTTCAGTGTCATGCACAAAACAGCACAAAACAGAGAAATATATTTATACTATATTTAGAAAGAATCTGCAGTCAGTTTACCATTATATTTTTCACTCTAAAAAATCCTGGGTTGTTTCAACCCATGTTTGGGTCAGATATGGAAAAACCCAATCATTAAAATTTTTGTCCATATTTGACCCAAACATGGGCTGAAACAACCCAGCATTTTTTAGAGTGTATCTATACAATTTATATCATTCTATTTTTGTTTTTGTATATTTTGAAACGGCAAGAAAACATGTCAATGCGATATCATTTATTTTTTCCTTGCCTAATTTTGATCATGGTTTTTAAGATCATGTCCATGTTTATTTATTTCTGCCGGTTGGAGCACAAACTTTGGCGTCAACAACAAAAGATACGAGAAGCATTTTCTCTTTCACTCTAAAAAATGCTACCACTTTGGGTTGTTTGGTAACCCAGTGCTGGGTCAAAATTGGACAAATCCATGGGTTAAATGTTTAACCCAACATGCTTGGTTGTTTTATTGAACTAAACTATTGATTAAAATGACTATAGCCACAGGAACTTTCTCCAGGAACTATTGACTTGGGGTGGTACTCGGTGTGTTTCGACTGCAGGGACCAGGGTCTAAATGAATTTTAGGGAAAAAAATTCTGGGAAAAAAAGCTGAACATGCTGATTGGTTGAGTTCATGCAGCATTTTGATTGGTCGTCTCCCAGCATTTGATTTTAACCACAATTTTTAATGGTCTGTTGCGGTGCGTGCAGTAAGATTGGTTTGCTAATCGAATCAACAGTGGAGTTAAAAAAAATATGACCGATGAACCGACGATGAGGTTCAGGCTTTTTTTAAGCTTATATGCAGAGGATGAAATCCAGAGGGAACTGGAAAGTTGCGCAAAGTCCTAAGTTACCAGACTAAGATTTGCCTAATCTTCACGGTACTTTAGACCACGATGGAAATGCAGACAGCAACCGGTCTGGGGAAAAAATCTGGGAACAAATTGTTCCGAGTAATTTCAGTGGATACGTGGCTTATTTTGCTGGCTTAAAATTAACCCAAAATACGTTTGAAAATTTAAAATCACACAAAATGACTAGAGCAACAACACAGGCAACAGTAATAATCAAAAGGTGAACACACAGGAAATCACAAAAATATAGAAAGGAGTGAAAAAGTGCAGAAAAGAGTGACAACTCAACAATTATACAGTTTATACAGTTTAACGAAATTATTTTTTAAAAGTTAAATATTTAATAACTTGCGTTTGAAAACAAAATTGACCATATTTTGCGTATTTTTCCTAACGCCAATAAACAGACTAATAGCACTGTGGTCAAAACGCATTGCTGACTAACATCTCATCCCTGTATGTTGCGTTAGATTAATGAGATAAATGATTTACATCACAGTAAAGACTTAATAAAATGTATACAAACCATTTTACCAATGAAATGCACCAATTCAGTGGCATTGAGAACTGCTCTCTCCTGATGAGCATGCAAAAAGCCACCGCTGGGTTGTCACGCCGGAGGGTGGATGGGTTGAAGGGTGTATTGTTTCAACTAGTAACTAACCCAATGGCTGGGTAACACAAAAACTACCCAACCATGGAAAAATATAACCCAACAAAATGACCCAACAGGCTCAACCCAACGTTTGGGTAGAAAAAAATAACCCTGCATTTTTTAGAGTGTATGCACAATTATATTGCTAGTCACACTTTATAATTTGTATTTTCCATTGTTTGTTTCACTGCCGCCAGCAGCTCTATCAGAACAGACCTGTCAGTGAATTTTTTTTTTTGGGGGGGGGTGCTGACTTCACCCAGCAGCTCAATTTGACTGCAGATCCAGACCTCACACATTCAGTGACACCAGCACAGCTGACAGTCTCAGCCGTCAGACACGGATACGTCTCCACCACCTTCACGCCTCATTCCAGTGGGGCATCTGTTAGTGCCTCCACTCGGGTGGGCCGTAAAGTCCTCTCGGAGTTGGCATAACAGGATCAGCGTGCCCTGGAAAATAAGCCCAGTCACACTGGGGTTGTTTTGCTGATCGTTGCCAAATCACAACCACCATAAAACATCTCATCTTAATTAGCGCATTTGCCATCCACATCTTAAAACACTGTAGTTTCAGCTGTTGCAGATCGTGAGCAAAAGCAAAACAAGAAAGAAACGCTCAAAGTTGTTGATGTCACTGAACCATGAAACTTTTGGCCCGGGGTTGGAATTGCACTGTGTACACGTTCTTTAGCAATTTAGCTGCAGGGATAAACATAACTTACATCAACACGCTGTTTGTACTCTAGATTTGCCCCGCTTTAGGCTGACAGCGCCCGTACACTCTGCTCTCTGTGCAGAACAAGTGAAATCCAGACAGTTCCAATTATCTCATTCACTGAGGCTGTCTAGAGTGCAACTGAAGGTACTTTGCATATATGCAAAGAAGTGATTGATTCTCATCGTCATACATAGAAATACTGATGTTTTTTTTTGTTTTAGGTCTGTATAGGTCAGTAGCGAACCGTGACTCTCGAACCTTGGCCCTTGTCAGGAAAAAAAGTAAACTCAGCCTAAAATCAGCCTAGCTTACAGTGTCCTCTTCTATAGGACTGCATGTTACCTTTGACAAGAAATGCCACAAGCAAACATCCGAGTGCTTCGACCAAAGCACATTTGAGACAGATACTTCTGCACCATAGACAGTGAACAGCGATCATGGCATTTTGGAATCCATCACCACAAACAAGCAATGTTGTTGATAAATCATATCATTAGACTTGCACAGCAGCCGATTAAATGTATGTAACAGACTGTATTAAACTCGTGATTTGGGAAAAATGTAACTATTATGCAGAATTACAGCAAAGTGCATGGCCGCTAAGTTAGCAAATTTACAGTCTGACCAGTAATTCTGCAAAATAACATTTTCTCAAATAAAGCTTGAAGTTAAAAATTATGTTTTTAATGTTGTTTATATGTCTGTGGTGTTTTTAATATGCTTTAAGACAAACCATGTGCAAATTCATAAGTCAACACCATTGCTGAGTATTTCCTCCTTAAAATTCCAGTCAACTGGGTTTTCTTACGTCACAAACTACCTTGTAACCAATCACGTCAATGTGTGGGCAGGCTTTAGCATATCATTACTATGCTGCGAAGCAGGGGAGTCTCGAGAAGCCAATTCCTCAAAGAGAAGCCGATCGCACATCGTTAAAACACCAATTACGATATTATCGCAGACTATATATATATATATATATATATAGTCCACGATAATATCGTAATTGGTGTTTTAACGATGTGCGATCTGACATTATCGAGTATATCCCTCACACACACCCAGAGAGTGCATGCATAAACTATGAAGTCTAGATTAGACTAGTGCGGGTGCGCATTTACAGTGCACACTTTCATTGCGTGATTTACTCTATATTAGGCTTGTGACCGACCGTGAGTCTCGGCAGGAGTCATTCATCAGATTTCATTCATCACGAGAGTGACAGGAGCTGACTTAGATGACAATTCAAGCAACCCGCCACCGAATTGGCGCTAATTCAAAACCGAAAGTAAAATGTGACGGCCGCACAGAGCCTACTTTCGTCTGGCTTTGCAGGCAGCGCGAGCCATCGCTCCGCCGACTGCGCGCGCACCTCGTCTGCTTGGCACTCTGCGATGATGTCATTTTTGCCACGCGCACCTTCACGCTCATGCGGACGCGTCGAGTATAAACAAGGCTTAACATTGGGATGAGATGTTAGTCAGCAATGGTTGTCTTGCATTTTGACCACAGTGCTTTTAGTCTGTTCATTATTATTAGCTGTTTGATAACGTAGTCAAGCAACAGGCTAATCATATTAACTACCATTATGTGTCCGATGTTGTAAAGAGCGATACCTTTGTGCAGCGTTTACCACAGTAACTTGAGTAAAAGTTGAACAAGTGGATCACTGAGCTGTGTGAGTGAGTGGAGGCGGGGCTAGTTATATTCATTGATCCACGTATACTAAATGAAGCAATGGTGAAGAGTTATAGTCAAGCTATTTTAAGGCATGAATAATTTTTTTCACAGGATTTTATTTTTAAATGTGTCATTTTGGTGATCAAAGATGAGTTTTTAAGGGATACAGTTATTTTTTACATATATAAAACAGTGGTAGCAGTGGCCAGAATAAAATTTGTCACGTAACCTATTAGATTTGAAATGACTTAACCAAACAGCAAACAAATCCAGCAGTAAAGATTTAGCTTCTTGATTGATACTGTCATCCAGGGGCATTGCTTAATTGGTGTGGTTGAAATGCTTTAAAAAACATTGGCTTTCTGCACAAAATTGAGCTCTAGTGTAGGTCTTCCTTTGCCAATTAAATACAGCTTTTCTTTAAAAGTTAATCTTGAAAACGGCGTAGATAATAAATTAGCAGCAACATCCTCCTCATTAATGTTTGCTTGTGATTTCCATGGCGAATAGCGCTAACTAATTTATTAGCGTTTTTTTTCCCCCCGATGGTGTTCCCCACAGCGAGTGATGGTGTTAACAAGCCCCACCCATTTACAGGGACAATGATTGGTCAATTTTCTATTCATTTGAAATTAGTCTCTCATTGACTTGCGTCTATAATTTCACCGCTGGAACACCAATCACAGAGCTGAAATCCTAATTTGGAGAAAAATAACGTCTAGACAACACAAACTGAATAGGCAGATTTGAAGGGTTTTTTCCTCAAAAAGATTGAGATGTTTATTGTTATTCTAACTGACGACTTTTTTTTTTAATAACAAATGTTTTTAATTTTCACTTTTTTAAAAGTTTGTAAATAATATCTGATGGCCCTGTTTGCATAGTGTTTTACCATGTGCAATTGTATGATTATACCAAATAAATAAATCAAACCACACAATGGACCTTTTTACACAGACTGTGAGGATGTGTTGGCAGTTTTTAACATCGTAATTCTTGCAACGTTTTTTTTTGTTTTTGTTGTTCTTTTTTTTTAAATGTATATTTATAGCATTATACTTTGTGTTAAATAACCTTGGCATTAAACTACAGAAAACAATTCACTGCTGCTGCCTGTGTTAAATAACCTTGGCATTAAACTACAGAAAACAATTCACTGCTGCTGCCTGGGTCTTTCTAATACAACGACTGAGGAAGTGGCAGCAGATTTGACATCTTTCCCTCTTCTGACCACCGTGATCAATCTCTATGGGTTTTTTTTTTCCTCTTTTGGAAAGTCATTGAAATGGTGTAGTGGATGTTTTCTTTTGCTAGTGGAGCAAATGGGAATGTAACAATTATTACTTTTATAGAACTTTGCCCAAATACGACCACTTCTGCTTCTCAGAACCCCGGAAAGGGTCCATCTAATATGCTTTAATAACTCTCTTCAGTGCTTATGTTTAAAGCTCCAACCAAAGTTATATTTTAGTCTGACTTGCTTCAAACTAACTGGAACATTTTTAAATGAATTTATAAGACTTATAAAGATGTCTCTTGTCTCTTGTAGATCATTACAAAGTATGTTTATGAACGCTTGGAGAATGACTGCAACCTGAAGAAGGAGACCCTTCCTGTAAGTAATGACTTTTTTCCTCCTTAAAACCTTTAGATGCACACTGTTTGAATCTAAACAGAATTATTGTGAAAACTGATGCAGTTTTAACATCATACAAGATTACAGTGGTCTAAATTGTGTGAAAACTAAGTTTTAGAACGATATTCTTCAACACTTCTCAACTCTCCAGGAGAAAATTGCATTTGTTCTGATGGTAAAATTGTGTACGCTCAAGGAGATTCCTAAGGTGTGGTCACTGCTTTCATATGAGCAATAATGTTATGATTTCTAGTGCGCTTTTTAAGAGGCGTATCATTAAACTACACATCATTTTTGATAGCGGGTGTTTGCACTTGGTAGAAATAGAATTTATGTCCTTTTAAAAGCACTGTAAATTACTCTCCATAAATCACCTGAACAATGCTGGCACAGACTTTTATGAGCTGTTTTATTTGTGGAGAGTATTTACCAAATGATGTTCTTGGAGTCTGTATTGTCTTTCAGAGAGTTTCATGGGCACAGCTACCTGTGACCAACTGCATTTAGTGCTTAATCCATTTGTCAAAGTCAATTTTAAAGACTACACACAAATTGCATTGTGTTATTTTCTATCGTATAAGCTTATGCTCATCTCAGAGTTCGCCACATAACTGATCACCACACGTACGCATGTAGAAGTCAAGACGGATTTGTTGCAGTGTAATGAAGTCCTCAGACGCAGACAGACCGTGCTGACTTCTCAGCAGCTGGCAGTGTAGCTCAGCATTGAGCACTGTTCATCAGAAATGATTCCATGCTCTGACTCACTCCGCTGTTTCTGAGTGTCCTGCCCCACTTTAATAAGAGTAAATATAGTTGTTGACACATCAGGGGGCAGACAACACAAAAACACCTTTTATAATCAAATCGAGGTTCACTGATTTTGGCATTGATGGATACATGCTTTCTTGTTTTACTATTGGACAAGAAATGGACCACGTTATTTACTCCAGCATTTTGGAATTCAGTGTGAACTGTAGTTTCGAAGTGCCCTAAGTATGTTCAATAATATACCACAGACAATTTCCAAACTGCAGATTTCATTGGCCGTGATCTTGTACCCTGCCATAATTGGCGACCGGTGTCTCTGTGTTGGTACTGATTATAATATTTATATTCCTCCAGGTTGATGCGACTGAGGATGAACCAAAAAGCTTTATTTACGTGAGCGAGGATGCCCTCACTAACCCAGAGAAGATCATGGTTCTCATCCAGGGCAGTGGAGTGGTAAGGGCAGGCCAGTGGGCTCGACGCCTCATCATTAATGAAGACCTCAACAGTGGGACGCAGATACCCTTCATTAACCGTGCTAAAGAGGTGGGTTTTATTTTGTCTTCATTATTTTTCTTTTTTCTTTTTTATGGTGTAGCAAAGGAACTACATAAACATGATTTATGCAATGTTACTTTTGTGCCATAATAGTTTTTTTCGGCGTGGGTTGTGTTGGGCCTTTGGCGTCTATAATACACTTTATTCCAATCCCAACAAGTGTGTTTATCAATTATGTGTGTTTATGAATTATACATTTTTAGGTCTATATGCGCTACCATTCAAATAATTTAAGAAATAATGAAAGAGTTATTTAAAAATAAAGTATCTTATGCACACTAATTCTGTATATATTTATTTATTAAAAACATTCACTTTTTTATATTATATTAATTATATTATATCATATTAATTATATATTATATTATATTATATTATATTATATTATATTATATTATATTATATTATATTATATTATATTATATTATATTATATTATATTATATTATATTATATTATATTAATTATAATTGATAAAGTGACAGTAAATATTTGTATAATGTGTTTATAATGTTATATCATACGGTATACAGTATATATCTGTATAGTATAATTTGATTGCTTTTCTATTCATCTACAGTATTTACAAAGAATGCTGAAAAAAAGGTATCACTGTTTTCACAAAAATATGAAGCAACAATAACTTTTTAGCATTGAAAATAACCGAGCAGGAAATCAGCATAGTAGAATTATTTTTGAAGGACCATGTGGCACTGAAGACTGGAGTAGTAATGCTGAAAATTCAGCTTTGCTATCACATGAATACATTACATTTGAATATATATTAAAAAAGAAAAGTTATTTATTTTAAATTGTAATCATAAAGTGAATATTATGATATTAATAATATTGATTAATTGATTAATTGATTATG
Source organism: Gobio gobio (assembly GCF_949357685.1). NCBI lineage: Eukaryota > Metazoa > Chordata > Actinopteri > Cypriniformes > Gobionidae > Gobio > Gobio gobio. The sequence goes on from NC_137100.1 coordinate 26,210,021, forward strand.
ATTAATAATATCATTTCACAATATTGTAACATACAGGCAAATACATACAACCTTGGTGAGCATAAAACATAATACTACTTAATAATTTTTTTTTTTATCTTACTTTCAAACTTTTAACCTGTAGTCTATATTTGTAGTTATATTTTATGGCAATATTTTTTTTGCATTTATTTTGTGGTTTGACCTTTGATGGTATTGGCAGGGCGAAGAAATATGTGAACTACTGGCCTGACTGAACCAGTAGATTGTTTAATATCATTGAAAGTGATATCACATGCGTGTAATCTGAGCGACTGCTCTATCTATCTCTATTTTCTCCTCTGTATCCTTTTTCTCTCTCTCTCTCTCCAATCCATAGATATTTATTTACCCAGCAAAAGGAGCTGTTTTGCTGTTACGTGTGTACTGTAAACTGTAATTTAGATTTTCATTTCTTTTCTCTGTCGGAGGACGTATCCCCGAGTGGAGTTATTTCCGTCCATCGCGGCTAGTCGTTTGTCACGCCGCCCGCCGCTACCTGTGTAATTTCATCGGCCTGTGCGTTCAAATTGACTTAAGGGAGATCTTCCTCGCTCTTCCATCTAAATGTCATAAAACACACACACACACACTCACTCCCACACTGATGTCTGCAGGCAAAGTCACTTTTCGCACAGCGCCGGGAAAAAGACGGACAGGGACGGTGAGTTTGTGTGTGCGGTAGACAGTAAGGTGGCTTATTGCATTTGTGAAGAGGTGCGTTCTGGGGGCGAACTGCGACGGGTTAGACGGAAAGAATGCACGTCGTGCTGTGCCGACCATTTATCATACTAAATAATGACCCCTGCTTTGCTGTGACATCATCATAATAGCATTTACAGGAAGAGAGATTCCAGAGTTTGTTGCGTGTATATCAGTGTGACAGAGGGAATGTGGCTGTCATTTTGCAGTGTTTGTATTGCTGAAGGGGTGCGGATGCGCTGTCTGATTCTTCATGTGACGGCTCGTGTTTGTGATTTCCTCTGTGATAAACAAGGCCACCTGAGGCCATGTGCCGAATACGCTCTGATCCGAGATCAGTCTTTTCTTTTAGCCTGTGAGATGTGTTATTCTGATGGGAATTGGTAACATGCTCACAAACAGATTTCATTGCTCCCTGATCTGTCCTGTGAAGCTTTATTAAAGATTATGGTGTGGAAATAAGATTGTAAAATAAAGCAGGTTGAGTTGCTCATACTGAACATTTGATATGGGCTGTAGTAGACCATTGTCTTCATTAGCACTTTTTTTTAGTTTTTTAGAGGAAAACTGTTCTCAAAGGAAGATGACTCAGTTGGGTCAAATGAGTACTGCAGCAGTTTTTTTTAAAGGCAGACCAGAAATAATCAATCATTTTGGAAATCAAATAAAAAGAAAGCGAAAACACCAACAGTCGGCTGAGGACAGGGCTACTGTAATCTAGCACTCTCTTCAGAGATTAGTTCAAGGACAAACAGGATTTTTTCTTTTGTTTTCCTTAAAAAAAAGATTTAAAAAATATATATTGTTAGTTAGATTTCTTTTTAAGATATTTTTATTCAGTAAGGATGTGTTAAATTGATCAAAAGTGACAGTAAATGCTTTTTTAACACATACCTCTATTTCAAATAAACTTTCTATTTATCAAATAATCACCTCCACATAAATATCCCGCAGCACAACTGTTTTCAACATTTATGGATAGTAAGAAATGTTTCTCAAGCAGAAAATCAGCATATTAGAATGATTTCTGAAGGATCATGTGACACTGAAGACTGGAGTAATGATGCTGAAAATTCAGCTTTGCCAGCACAGGAATAAATTAGATTTTAAAATACATTCAAATATGTATTTTAAAATAAATTCAGTAATGTGTATTCACAGTATTACTGTATTTACTGTATTCCTGTGGTCGGATTCACAAAATATTAAGAGTAAAATTCTTCTTAACTGACAATTTCTTCTTTTTTTTCTAACTTAAAGCGGCTGTCTGTAACTTTGTTTGTGTTCAAGATTTACAAAAATTATATAATGAGAATGTACAACATGAATCCATTTTCCAGACCGTGTTTTTGTCTTACCCTGAATCATTATGGTACACTTATAATAAGTGTTTATATTGGGACTATTTCAGACCGGTCTGGTAGGAACCGCTGCGGAGTAGCACAATCCCTGCGTGACTCGCCATAAACAGAGAGAAGTAGCTCTGGCTGCAATGTTCTTCCGCAAGTTCTGTTTATTAACCGCCAGAACGCCAAAAGTTACGGACTGCAGCTTTAAGAAAAAAAGATAAGAATATGTTGTAGCCTCTTTCCAAAAGATTGTTCTTAAGATCAAATTTAAGAAGTATTCATATTCTCGAAAAGAATGTTCTTAAAAATAACTTCTTAAAGTTAGGATAAACTCCAACCTGTCTTAAATTCCCAAATGTAAGATGTTTAAAGCTACACTGTGTGATATTTTCCCCCGTCTAGTGGTGAAAAGGTATATGGCCATCCAGTGAATTTTAGTTTCTGTTCCTCTCAATTCCGATTTCATTTCAACTCCTACGGTGGCCGATTTAGTCCAAGATTAACATGGCTTCCAGTTCGACCTCGTCCACATTCGACACGGTGCCTGTGGGATATTCTGTGCGCAGTGGGATGGTTGGAACTCAACTGGCCTAATTATTCGGCTAGAAAGAACTGCAGCTAATCCAGAGTGAACTTTGATGATAGTAATGTTTATTCAGTCATCCAATTGCAAGGCATAAACAGGTTTGCGTGGATATGTACATAAATGTGGTTTTTGTGAGAGAACAAATAAGGATGGTAAATATACATACACAGTTAAGAACTGTATAACTATACTTATAAGTTACATTTGTATAATGTAACCGTAAACCAGAGCTTATTGTACCATATATAGGCGCTAAATGCAGCTGCATTAAAAGGAGCGGAGCTGCCGCTGCTGCTGCTGCTAACAAGTGGTGTCCGTTTACAAAAGTGTGTGCGCCGCTTTAACGTTAGCACTGCAGTGCGCTCTGTATAACAATTGTTAATATGCCGATCAGACCTGATACATATTTCCATCAACATACATTACAAGCTAATATTTTCTAAAAATGAATAAACATTGTTGATAACAAAATAACTGAATGATTATTCAAATAGGTGAGCATTACGCTATTGTATGTTGACACAAAAATACTTCTGAGGTGACATCAACTGAATTACGCAAGGACACACTCTGAAACACATCTACAATGACAATAACTATTATTACTTACAGAGTTATTAACGCACAGGGAAAAACAGACTTTTGAGGAATAAACAAGCCAGGAAAACTCTGTATAACTCTGTTACTGGACGCTGCTGAGATGAAAACTCTCTGCACATGCACCAGACAAGTCTGAACAAGTTGACGCGCACATGCGCGAGGCAGAGAATTTTGTACAGTGCCATCGAGTATTAAAACCGGTTAAAACGCGAAAGGCGAAGCTTGAATTTATGGGTATGTCCCTCTTTGGCTAATGTACTTTCAAGATGGAGGGGCAACATGGCGACCACCGTTAGATCCCATTACCTTATGTATTTTCAATGGCATATTATAAACTTACGAGAATACTTTATTACTTGAAAGAAGTAAATATACATTAATGAGCACATATATTTTTGAAAGAACTAAGTGTTTTTAGCTAAGAATAGACTAAAAAAGTTACACAGTGTAGCTTTAATGAATGGGTTGGTTCAAATACTAAGCATTACAATATAACTCTCTCTAGTTAAATATAATATCTATTACTACTAGTACCATGAATGAGTACTCTGGAGTGACACCAATCTATCATTTTGTGTCCGTGTTTGATGCACTAACTCAAGCTAGAACTAGTGAGGCAGCAGACAGAAACAGGACGCATTCACTTTAGAGAGGGCGCAAGAAAAACGAATGGGAAAGACTGCTGTATCTTGAGACAGGCTCTTTTAAAATAACAGTTTTAACTTGACATGGTGTATTAAAAACACTACGCTGAGTGATTACCTCCCCTCAAGCCAGTCGCGCCGAAAATAGTATGCACGCTTATGATATCTACGGTAAACTGCAGGTAGTGCAAAAAGGCGGGCTTTGAGGTGTTTTTCATTCAGCGAGTCTTCAGCAATACCCGCCTTACAATCAAATAACACCTTTCGTTTTCTTCGTAAGTAAAAAAAAAATTCTTAAGAAAATATTTGAGAACTTAAGAATTTTTCTAGAATAGCTCTTAGGCCCCGTTTACACTAGTGTGATCCTCATTTACACTGGCATTTCCATTGCGTTTCAGAAACGATCTCCGTCTACACTGCACGAACAAAAACACGTCACACTGGGCATGCTCATACACTGGGCATGCTCATACAAGTGTAAACGGTTGCCTCTTGCGCATGTAGACAACTGCATTATTGTACAATACAGCGTTTAACTGCACAGCGGCCACAAAAGGACCACAAAGTCAGCAAAGCATGCAGTTCTGTCTCTGTTCTTATTGTTTACACGGTCGTCGAGGCTGGTACGCCAGAGTAGTGTAGACGACAGGCGTAACTGTAGCAAAAGTTATGCGTTTAAAACGAAGACACACTAGTGTACTGTAAACGGGTTCTGTAAACGGTTCTTACGAACGTCTTAGAATTTATCTTAAAGGGTTACTTCACCCAAGAAATTTAAATTGTCATTTATTACTCACCCTCATGTCGTTCCAAACCCGTAAGATCTTCGGAAATATTTTTGATGAAATCCGAGAGCTCTCTGACCCCTCCATAGAACTATTTAATTAACACTTTCTAGGCCCAGAAAGGTAGTAAAGACATTGTCAAAATCGTCCATGTGACTCCAGTGGTTCAACCTTAATTTTAAGAGACAAGAATAGTTTTTGTGCGCAAAAAACAAAGAAAAATAAGGACTTTATCCAACATTTTCTTCACGTCTGTGTCAGTCTCCTACGTTTTACGTATTTACAACGTAAAAAATCGTACTGACCCCAAACTTTTTGAACATATTGCATTTTTTTTATTAATTGTTCAAAATTTTAATACACGTCAGGCCTATTTTTTTTTATATATATATTAATTGCAATGTTAATTTTATTTGGAAAAAGAGGCAAAATGTACAACTATTAATTTAACTTTAAGATATATATTTACTCATATAAACGCAGTAACTGCTGATCCAGCTGCTGCATGTGTGTAGGAGTTTAACTGGTCACACACCACTGACTAACTATGTGCTAGTATGTAAGAAAAGACAGTGCATTATTCCCACATCTGCGAGCGTGTGACAGACTATGGGCGTCCACAGAAGGCCGCAGTGGCAGCGCTGGGAAACAGGGCCGGAGTCTGACAGCCGGGCTGCCGAGAGAGTGAGTGCGTAAGAACGTGTGTGTGTGTGTGTGTGTGTGTGTGTTTGAGAAAGAAAGCAAGCTTGCTTAATGACAGCTTATTCCTTCATGAGTTTAACTCCTGACAGCCGACTGCTCTGCCTGTTGCATCATGGCAGCAGAATCATTACCTTGTGACCTGTCAAAAGCAGGAGAGCGGAAGAAAGCATGAAAAAAGCTGGAGGAACGAGAGACTGCGAGATTCACTTGTTTTGCAGGGTCAGAATACCGTAAAGGTTCGAGTGAGATGTGACCCCTAAAACAGGTGATTAGGATTACAAAGCCTGTTTAGAACCATTGGCCTGAAGTAGCTCTGTGTTTATGCAAGTACGATTACATGTGCCTGGTATACATGTATTTTTTTTTTCTTTTTCTGTGGCAATATTTTCAAATGGCTGATTTAACCTCTTATGACCAACCCCCCTGTGCTCTCGTCTCGTCTCGGCCAGCCTCTCTCTGACAGAGCCGGATTGATTGCTCACTCAGAGCATCTTGTTTAAGCCTGCAGTTACTCTGACATTGACCCAGCCAAAATGTAGCCGAGGCTAACGTCAGGACGTGACTGGAAAGGTGAGAGGGTTTTTCTCTCTGTCTCTCTGATGCAGGAAGCTTTTTCCCTCTAGTGGCTCTCAGGAAGCATGAGTGAAAACGAGCTCTTGACAGAGGCAATAAATATACTGCAACTCTTCCAACACCTCCCCTCCCTCCCTTCCTCCCCCCTCCTAGTATGCTCACTCGTTCCATGGTTTATTCAGTTTTCCTCATCCCTGTTATCCCATCCAATCTTATTTTACTTATCTGTAATATACAGTTGCAGGATTTTTTTACCCCCAACCCTTTTCTTTTTTCTGAGTATGTTCATAAAGGAATGCTTGCGTACTGTATATTTTGTTGTACTTTATATTGTCTAAAACCTTTTATTTTTCTATTATGTAAATCAATGTGCAAAATTTTAAAGGGATATTTCTGTCATCAGTTACTCACCCTCATGTCGTTCCAAACCCGTAAGACTTCCGTTCATCCTCGGAAAACAAATGAAGGTCGTTTTGATATTGTACTCCCCGTAGACAGTCATGGAACTGCCACTTTTTAACGCTTCAAAAAGTGCATAAAGAAGAATGTAAATCTAATCCAAATGAATTGAGCGACTCGATCGCTTTATATGCATCAACGGACACATCAGTTATTGTAAACGAATAGCGAACATGCTCAAGCATGTTCACTGTGAGACGTTTGAGAACCAATGAGGTTCATTCTCGTGTGTTCTGTTACACGTTTGTGTTTCCACAAGAACCAATGAGGTTCATTCTCGTGTGTTGCTACACGTTTGAGCTTCCACAAGAACCAATGAGGTTCATTCTCGTGTGTTGCTACACGTTTGAGCTTCCACAAGAACCAATGAGGTTCATTCTTGTGTTACGCAGCACGTTTGAGCTTCCACAAGAACCAATGAGGTTCATTCTCGTGTGTTATGCTACACTTTGAGCTTCCACAAGAACCAATGAGGTTCATTCTCGTGTTACGCAGCACGTTTGAGCTTCCGCGAGAACCAATGAGGTTTGTTCTCGTGCGTCAAGCAGGTTCGGTTGAGCTTCTGTTTATGTTCTATAATCAATGTTTAAATGTGAATAAAATTTGTTCATCATATAAAGCGATCAAGTCTCTTCAGAGAATTTGGACTAAACTGCTCATATGGATTAGTTTTATGATCTCTTTATGAACATTTTGAAGCGTTAAAGTGGGAGCTGTCTATGGAGGGACAGAAAGCTCTCAGATTTCATCAAAAAGATCTTAATTTGTGTTCGGAAGATGAACGAAAGTCTTACAGGTTTGGAACAACACGAGAGTGAGTAATTAATGATAGAATTTTCACTAGAACTGTCCCTTTAAGCTTTGTGTCAAGCACCCCGTCTAGATTTATTCTGCGATGATGACCAGCTAACTGTATTTAAAAAAAAAATAATAATAATAATAATTTAATAAGTTACTTGCCAAATAAGTAAAAATTGGCATATTCAAGGTGAAATTATTTCATTATATGGGAATAAATAGGCTGCTGGTTGAAAATTGACATGAAAGTTGTCTATCTACATACACTAGCATTCAAAAGTTTGGGGTTGATACGATTTTTTTTTTTTTTTTTTTTAAGAGACGTCTCTTATATTCACCAAGGCTACATTTATTTGATAAAAAAACACCGTAAAAACTGTAATATTAATATAAACGGTAACGATTTTCAGCAGTCATTACTCAGCAATCAATACAGTGTTCAGTGTCACATGACCCTTCAGTAATCATTATGCTGATTTGCTTAAAATGTATTATGACAATCGGTGTTAAAACAGTTGTGCTGGTTAATGTTTTTGTGGAAACTGATACTTTTTCCAGAACTCTTTGATTAATAGAAAGTACAAAAGAAAAGCGTTTATTTAAAATAGAAATATCTTGTTACATTATAAATGTCTTTACAGTCATTTCTGATTAATCTAATGCATCCATGCTGAATAAAAGTTAATTTATTTAAAACCCCAAAACTTCTAGAGAGTTGTTAACAGGTTCTAATTGGGGGACTTGGTAGATTGAGTGCATTGCATTATGGGATACAGTATTCCTTCTGCTTATTTTGTCAAATGTAATAGGTCATCCGTGCATACTTTGTACAGTATGCATACTGCAAAAAAGTAGTATGAGCGGTATGCTATTCTGAACATTGCCCCTCTCATTGTCTTGTCACAATTCCATTATTTTCCAAAGTATTTTTCTTTCACCTGTTCTTTCCCTATCCGTGCTTTCTCTGCTCAGATCTCTCGCCTGCGTGTTTGCTTTTTTGTTTGTTTGTATTTTGTATTTTTTTTTTGCTGTTGCTTTGACCTGCACCCCTTCTGTAAACTCTACCCCCTTTCCTCCCTGACCCAAATCGACCCCCATATAGCTCTTTCTCTCATATCCCAAACCCCCCTTCGCTGCTGACAGTCGGTTCCCTGCATAAAAAAAATTCAGAAAAAGGAATAAAAAAGGGCAACTGCATTTCATTAAGAATAACGTCTTTAATAAAAAATAAGATCCGTACCCCCCCCCCCCCCCCCCCCCCCATCACCCCATCCCGCTCTTGTTAGTCAGTTAGAAGCGACTCTGGAGACTTGCTAGAAAGAAAGAGGGGGTGTGGTGTTTTCAAAAGTGTGTCAAAAGCCTAGGGGTTTGTATCTGCCCAGAATTTCAATGGGAGGCTGAAAGGGGGCCGGGAAGCGGGCAAACTCAAACACAGGAATCTTGTTTAATTTCTGTCATGTTGCTCTTTTTTTCAGCAGATTGATGTCTTTTTCAAAATCGGCTCACTATCTCTCCCTCTCTCCCTCTGTCATTTGCAGATGCGGTGCGATACTGTATGCCATCTCTGTCCTCTCTGCCTTAAAGTCCTTAAGTTTCCTGCCTCTTTTTTTCCTCCTTCTCGCCTTACTGACTAGGGACCAGTTTTTTTCTTCTTCTTCTTCTCCATTTATGATTATCAGTCGATCCATAACTCGCTCGCTAAGGGCTAGCCTTTAGCATCAGAGAGATGCTGCGCTTCCTGTATGGGGGGGTGGGGGGGACGGGTGCCCCACATTGGCGTTAACTAGACATAGAGCTGTGCATCGGGACACCGAGGGTAACCGCAGCCCAGCACGGGGGTAACATGTTCTCCATCTTGCTGGAAGGTTCAGCATTTCCTGCAGTTATAATCAATGAACTTGACACTTTCAAAGGGCCATGTGAGAGAGCGACTTGCTCTGGGGTTAAAACTCCTTTAAATAGCCCCCTGCGGGATTCACCGCTGTCAATAAAATGCAATAATTACCACACCCCGGCCTGGGAAGAGTGCAGGCAGGCTGGGCTAAATTAAAAATTGATCAGAAAGAGGAGAAAACATTATTTTTGTGGCCCTATTCCCTAGTCTTTATCGTGCAGAGTCTCATCAGTGAACTGGCTGTAGTTTCTTCTGCTTCCTATTTTACGATTTCCACCACCCTCTCGCTCTCCGACGAGCGATTTACCATGTCGTTAGATGTTAAAAGATTTATTTGGCATTTAATTGTCCTGATGGTGAGGTGTGTTGCAGACGAGGCTGGGTTTATGAGTTAGCGTTCCTCTATGCAGACGTGGGTATTGGGAGCGCCCTCAGCATTTATTGATTGCCGCCTAATTTTGTCTGACTCTCCCCATCTCCGTACCTTCATCTGACAGTCAGAATAGGTATCAGTTGCTCATCCGTATAGGTATCTGTCATCTTATTTTCACACAGACACATCTTACCTAAGAGCAAGATGTTTTTCATTACACACACATACATAAACATATTCAAATGTCACTTGCTCATCATATCCCACCAGAGATTGTTCTGATGCTGTCTAGACCATCAGACAAGCTGCTCACATCATTGCGCAGAGATTTATGTGCCATCACTTGTGGTGGGAAGATGTCATAGAAAAGGGGTGGGGGTACTAATGAAGTGCTATGTAAGTATTACCATGTTTTTTTTGTTTGTTTTTTTTGGACAGGGACCACAGTTGACCATGGACTTTTGATTGGATATTATTTAAATGAATTTTTTTTTATAGAATAATATAAATTAAATATTCATGCAGTTAATATGTATTGAATATTTACAATTAAGATATATATGCATTTCTAAAACTAAATATATGTGATCCTGGACCACAAAACCAGTCATAAGTTGCACGGGTATATTTGTGGCAATAGCCAACAATAAATTCCAATAAAGTTTCCATTACATTGTACCGATTTTTCTTGTATGCAAGAAATCATTAGGATATTAAGTAAAGATCATGTTCCATGTATATATTTACTAAATGTCTTACTGTATATATTCAAAAAATGTATTATTAGTAGTAATATGCATTGCTAAGGACTTCATTTGGACCACTTTAAAGGTGATGTTCTCAATATTTAGATTTTTTTTGCACCCTCAGATTCCAGATTTTCAAATAGATGTATATCGGCCAAACGGTGTCCTATTTTAACAAACCAAACATCAATTGAAATGTTTTTTATTCAGCTTTCAGATGATGTATAAATCTCAATTTCGAAAATGTTTCCTTACGACTGGTTTTGTGGTCCAGGGCCACATATATGCATTAATTAAGATATATATGCATTACTGTTAAATGTTGTATTTATGTATTTCTTTAAAGGTAAAAAGTATTGTTTTAAAGCATGAATTATTAGTTATATATAGCATCATGTTTTTGGGAAGTCTCACCACCTTCTCAAAAAAAGTTTTATTATTAAAAGTTTACATTTTTGAGAGGTTATTGACCTTGACACAGCCATAAATCTTCAGGGTTCCTCTGTTATATTTCCTGTTTTTGTTTTTCTTACTGCATGTTGGTTGAACCACATACATTTTGTCACATGATTTAAAAAAAAAAAAAAATTCCAGACAAATTATTTTTTTTATTTGTTAAGCAATAAAGCAATGTTACTTTCTGTTAACTTTTTGCTTTGCTGTAATATTGACTTATTAAGATTATTTAATTAAATTCAGTAATTCATACGTCATATAAGAAGTGTATTCAAGTTTTATATTTATTATATTCGAGATCCAGACGAAAAGAGCATCATGTCATTGACCCATATGCCAAAGTACCATAATAATACTATCTGATACCATTGTACTGCTTCACTATTTTTATTTTATTTATTTTTTGTAAGGGAGAAAAACCTTAAATGAACCAAAGCAAGAATCCATTATGAAAAATGATTGGCGATTGTTCATTCATTAGCAAAGTGTTGATGATTTGATTCTGTTTCAAAATGAACTAATGATATGGTGGCAGAGGCATCCGGCGAGGTGTGTGTAGTAGGTCGTTCTGCGCTGCGGGCAGTGTGTGAGTGTCCCAATGGGATGGCCTTGTTTAGATTCTCTCATACAACGCCTGTGGCAGTATATGAGGTAGGTCTTCACTCACTCTCTCCCTGGGACGACTCTCTGAGGCTGAATGAAGTGTTTGTGTGTGTGTGTGTGTGTGTGTGAGAGAAGGGAAGAGAGAAAGAAAGCGATATAAAATATAACCCAGTACTATTAATAGAGTCCCTTTTATTGTCCGGTATATCAATCTTTAACAACATACTTGAGCAGGAATCCGACCAGAACGAAAGCTGCCCGTACGAACGTATTGATTAGAATTTCTCCTTGTGTTCTTAAGGGCTCTTCTGTTGTCCTGGTTCTGTAAAATTTTTCATGCCATCCTCTCTCCACTGCGCTTTGTCGAGGTCAGGGTAACTGACTTGCCAAAGTTTTCGCAGGAAATTGAGTTTACGGGGGAAACCGAAATGAAGCTATGCGGCTATCCGTGGAGGACTGCTCTCAAGGTCAAAGTTCAGCCTAGCTGCAAAAAAAAAAAACATGCCAGAGTTGCTCTCCGGGCAAGTTGGCTCGTTTTGCGAGAGCTTGATCGATGGGGAGGAAACGTTGGCGCAAATAGGGGTTAACTGGGTCTTGGCCATATTCTGTGGTTCAATGAAAGAGAAGAGCAAATGTATGTATTTTTTTTTTTTTTTCACCTCACATTACTGGAAGATGAAAATAAATATGGGAGAGGGATGGCTGTTCTCAAGGACCTTTGGCTAACATTCAGATGTCCAGAGACCTTCACTTTCATAAGGCTAGTGCATGATAATGAAGATGGACCGCATGGCCCCGTTCCAAATGTTTTGAATAGCCGCCACTCTTTTATGAACACGGCTCTTTAGAAGACAGACTGGTTCAGGAGATATCGGCTTTTCAGCAGCTGCTCCGGTCCAAAATGCTTGAATCTGCAGTATGAATAATGTGAAGGCTTTTTGCATATAGATATAAACAAAGATATAAGTTTGTATTGTAACTGCAGATATGATTATGTATTTTTTGTTTTTGTTAGAAATACTTATTCTATCCCATTTTAATGACAATTTTAGGTACAGTAGGACACAAATCTTATACTTGGGGTGTGGTTTACAATGGTGGAAATTAAATTCTGGTTTCCATATAGTTACCTATTCATTTCTGTGAGGAAAATTAATAGAAAATCCAACAAATTTGTCTAATTTTAGGAAGAAAAACACTATGCATGTTTATATCATTATTATTTAGTTAATACTTTTATTCAGCAAGGGTACATTTAAATTGATCAAAATTGACAGAAGTAAAAAAAGATTTAGATTTATTTATTTTTTACAAAATAAATAGTTTTTTATTAACTTTCTATTCATCAAAGAATCCTGAAAAATAAATATCACAAATATATTATGCAGCACAACTGGATGCTGTTTGATTAATAGTGATTTTTTTTTCTCCTTGTTGACATTATCTATAGCCATTCCCAAGTTCCTGAAGTCTAAGCGAGTCAAAACATTCTGGTGCATGATAAATATTAATCTGTTTGACAGTTTGATAGACCCACCCCCAAACTCAAGCCATTGGCTGGGACAGAAGTTAACATGCCAGTTCGCTCTAACAATGTTGCTGTGTCATGCTGCTCAGCCTCCTCAAATGAACAGAGCAGACTTACTGTATGTATGGCTTATAATTGACTGAGCATATTAAGCTGGGATAGGTAAAAACAGGGCCTAAAATTTACGTTTTGCCACACCTTGTCGTTGACTTAAAGGGTTACTTCAGTCATTTAGCATTAAGCTTTGTATCAGTAGAAACCCAGTAGTATATTCGAATTATGGTACTTTCGCCCCTCATGTCCCCCTGAGATGAGAGAATTATGCATTTTATTTCTGGAAAAAATCCTCCGATGACGCAAATAACGACATTTTGCGTCATCGGAGGATTTTTTGGCCCGAGCCTAAAGACTACAGCCACTAGAGGGAGCTAGTTCCGCATGTTATCAACCTGCCCACAGGGGAGGGATCTCACTCACAGAATGTAAATGCGCCCGGCTCGGCCTCGGGCATTCATAACGCGGCGGTGCAGAGAAAAGTGAGTGTTTCAACTTTTCAATGAATTCCTATGAAAGTTTAGCTTCCATAGGCATGATCTGAAAACGCACCAGACAGGACACGCGCTGTGAATGACTGCCACGCTTACCTCAGCTCTTCTCGTGATGAATTAAATCTGACTCTTGCTGCGTTTGTGTTGTGACTTTCGTTCGGCTCACGCACACGTTATTGAAAAGACACATTCAGTTTTTAATTGTAGTGTCTATTCTCTAACTGAACTAAATATTTGTATTACTATGAAAATCAAAACGACTGTGGGGTGGAGCCGCAGTGGGCAAGAGATGTAACTATTAGCCGTGGCTTTGGGAGTGGCCTCGTTGGGCAGCGAAGCAAGTGCATTCTGGGAGTTGTTGTCTTTCATCCACATGAGACAAAAATACATTTTCTGTCTCTTCTCAGTCTAGAAGGTACCACATTTCTACTACATAAATGACTCCGTTTAAAGACACATTCATCTTCCCAGTGCTGAAGTAACCCTTTAAGAACATTTACTGGCCAAAAATGTGTATTAATTTTTTTTTTTTTTTACCAGCCATGACCCAAAAACAGACAGTTATGGCCAACATTTTTCATACAAGTGAAAATTGACTATCCTCTATTCCAATTTCGATACCACAGCTAAAACTGCTAGCTTAACTAAAATTAATAGCCTACATTTTTTTAAAGACAAGTAAACAGTCAGTAATAAATAAGAACAAACAATCAAATAGCAAGCAATAGCACAGCTAAATACAATACAACAAAGATACAAATGAAACAAACAGTGCCCTTCAGGCAGGTCTAATAGTTTTCAGGTAACGAAATTTAATAAAGTAGGCTAATTAAATAAATAACACTACATATCCTTTTTAAAGTTCAAGTTTTTTTTTTTTCTTTGTCCTTTGTTTGATTAACATTAAAAACGCAGATAGTAGCAGGATTATTAGGATGATGACACTTTAAGACCGAATGCACCCACATTTTGTGTTTGCGTTTACTTAAGACCGACTACTTGGATACTTGCCGAAACAGGGACGTTTTTTAGCATAATTTTGAGGGAATTTGTCAATTTCAAGCGCATGAAAGAGAGCTCAACTTTGCGCACTGTCTGAGCATCGTTTTTTAAATCTCATTCTTTCTGCAAATCCAGTCTCTTGTTTACAGAATAATCTTTGGTGAAATGAAGGGAACAAACGCACAAAAACCCACATGAGCTGGACTTTCTTTAAAAATAATGTTCAACCTCATTCCTAATATTGGAATCCAAAGGAAGCTTATGCAGCGACTGTGTTCTTCCACAACCAGGCACTGCACAATATTCTGTAATCTTCAACGACATATTTATTGCTTGGTGGCTCGATCTGGCGGGGCTACAGAATTAGGCGTTCGTCTTCTTCTGTTGAGGTGGCGTTTCGCTGCTCTCTGATGTCACAGGGAGGCAAATTCGCAGATCGCTCGTTTGATGGGGGATTGATTGAGTTCTCAATTCATGACCCCTTTAAATGTTATTTATCTAGTCGGTGGTATTGTATATAGCTGTGTTCCCATCAAATGGGACTCAATATGTGTGAGAATTATATATCCAAAGGTTAAATTTAGTGGCTACACCACTGACCTTCTTTTCTGCTAACACACACCTGTCAGACAGCCGCTTGGAGGAGGAGAGGCTTTTGTCAGGAAATATTCAGCTCTATTACCACCACCTGTGAATGAGCTCCTGAGACCTGGGAAAAAGCAAGCTTCTGAAACAAATCAGTGTGTGTGCGCGCCCATGTGTGTGTGCAGACCTGTCACTCGCTCTCTTGGCTGAAAGTCAGAGTGGGAGCCGTTGCGTCGTTGGGTGAAAGCGTGGGGGAGACATCAGCATTCGGGCGATGTCACCAAGCCCCTGTGCACCGGGAGCAGCCAGACGCTCCGACAGGCGTACCTGCTTCCCCTCCGAGACATGCGCACACACACACGCACACACACACACACATTCCAAGTGTCCTTGAGAGTCACTGACAACCTCTCCATAAGCATAAAGAAGCCAAACTCTGTCATTGCCAGGATCAGTCCCTTGTTGGAAGTGTGTGTGCGTTTGAAGGGCTTTTTTTTTGCCCGGCTATGGACAGTCAAAGAAAAGGGTATTAAACCTGCTTGAAAGTGTCTAATTGACTTTTGGAGGAGTCCCAGTGCTTTGAGGTGTCACCATTGGAAATCTGACTTGGGGAAGTCCCACTTGAACAGGGCGAGTCAGTTCACTTGACAGTCACTGGCACTTCTGGACAGTTCTCTTAGCTGTGTCTTCCTGGCACTCCCTAGGGTTAAAGAGCTGAGATTACTGTGGACAGACACATGGCTGGTCTCAATGTGTCACTTCCTCAAGCAGCTGGTCATACTTTCTTTTCACTCTCATGCCAACACAAGGTCAACAGTGAATATTGGATGGGCAGGAGGTACCTTTTGAATTGATGGCCACGCGCTTCCTCAAATTGAATCCGTAGTTTAAAGGTATTTAGGATGATTATTATATTCTATATTAAAAGCTGATTTATATTAAGCTGATATATATATATATATATATATATATTAACTTTAATTAACTTTTTTTAAGCCTAAGTGTTTTAAAGTGGATGAACATGCTAATATTGTAACCGAAACGATCCACTGACTTTTTAGGCTTTTTAGCTAGTTATACTTTGTTTTTTTGTTTTTTTAATGAAAACTATGATAGTTTTGTGCATACCAATGTTATGTATTTTATTTATTTATTTTGTATTTTTTTGTTATTTATTTGTTATTTGTCACAGACTATTATTTATTTGTTTAATTCCTAGTAGAAATCGATCTAGTACATGCAATACAAATCCACCCAACATCTAAACACATTACACAGATTAGATTTCAAAGTATTAAATAGTTAATGAGAAATTCTCTTTGAGAGACATCTTTTCCTTTGCAGTATAGCTCTGGAACTAGATTTAGACTAACATGAGGCCAAGTGTCAGTGCACATACACTTAAGAGACTCTGTGGCTGATAAGCGGACCCCCAGGGGAGTAAAAGTGCTCCGTTCAAGTGTGTATGTGTGTATGTCTGTGTGTCTGTTTAGACACATTTCCACCAGTGCGAGGCCCAAAGCCACCTCCTGTCAACTCTATACACACACAAGTTCTCACTCCGCCCAGGGAATATGTGTGTGTGTGTGTGTGTGTGTGTGTATATATGTGTGTGTCAGCAACAGCACCCTGGGCCTGGATTTCTGCAGGATCAACAGGGCTAATTATAGTGATGCACTGACACCTTTCTAGTGCCTTTTCAATCACCTCCCACTGCCAGGTGCCTCACTGCCTCAAGCTCCCCCTTCGCCTGTTTGTGTGTGTATGTGTGAGAGCTCATGAGTGTTTGCTCAAAAGTTTGTGTGTGTATGAAAAGGAGTTAGTGATGATGGTGGTCGTGGGTGTGTGTTTTTATGTGTGACTGGCAAAGAGTTTGGTGAGAAGTTTGCAAAGGTGTATGCTAGAGAAGTTATGAGACATGTCTGAAAATGCTTGAGAGATGTTAGTTGCTGTATTTAGATAGCTGTAGCCTATTTTTGGGGGGCTGTGCTTTTATATATCTGCTTAATAGTAATTATTGGTGTGCATGAGGTCTATTGGAGGATGTTGATATACTTTGGCTTGTATAGGTCTCAGAATAAAGGTGAGTAGCATTGTTTATACTGTAAAATTGTGGACAATTTAAAATATTTCGGTTACTTTTTTTAAAGTTAAGTATAGTTATATTTTTCGATTTGAAATTAAGCTTATTTGCATACTTTTCCAAAGACAGCCGTTTCTTTCTTTTGAGTCCATCTTATTGTAGGTATTAATATTCATCTTATTGTGATTTGATCGCCAGTGGCAGGCCGAGACAAATAGCTTGACCTTGCTTGAAAATATCTGAACATTGTTGCTGTCAAACAAACACATATTTAAATCTTACTGATGTTGTGAAGGGAACATTGTCATTTTAGTCAAGCACCTTTATTAACTGAGATTCAGATGTGTATGAAACGCACAAGAAGATATTTTGAAAAAGGTCATAAAGATTTGGAAGCACATGAGGGTGAGCACATGACAGAATTGTCATGTTTGGGTGAACTATCCCTTTAAGCAGGGTAGAGCCTCTAATGGGAAACACTGGTGTTATTTACTGTATCACTTAATTCATGTCACTTTTGTCTCATGTGGTGCCACCTCTGGGTCATCAGGTATGCTTTGTGTAGGGACTCACAACACACACATAAACATGTCATCGTTCTTTTCTTTGTGTTGACATACCCTGTGTTTCCTATAAGCTCACGTAGCTCCATCTTATCCTCCGCTGTTATTTAAACCTGACAACAGCACCAGAGTCTGTAGTCGTCCATGTCATCATCATAGTGCTATGTGTCATTACCCATGCATATGCTGACAGTGTATCCCTTATCCCTCTCAGGACTCTGGTGAGCTCTGCTGACTTGTTTGCGCTTATGTCAAGTTTTTTGGTTACGAGGCGCACCGTACGCTGTCATGTGCTGTCACCCTCTTCCTCCCAAGGTAGTCAGTCATTGGAACAGCAACCCCTCAATCCCACGTTTGGAAATCAACACAGACATGTCATCAGCTGAGCCAGTGAAGGGGAGAAGAGCTTCCTGAGGCTGAGAAGATGCTATCTCGCTGTTTTGCTGTCGCGAGAACGCTGCACTGGTGGTCCTTGAAGTGCAACAACCCTGTCTCTCTCAAAAGCACAAGAAGAAGGAGAGATGTAACTTCCAAACCCTCTATGTCACCACAACCCGGAGTCTGTTATCAGTATGCATGTGTGTAGCTGTGCGTCTGTGTGTGTGCTTGCTTATGTTATGTTGGGTGGCATGGGGCTGAGAGGACGAGCGCCGGCTATGCCTTTTTTTATCGAGGGTCATTGTGGTGGAGGACGAGTGGTCGTGATAACGTCTGGCCTTGCTTTTGATGTTATTGAGCTGCTCCAGCAAAGAACTGGTGATAACTTACAAGTCTGATAAACATTCAACGTCCCTGTAAGCCTCCCGTGTGCGTGGAGGGCCAGAGAAGTGATCCTGTACTTTGTTTGTCCTTCACTGGCAGTTATTCAAGTTTAAAACCCCTTGTCCAGTCTCCCTTTTAACCGACTTGTGTTTAAACTGAAGCTGAGTAGTCACAAAGTCATGTTCTACAACGTGTACAGACAAATTGCCCCCGCGGCTTTTTCTGCTTGCTGACCTTGCTCTCCTTTCGCACCCTTGGAGCCCATATACAGTTTTGTTCTATTGGGGCTGTTTTGTGTTTGTTTTTCAGCTTTACCGGCTCCCAGAGTCAAGAGGATAGTTTTCAGTGCCTCAACCCTTATTTTCCCTTTGCCTTTTTCTCCCCGTATTGTGCAAATTTGCATCACTCTTTTAAGTTTTTGTGCGTGCTGCTGTATATGTCCTTGCAGTTTTCGCACAGGACTTTGCAACACTACACTAGACATGGATTTAGCCATAGAACTTGCTTTGCTCTCTGTGTAAACATGGAAGGACAAGATCCCAACATGCATTTGCCAAGGTTTTTCTAAAGTGGGTCAATGACTCCCTGAAAGTGCTCAGTGGATTAACATTTACATCATGCCTTGCACTTCCCTATCCAAGTTGTGTCCTTTTATGAACAAAGGTCCTGCGTTATGCGTACAGGCCGTGGACAGGAGTTAAAACAGCTAGCTACTGCTGAAAAGTTATTTTCCTTTAGTTCAAAGTAAGAAGAGGGCTGTGATGCCAGGCCATATATGTTTTCAATAGCACATTTTCTTGCTTGGTTGTAGCAATTAAGCTGAACTGACAGACGGTTGTACCCTCATGTCCTAGGCTAGATGTGGCTCCCCATGTTTCTGTGCCATGCACTTAGTTTTAGTGAGACAGAACAAGAGGGAGAGATCACTCTCATAGTCTGGCCAATATGAGTCAACTGCAGTGCCTGTGACCCAGTTCCAACCTCTTTTGCTCTATCGTTTTCCCTCTCTCTCTCTCTCTCTCTCTCTCTCTCTCTCTCTCTGTCTTTCTCTCTTTCCCTCTGCTTCCATCCTTTGTGCTGGCACATCTCGCTCTTTGAAGTCCACAGGCTGATCTCCCTCAACAGGAGAGAGAATGCAAAAAAATAATGGGATGGAAAGGTTGTTAAATCTGGGTGAAAAATTAAAGAATGAAAAAAAAAATGAACAGAACACAAGTAATGATAAAAAAACAGAGCACAACTATTACTTCAGATGCTGAGGTACGGTGCCCCATGGTGTCATGAAGAGGCAGTGTGCCGCAGGTAGCTTCATTCCCCTGGCACCACTGGTTTATTTATCCTCTCTTCTGTTTTTTTTACCAGCTGAGCAATGTCACGGGATCTGACCTAGAAAGGTCCAATTGCTCTGTCAAGCCCTCAACCTCATCCTGTGAGTGCAACTGTGCTAGAGAATCAGACATCTCCAACAGAAAGGGGAGCAGTGCTTTGCTTGTATAGCCAAGGGTGACCCACTTCAGGGACATGCGCAACAATGCGGTGGACTGTGGGCACAGTTATCAGGCTAAGAGTTAATCTTCCAAGATGGGAAGGCTTGCTCCAATCATCAGACCATTGAGTTAGCATGGGAGCATGTTCTATGAAAAGGATAATGTACAGCCAGTTGGTCATTATCACAAAATGACGTGCCCTGGATGGATCAGGACCCTGATGCAGAGTGGATGGATTTTTTGTTACTTTGAAGGGGTTTACAGTAGGGCTGTGCAATTAATCGTATTTTGATTTCGATTTTGGCTTCCAATGATTATGAAAACAGGATAATAGAGGTAAAACTATTATTGTGCTGCTGCCATATTCCGTCCAGCGTACTTTGCTTTCCTTCACAGCGGTGCGCATTCGTTCCTCCTGAAGCCAAACTTAACATCCAAATCAGCCGAATAAGTGAGCGTTGTAAAATGCAGTCTTCTGTTGCTAAACTGCGGGATGTGCTTGATATTAAACAGTGTTATTAAAAGCGCATTAAGCCGCGAAAGAGACGCTGGTCCCTATGCGGCCGCCTGTGTGTGCGCCCCGTCTCGGAGTGGAACGCGCATAAGCGAAGGATACCGTAGGCTTCAAATACCCTACACACAAAATATGTTAAAAATTTAAAACATTTTAAAAATATGACTCCTAAACGCAGTCGGTTATGTCTTAAGTGAATGTAAACATTTGAGAAAGTGTGTTTGAAACTCGTGTGGGTCCGTGCAGCTCTTAAAGTGACAGCAGCCACACGACTGCTGCATTCATTAATGTCAATCAAACCAGAAAAGACAAATATAAAATCACTCACTGGCCTTAAATGAATCACTTTTGTAGTTTTTTTTTGTCGGTTTTGTTTGTTTGTTCCTATTTTATTTCTGACTGTTTACTTGTCTTCTGTTGTTTTAAAGGACTTTTACCTAAACTAATACTAGGTTAATTAATGTTTGCAGAAGTATCGATAATTTCACTGACATTTAAAATGACTCATGTCATGAAATAAGACTTTGATCATATCACCCACCAATAATCATGTTAAATAATTGTAATTTCAGTATTGATCAAAATAATTGTATTGATTTTTGCCATAATCAAGCAGCCCTAGTTTACAGTATTTTACAATAATGACTGGTTAACTGTACATTATCCCACTATCTTTTTTAATGTCAGATCTTGGGATATGCTCTTGCGAAAGACTGTGAGGTCATACTTAATAACATTTGGTACAAATTTCATAAGGTCTCATTTAACGCTGTAAACCAGCTCATCCTCAGCGTCCAAGCATCCATTTGTGGACACCTTTGGGTTACCAGAACATCAGTCTTTTCTGCAGTGCAGAAACTGAGCTGGAGGCTACCGTGGGAACAATTGTGTATGACAAAAACAATCGACAAGCAAGACTCCTTTCAGCTGAAGACAAAACAGGGCCGGGGAATGATGGCTCCGTGCTCGTCCACCCTCGGCTGCAAATAGTTCATTCTAATTTCCGAGATAGCAGCAAGCAGTAGAAAGCCCCTGCAGTGCTGCTCTGCATGGCTTTGTGGTTCTGGAAGATGGGAAAATAAGCACTGTTCTCCCTAAACACTAAAACATGCGTTCATCCCCCATATAATCAACAGTAGCGCCCTGAGCTTTGCTGGCTTTTCTTTTAAGGTTTGTCTCTGTCTGCCTTGGATCAAGCTTTTAAGCTTCTCGGTTTCTGCTGTAATGGGCTACTTATTTTGCATTGTAGTTTGTTAACTTTCATCAAGCTACACCATAACTTTCCTCTAAAATACACACCTTTTATCTCTGCTTTGGAGCGAGTTTAAGATAGGTTAAGGAGTCTTGTGTCTTGTGAGGGAATGCATAACATTTAGCTGTTGTTGAAGGCAGTCTCTTTAGGCTTCTGTTTTCAGCTAGAATTTGGCAGTTTCTTTTCTTTTACATTTTTTAAGTTGGCCTCAGGCCTATAAGAGCTCATCAGCGGTGCTCGGCTAGATTGCACACACATACCTGCAATGTTATTTCAAATAGCTTAATTACTTTCTGTCTACATGGGCTGAAAGATTTACATAGCGCAGCACTTTATTCACTGCAGAAAATGATTGAGACCATGTGACTTGAGCAGTCTGTGTGCGTGAATTGGCTTTCTGGGTCATGCTCCAGCACTGTCTATTACCTTGTGGAATAGAATTCTACTTTATCACCTTCACTTGTTGGATGATGTTTTTCCCCTCTCTCTTCTCTCCCAGGAATTTGCTCTCTGATCTCTGACTTTTCCAACTCTTATGACTGATGATTTTTAATTGAAACACCTCTCCACTTTAAATAATTCTCTGAAATTTGAACACGATTTTAGTCACTGGGCAAATGCTTACATGAATGAAATTAAGAGAAATGCATTGCTTAGGTATGTTTTGACCAGGGATAGAGTTCTCATTTAAATTCCCAGGTTTCCAAATATTTTTTTAACACATGTTCTTAGGCCATTGAATTGAGAATTGTAAGAGTTTGCTCACTTTCAATTAGTGTGAATTTTAATTAAATAAGCTACACTGCTCACAGTACCTTGAATTTGAATTGGAATTGGAATTGGAATGACAAAGTGAAATTTACAGAACTGCAATTCAAAGAAATTTAACGAGTTATGACTTTCAGGGAAATTAAGTGTTTTTCTGCCCTGGTCCATAATTCTGTCTGGAATGCCTATAAAAAAAAAAAAACGTCTTTACAAACTTTATTTGTTCTTGTTTAAAAAGACTTTATTTAATTTTAAAACATCCTTAAATCTTAATTCAGGAACTTCTGAATTGACGCTGTATTTTCATAGAAGCCTCGCATTTAAGAGGCACATTGTGACAGAGAAAATGCCGGAAGATGTTAGCGCAGTCCTGCTGTGCTGTTGATCTCGAAGTCATGTCTTCTATTTTTTTTTTCAGGAAGACAAGAGAACGAGACAGACAAACATTTCAAATCTTGCAGCGGCGTTGTGCCTGACTGCTCATGTCAGGGTCGTTGGAGTCACAGACTTAAATTGTACATGCTCTAATTTTGTCGGATAGATAAGGATCATGATATGATTATCATCAATTAGTCCTGTTGCATCTATTGTTAGTCTTTTTTTAAGAAGAAAAACTCCCAATTTTTCCCCCGTGTGCATGGGTGTATAACTTCGTCAGGGGTTGGGGGCTAAGTGCTGTTCCATTTGGCTGTCCATTGCTCCAGGCTTAAGGTTAAAAAAAAATCTTGGATTTCACAAATGAAGTCTGCCATTGCAGCCAGTGGCATGATGGGCACTTACATTAACCAGCTTTAATTGGGGAAGTCGTTTACCTTACAGGCATGGGGATGGTACATTTGGAGCTGAGGAAATTAGAGTTGGTTGTGAAGGGCAAGCTGGATGTTCTAGTGAAATGTGTGTTTGTGTGAGCGCTTCTGTGCTTCTAGGTATGTATTGAGTGTGTGATGGGGTGAGGGTCATTGCAGACCGGGGAATGATCTGTCAGGGATCATAGTCTGTCCTTGGGAGATGATTAACTTCAGCCCTTTTCCAAAGTTACTCCCTTTGGGATGGAATGGCAGGCCGAAGGAATGTGATATTTTGTAACCTACGGTAAGCATTTCTTTCCTCATTTCTCACATCAAGGAACGCGCTGTGATACGTTTGGTGTCCCATTAAAAATGTTTGCAGTTCTCATCAAGTAATTAAAGTCACAGTTCTGTTATTTTAAGCCAGAACTTTTTGTTAACTTTTTTCGTTTCCCTGCCACAATTCACTCAAGTTTTTGACCTGCTGGTAATCAGCGTCTCGGTTTTGGCAACCATCCCGCTTGCAGGGTCTTCAGTTCGACAGCAAAACTTGACACCTTCTGGCCATTAAGAGTGCATGGCACCTTCCATCAGGTCTTCTCTGACTTGATCATTCGGCTTCTTCTGTTTCCTTACTCGCCCTCACTTTTGACACTTGCAGATATGGGCGCCCTGGTCTGCCTATCAGTCACAAAGTTCCTCCAAGAACAGTAGGGGTGCTCACTGAGGCTGTCTCTGCTAAAAGCATTTGGTGTCCATCAATGTAGGAGATCCCTGGGATAACCTGACATCGAGAGATGTGGGGCTCGCTCTCCAGTGCCTCCCTCTGTGCAATTCCTTCAGTGTGTTCTGTCGATTTGCTCTACTGTACTGACAAGCGGGCCAATCTCTGCTAGTCCTCGGCTTCCTGCCTGCCATCATGCTGTGTTTGTTTTAGCTACCGTTCTATTGCTGCTCGCTTTCCCTTTTCCTCCTTACTCTGAGGCACTCTCAAATTCATTACAACATTCCGTTCCTTTGTCTCTGTGTTTTTTGTGTGTCTTGTCAAATACATGTATTCGCACAATCCAGGTGGCCCCACAGTCAATTGGAAAACCTCTCACAGCATGAAATTGTGTTGAGTTTTTCTAAGCTGTGTTATTGCGGTTTGCTGGAAGCCCATCTGACAGGAGCTTGGCAAACTAGCCTGAATTCAATGTGCGAGCCTATATATTTCTCTCTTTTTTTTTTTTTTTTTTTTTTTTTACTCCTCCGAGAGACATTTTTTCTACCAGCCATGCAGCCACAGCTGGTTTTGTTGTTTTAGCCAAACTGAAAATGGCAAGATTATGACTGAGAGGAATCAAGGAATTTGTTTACTCAAGTTAACTCATTGCAGTCCCTCACCAGAGCCTAAAGCTGGACTGTCATAGTCGGCTTTTTTATTGGATATGTCACATCAAAAGAAAAGACCATTGTAGATAGTATTAACATTGACAAACCTAGTCATTTTTAATTTGATTGCTTTTCCATGCAGTATATATACAGTTCTTATAGACTTTAGTTGTTTTTAAAACATTTCGTACAACATTGAGTAATATAATTTCAGTGCTTCTGTACATGCATATAAAGTAGGGGCTAAAAGTAGTGTCCGTCCTAGCAAAATTGACATCACCCTCAATTAAAAATTTGTTAAAGGGATAGTTCACCCAAAAATGAACATTTTGTCATTACTTACTCACCCTCAAGTTGTTTAAAATCTATATGATTTTCTTATGTTGAACACAAAAGAAGATATTTTAAATAATTTTTGTTTCCAGTCAGTTGACGGTACCATTGACTTCCATAGTAGGAAAAAAAACACTATGGAAGTCAATGGGTACCGTCAAATGACATTCTTTAAGATAACTCATACAGATTTGGAACAGTTTGAGGGTGAGTAAGTAATGACCAAAAAAATATATATATATCCCTTTAAAAATTTGGTAAGCATAGTTGTGCTTGTATGGGATTGTTTTATTTGTGATAACGCAATATTTTTAAAATATATAAAATATTTTCCTCATATATTGACGGTTTAATTTAATTTGTTGGTTGTCTAGCTATCACCAGACCAAGCTCAATTTAAGATTGAACATTGGTCTGGCTCTGTATTTTCTACTGCACAAGAGGTGTGATAAACGAACATAAATTAAATGACTCTGTATGCAATTGGATAGTCCTTCAACCAATCAGACCACAAGAGGCGTGATAAACGACCATAATTCAAATGACTCTGTAAGCAATTGTATAGTCCTTCAACCAATCAGACCACAAGAGACGTGATCAACGGGGCAACGACCCATCACTTCTCTATCCGTCATCATGTTAAACCCGCCAATTGCGCCAGGTGGATAAGCCAGTCTGTGATTTGGTTCCCTCAAAAGTGTAACAGAAGCAGTAGAAATTAATGTACAAGACTAAGACTAAGTTGCAGGGCAAAATCAAATCGCCGGCAGATCAGGCTGGGTTTACCCAGTCTAATTTGTTGGGTGATTTTAAAAACAAATATCCCCTCCGGACATCACTTTTGGCCACTATTGTGTATATGGTAGGTTTAACGGTGGTTTAAAGTGTAAGGGAAGGATCAACAGTGTAATTATAGCTTTAATTACATGCAGGTATTTTTGTTATAAAAATGTGTACGTACACAATAAGTCCACTGAATTAAATGATTCATTTATATTTTAGTACATAGTAGTTAAAGACACCTAATAAAAAGTGGGACTGTTTATCATATTTTCACTTATTTATTTATTGGATGACTGAATAAATGAATGGCCCTTGACATCTGGCAACAGTTGGTAACATTTATCATTTGCAGTTATCACACAGTGCATTAACCACTTGTGTATACTCTAATAGAATTCCTCTGACTTTTCTTACTCTTACTATCTCTCTCTGACATGCATTCTCATGCATTCATGTATCACATTTTGTTCACTTGTCTCTGAATCTCTTAAACCCCGTCCTTAAGATTTAATTAACATTTTGATCCAGGGGAATTAAAGCCGAGCGCTCTGAACAGTGGTACAGTGGCTTTTGTTTGGGCTGGAAAGTGTTGCAGAGCACGACGCATGCGCATACTCGCTTAACATCTTCCTTTGGCAAACGAGAGGCACAGGCGGTTTGTCTGAGTATGTTTGTTTTGTGATCTTTAGCGTGTGCGAATGTGTATTTTTGGGATTCTGGGATTCTTTTACAGCAGGTGCTAAAACAAATAGATTATGATAAAGCATGAGAGCTGGTGAAAGGAAAAAGTAACCCTTAAGGATTGGAAGTGAAAAATTCATCAATTAATCCTCTGACAATAAAGCTATACACTCCAAAAATCAATGCTTGATTGACTCCTGCTGCCAAGCCCTGAATTCAATGTAACATGAAATGTCTCATCCTCCTCAAGCACATTATTGAGCTTTCAAGACTAGCGGCTGGGACATATTTGCTTGCACAAAGGGATTGACAAAACCAATGAAGGGTGAAAAAGAAAGAACATTTTAAAAAATCAAGGGCAACAAGTGTGTTTTTAAAATCCCACCGTCCATGGAACATTTCCTTTCTTCAGCCATTGATAACGGCACATTTGGGCTCTCGGCTTTGCGTATAGCTGTACGTTTTGCATGCGTGTTCGCGGAGCAGCGCTCCAGGGTGTTATTTGCGAGTGATTGTCTGAGCCTAATAAAGTTGTCAGCTGGCTGTAGAAAAACAGCTGATGATGGTCCCAGGAAAGCAACCGATGGAGAGCAGCCTGTGATCATGATGGGAGACCACCACGAACCACACGCAACACCTTTCTCTCCATAGCCTGAGATCAAAGCACAAGCTCTAGTAATACTCCATCAATTAAAAAGCCCTAGTGCATGGGAAGAGTGAGAGTGAGGTAGAGGGAGGAAGAACATAGACTGCAGCTGTATTTTCAAGCCTTTAGATTTTGCTCATGGATCAGTTTTTGATCATGGATCAGGTTTTTGTTCCGTGTGCACTCGTGGTTGTACGCTCATCTTCTCTCTTGCTCTTTGTTATATATTAATGTCTTTTAACGTGTTTCTCATTAGTTAAGAATGTACGTGCTCTGTGCTGTTAAATGCTTGAATCTGATTGGTTGACAAACGTTCTAAGGTGTGCAATTATTTTTCAGGTAAATGCGCAGAAAAAATAATTCACCAAAGGATTTCAATTATTTCAAATGTCTTCACAGCCTACAACCGCAAAAGAACCAAAGCCCCGAACGACACTGTACAAGCAAATAAATTTAGTAAACAATAGGATAAAAATGACAAATTATTTCCATGTTTTTTTAAATAAATCAGCTGAATGATGTTTTGAGGTGTGGTGACCACAGTATAAGCGGAATAATTGACTCCGGTCTGTTGAATTATTGAAAAATAATGCCACTCTACAAATAATTCTATGTCCTGTTGTCAATTATTCCTTATTATATTACATTATATTATATTATATTATATTATATTATATTATATTATATTATATTATATTATATTATATTATATTATATTATATTAATTATATTAATTATATTATATTATATTATATTATATTATATTATATTATATTAATTATATTATATTAATTATATTAATTATATTAATTATATTATATTATATTATATTATATTATATTATATTTATTATATTATATTATATATTATATTATATTAAATTAAATTAATTATATTATATTATATTATATTAATTATATTATATTATATTATATTAATTATATTATATTGGTAACACTTTACAATAAGGTTAATTTGTTATCGACATTAGTTAACATGAACTAATAATGAACTGCACTTATAAAGCATTTATTTATCTTTGTCAATGTTAATTTCAACATTTACTAATGCATTATTAAAATCTTGTTAACATTAGTTAATGCACTGTGCACTAACATGAATAAACCATGAACAGCTGTATTTATATTAACTAATGTTAACAAAGATTAACTAATGCTGAACAGAGGTGTTGTTCATGGTTAGTTCATGCTAACTAATACCTTAACTAATGTTAACTAATACAACCTTATTGTGAAGTGTTACCATAATATCTTATATTGATGTATTTTTGTATGTAATAACTGTGGTTATTTCTGCCATAAGAGAGATACATTGGCTTTTTGGTAAATATTAAAGCATTCGATATTGCATTGAAATAATAATAATAATAATGATAATTAGTGTATTGAACCAGTATTGATTTCCTCTCTCACCAACTCTGCATCTCACCAGGTGACATGTTTGGATGTGATGAGTTCAGTGATCTCAGTCCTTGACACCTTTTAGGCCTAAAACAGCACATAAAGATGCCCAAATAAAGATGACTGGGCTTTCATCTGCTCTAGATGAAAGAAATATGAGCACTTGAGGATGAATGAGAAGAAAGCCAAAGTTTTGTTTTCCTGACTTCAGCAGATTTGGCCTGTGATGCAAGAGGGCTGTTTTATTAGTGAACGCTGTCCAGGCTCATCTACCCTGCAAGCTTTTTCTTCTCAGAATAGAGCCAAACATTGGATTTTCTTGATCTTTGCTTCCTTTTTAAATTGGACAGCAAAGTAACAAAAAGTACGTTTTCAGTGGTATTACCTTCTGATTCTTTGAAGTATTGGGTTACCATGGTATATGAATGTAAATACCATGGTATATGAATGTAAATACCATGGTATATGAATATGTTAATTATCTGCAATAGAACCATCACTGTAAAAAAAAAATCAACTTACATATATTTTCCAGTTTATAGGACCTTTTGAATAAAAAATGTGAATGACTTGAAACTACATAACTTTTTTTTTTACATGTGTTGATTGTCATCATTCTAGAAATCAAGTGTTCAAGTCAAGAGGTATGTAAAACTTAAAACTACAGTATATCCCAGATATTTTTTCTTTGTAAGGTGAATGTGCCTTCAGAAACGAAGAAAGCATCTGGATGAAAGATTGTACACTTTGAATGAACACATTCAAATTGACAAAAGTGTGTGTGTGTGTGTGTGTGTGTGTGTGTGTGTGTGTGTGGTCCTGGTAAACCCTACTGTATGTATTAGGGACAAAATGTCCCCACAAGGATGGCAATACCAGGAATTTTTACCTTGTGGGGAATTTTTTTGGGCCCCATCAGGAAAACAGCTTATAAATCATGCTAAATTATGTTTTTTATTTATTTTTATTTTTTTAAATCTAAAAATGCAGTAAGTTTTCTGTGATGGATAGGTTTAGGGGATAGAATGTGCAGTTTGTACCATATAAAAATAATTGTCTATGGAAAGTCCCCATAAAACGTGGAAACCCAACATGAGTGTGTGTATGTGTATGGTTGTGTGCGATTGTTTAATTATTTATTTGCTTAATGAGACATTTTACATTTAGTGAAGTAAAAATGAGACAGAATCATGCACATCACTGGCAAAAATGCTCAAGTCGGGTGCTCGACAAAGGAAATAATAAAAAACAGAAATAGTCTGCACACCCAGGCTTAAAAAATGACTCGCACAGGTGAAATTTCGAACATGCAGGCTCTACATCATGATCTTGCTCAAATTATGAAGCTTTATCATAGACATAAGGTATATGGTATCCTGTTCAGGTGTGGATTGGGTTTCAGTTGCTGGTTACATTTAGATGGAAATTGCGGTGACAGGTCTAGGGAGCTGCTTGCTGTGTATGGTGTTTAAATTCAGTTCTTGTGGGGTGATTAAGACCTGTTTACTCTGGTATCTCAGCGCGAATGCTAGCTGAAAGAACGTCCATTCTCTGTGTGTTGTCAGCCAGCTTAATCATAAAGCCTCCGTAAAGCCCCTGTGGTCTCCCAGCAATGAACCCCACTGCCTTGGCATTCCTGTTAGCGCTTTTGTTTTCAAATGCCATCCATCAAGCGCCACATCTACATGCATTTACCAATCAGTTATCGACAGCCTCAAATGAAACATGCAAAGTTTTCACATGTCCGTACTGAGTTTGGGAGTACATCTATAGAAAAGGTTTTGAAGAGATTACCAACTAGGGTCTGTGGAAAGATTTTTTTAGTTTTACAATTTGCTTTGTGAAACCTTTAAAACAAACAAGATAAATAAATGATCATAATTCATATAATAATTTTTTTGTTCCTTTTTAATTAATAAAAAATGTGTGCAAGTTCTATACATTTGTCCAGATGACATGACACTCATATGTCATAATTAAATATGTCTTCTTGTCATTGAAGTCACTAATAATTTGGTAACACTTTGGGCCCTATTTTAACGAAGCGCACGGTCTAAAGAGCACAGCGCAAGTGCACGTAGGGGATGTCCGAATCCACTAGTTGAATGACGGTTAAAACGGTCGGCACACCCAGCGCATGGTTTAAAAGGGTTGTCCCTATTCTCTTAATGAGTAATGGGTGTGTTTTGGGCATAAAGTGCAACAAACCAATCAGAGTGTAATCTCCCATTCCCTTTAAAAGCCAGTTGCGCTTGGACTATTTACATGACGGAATTTGCAAGCGGAAAAACTGAACGTTTCTCTAGCGAGGAAATGGATCCGCTCGTCCAATGACGCATGCTTGCTCATCATTACTCCAAATAGGTAGGGTAATTCTGATACATGCAATGACTATCCATTATGACATGTAGTCAGTTTTATGTTTATGTACACAATAATAATCTCTTATATTTGAATCCTTTCTTTTCATATTTAAAAATGTTTGTGTGCTGCTGCGCGTCCCTGTGTGTGTAATAAACAGAATGCATTGTGAGCCCGCCTATAGGCGCATATTACTAACGCGCCCTTTAAATAACTCAAAAAAATATTGTGCTACTGACTTTAGACCAGGTTTTTGTTGGTCAATGGCGCATTCATTTTCAGTTGCCTCAAAAAAGCAACGCACCAACAATACGCCTGAACACACCTCGTTTTCAGACCATGGGCGCACAAATACATTTGCTATTTAAACAACGTGGTGCTGGATGTGAAAAATAATAAATGCATCAGGCTGAAATTAGTAAAAACTGCATTGCGCTGGGTGTATGATAGGGCCCTTAATTTTGATGGTCCACTTTAGACATTCTGTTAAATACAGAGTATTTAAGTAACTTTCCAACTATGTCAACTAACTTTTTTTTAAAGGGTTACTTCACCGATTAGCATTAAGCTTTGTATCAGTAGAAACCCGGTAGTATACTCGAATGGCTGTGCTTCCCTCCCTCATGTCCCCCTGAGACGAGAGGTTTCTGTATTTTTTTTTTTTTTTGTATGTAAATAAAACCCCAGATGACGAAAAAAACGTCATCAGAGGCTTTTTTGGCCAGAGGCTAGAGACTACAGCCAGTAGTAGGAGCTAGTTCCGCAAGTTTTCAACCCACCCATAGGGGGTTTTCATAGGGGGCTTTCATTCAACCCGCCCATAGGAGGTTTTCCGCATGTTTTCAACCCACCCAAAGTGAGTGTTTTCAATGAATTCCTATAAAAGTTAAGCTTCCATAAGCATGAACTGAAAACGCGCCAGACTGGACACGCACCGTGAATGACTGTGCAACCGTGAATGAATGACAATGCGGCCATAAATGAATGCCCGTGCGGCCGTGCTCATTTTAGTTTCGATTTAGAATTAGTGCCCATTCGGGGGCGGGTTGCTTGAATTGTGGGTTCATTGGCCTATTCTTAATGAAAAACACAACAACAGAACGGTACAATGACAAACTCACTTAAATAGGCGCATTTCGCTTTGAAACCAAATCTTCCGCGGTTATCTTGTCTGTCAGCTGTTTGCTCTCGTGATGAATAAAATCTAACTCCTGCTGCGTTTGTCCTGTGACTCTCGTTCGGCTCATGCTGTATTAGTCAGACACGTTCAGTTTTTCATTCAGTTCAGTTTCATTGTGTCTGTTCTCTAACTGAACTAAATAATTATGAAACACTAAATGAAACAACGGTGGGGGCGGTGCCGCGGTGGGCAAGTGATGTAACAGGTAGGCGTGGCTTGGGAGTGCAGCGAAGCTTGTTGTCTTTCATCCACATGAGCCGAAAATAAATTTTCTGTTTTTTCTCAGTCTAGAAGGCCCCAACTTCTAAAATAATTTCACATTTCTACTACATAAATTACCCAATTTAAATACACATTCATCTTTCCAGTGGTGAAGTATCCCTTTAAAATATAAGTAGACTATCTGCTTCATGTCTGATAACACTTTATTTTGGTGGTCCCCGACAGACATTCTACTTACTATAAGTAACTTTGCAACTACATGTAAACTTACTCTACTAACACCTAAACCTAACCTAACAGTCTACTAATTCTCTGAGTTATTTGACATGTAGTTGCAAATTAATGAGAGTTAGATAGTTGCATGACAGTGGACTCAAAATAAAGTGTAACCAATAATTTTAATTCTAAATGATGTCCAGCATAATATATGATTAAACAAATCACATTTCTGGTTTGGTTTTGATGAAGGGATACATAAGCCTTAAAACAAGCATAAAACAAACAAACAAAAAGAAAAATGGGAAACACTGTTTTAAAGCGCTTCCTCCTCAGTTGATTTGAAATAGGATTCCTTTCCCTTCCTAGAGTTTACCTTCATGTTTTATATCTGTAACTGTGAGATGATGCTTGGGCGGATGTTTTTTGAGCCCTGCTTAGAATATAAAAGCATCTGTTTCCTTTGGTCTAAGCTCATCTGTTCTTTAAATAAAGTTAATGACGCAGTCCAAAAACATCAAGGTCCTTTTGAATAAGATAGGAGCTACTGTGCTATTGTCAGATGAAAGGGACTTGCTTAAATTGGTTGACTTATTTTAAGTTAGCTTATGATTTCAGTCTCTGGGTATAGTGAGTATTTTTTTTAAAAAAAAGAAGTTATTTATACACTTTGCTGTGTGTTTCGGTATATAGGCACACAAGATATTTTCCACATTTGAGTGCAGTTCTTTTATACTGGACTACGATTTTGAACCCTATCTAGTTGTTTCTAGTGTTATTTTGATCATGGTTTTTGGTCTGCTAAATCACCCAGATGGTATAAGGACAATTATTGTACAGGAATGTTTAGGTTTAAGTTTTATCAAAGCCATATAAACTGTACACTACCGTTCAAAGTTTGAGGTCAGTAAGACTTAATGTTTTTTAAAGAAGTCTCTCACCATGACTTTATTTGATACAAAAATCAAATAAAAACACTAATATTGTGAAATAATATTACAATTGAAAAAATTTTTTTATTAATTTAATTTATTCATGTGATGGCAAAGCTGCATTTCCAGCATCATTACTCTACTCTTCAGTGTCACATGATCCTTCAGAAATCATTTGAATATGCTGACTTGGTGCTCAAGAAATGTTTATCATTATTATCAATGTTGAAAATGGTTGTGCTGCAAAATATTTTTGTGGAAACCTTGACAATAATGTTTATTTCAGGATTCTTTGAATAGAACAATCCAAAAGAACAGCAGTCATTTGAAATCAAAATATTTTGTAACATTAAAAAAGTTAATAAAAAAAAAAAAAAAAAAAAATATATATATATATATATAGACCCCAGACTTTAGAATAGCATGTCAAGAACGATATACTTTGATATACTGTATTTTTATAGAAAGGTTCCGTATGTATGTAAGGTTTACATATGTATGAGTGATGATGATTATTTATATAGTTGTTTTGGTGTGTTACAGGTCTGTTTTGATAGAGGGGGTGTATTATAGATAGCGATAAATATATAGCTAACCATAGAGTTATACATACATTATACATAAATATGCCTATCAACCCATAATAGGCTCTTTTTATCCCATCTTTTGGTACTGATGTCAAAGAGTGTGCATCCAATCAGATTCTACAAAGCATATTGTTGAGCTCTTTTGGTTCATAGTAATGTTCACAAGTTGTTTGTTTTTTGTTTATTTACTTTGGTGTTTTTTTTGTTGTTGTTGTTTTTTCTTCTTCCCAGTGGACATCAATGGTAACCCAACACAATTTTGATGTAGTGTCACCATTTGATACCCAATAAGAAACCTGAAGCAAAAACCAGTTTGAGAACCTCTGTATTACTTTAATACACAGACACCGGAAGGATAACACCCCCCCCCCCCAGCTCTAATTCCCGCTTGCCCATCTCTCTGATCAAAACTACAGTGCATGCTGGCCCAGAAGGTATGTGGGCTGTTATCTGAGCCAGTCTGTGTGCAGATCTTAATGTCAGAGCGAAGGGTACCAGGGGCCAGTCAGCACATTCAAGGCACAGAGAGCTGGCAGAAGAGCAGACGTTAGCTCCAGGCTCCTAGCGAGCGTTTGATAGCATTGCCTCTTTGTGAGCCTGCCTGTTTTCTTTTTGTTTTTTTGTGTTTGTTACAGCTCAAACGTAACTGTCTGCATCTAATCTTCTTCCTGCTTTTTTCATCAGTTCCACTTGTCTGATTTTTGGTGGGCCTTCCCCCCATCTCTTTTTTTCTCTTTATTTTTTTTGTGTGTGTGGGATTGCCTGTATTATTGTGAGAGAACGTGCCGTCCCAAGCTTTACAGATAGGTGGCAGTATTCTCTTTTTCAGAGCCAGCCTTATCTCTGCCTTTCTTTTTCTCTGCCCTCCCTCCCTTTTTTTCCCCCTCACACACTCTCTCTCCCTCTGCTTGTTCACATTGTATCTTAGGGCTGCAAATTAACCTGTCACTTCATCATTTGACAAGATCTTCATTTTTATTCATTAGGACCAGGGTTGGGCCTGAGTGTGTCTGTGGTCATTTGCTTCCCCTGTCGTCTTCCTTTTGCCGTTTTTATTCATTCCTTCCATTTCTCTTTCTTATTGTACTCCTTTTTTCCCTCCTCTCTGTGGCTGGTGTGGCGGCATTAGCCCTTGTTAGGATTTCACCCTGTGTGGCTGCCCCTGAGAGCAGGACCATGTTAAGGTACTAAAGAGCTGGTAAGCTGACTGTGATGAAAAGATAAATGACTGCATAAGTAAGCAGCGCTTCGGCCATGTTTGTTCAGATCTAAAGGAGATTGTAGAGCGTTGGTGTTCTGGCTTTTGAGAAAACCTCTGAAATAAAATGAATCGGCTTGGATGGATAGATGGCGCACTGGACTTTCCCTGTTTCCTATATTATCTAAGTCCAATTTATACAAGCAAAAGACCATCATGATTGTCCAACAACTGTCTGCAGATGTGTCATACATACAAATGAACACAACTTGCATATTGATTTGTGTTGGTCATTTATTAATTTTGTAACACTTTAGTTTAGGGTCTAATTATCACTATTAACTAGCTGGTTATTAGCATGCATATTACTAGGATATTGGCTATTTATTATTACTTATAAATCACATATTGATGCCTTATTATGCATGACCATATTCTACATCCTTTAAAGGGTTAGTTCACCCAAAAATGAACATTCTGTCTTTAGTTACTCACCATCATGCCGTTTCAAACCCGTAAGACCTTTGATCATTTTGGAACACAAATTAATATATCTTTGATGAAATCCGAGAGCTCTCTGACCCCTCCATACATAGACAGCAATTTAATTACCACTTTCAAGGCCCAGAAAGGTAGTAAAGACATTGTTAAAATCGTCCATATGTCTACAGTGGTTCAACTTTTAAATTTATGAAGCGACGAAATTACTTTTTGTGCGAAAAAACAAACAAACAAAATAACGACTTTATTCAACAATTTCTTCTAGCCTGTGTCATGCAGTGTAAACAGTGCAGCGCTTCCAGAAACGCCGCCGACCATTGGCTGACACTGTTCACGTGAGTCGTTCAGCCGTAGAACTAGGCACTGTTTACACTGCGTCAACAGCGTAAGAGTCTGACACAGGCTAGAAGAAATGGTTGAATAAAGTCGTTTTGTTTTTTCGCACAACAAAGTATTTTTGACGCTTTATAAAATTAAGGTTGAAACATTGCAGTCGCATGGACGATTTTACCGATGTCTTTCCTACCTTTCTGTGCCTTGCTGGTTCAGAAAGCTCACCGATTTCATCAAAAATATCTTAATTCGTGTTCCGAAGATGAACGAAGGTCTTACAGGTTTGGAACGACATGAGGGTGAGTCATTATTTGACAGAATTTTCATTTTTGGGTGAACTAACCCTTTAATCCTATCCAATACCTAAACTTAACAACTACCTTACTAACTATGTAATTAGGGGTTTACTGAGGCAAAAGTCATAGTTAATAGTGAGAACTGGACCCTAAACTAAAGTGTCACCTTTGATTTTAATTCATTGCATGTACAGTAGAGCATTTAGAGTAAAAGTCTGGGGGCAAGACATTGTACCTGAATGACCGAAATATAAGTTACTTTAATATGTGACTGGTGTGATCGCTTACAAACCTTGTGGAAAATTGTATCATGTTTCTTAACTCTACCATGACCATTTAAAGCTGTTAAATGCTGTAATTTCTATGATTTGTGCAGGGATACCAGAAAGGAACATAATGTAAGTTTCCACAAGGTAAAGGTTATATGGAGGAAATATATATATATTTTTTTCAATTAAATGTTTTCTATATATAGTTATTGGTATACAGTATGCATGCTCGTACCCAACCATTTTGACAGATGTAAGCGCATAAATTGGGCTACAACTGCTTGTTTACATCCATGATTTAGGCCTGTAAAGTCATGTTTAGAATATATAATATCCTGAAGTTTCCTTGAATTCAAGGTCAAACCAATTTGCAGAAGATGGAAATTGATGTTCACTGGTCAGCAGGGCTTGACATTTAACTTTTTTGCTCACCAGCCACTGTGACTAGTGGTTTTCCAAAGTTTCTAGCCACTCGGCATTCTCATTTGCCACAATTTTGACATTGATACCATGGGGAAAAACTGCCATATAGATTTGTCAGACCCATCATACAGACCCATGTTTTATATAGCCAATATACTTGGCTTCATGTGTGTGCATCTTGGGTGTGAGCACAAAATCTGTGGGAATTAGTACAATTATGCGCAATACGTGCAATTCCACGTCGAAATTCAAGCCTTGTAAAGACAACAATATTTATCCGGAGCAAATGAAACGAGTCAGAGATGACCGATGTTGGAGAGATGAGAGAGTGAGAAAGCGCAGCTGGTTTCGTGTATCTGTTCTGCAGAAAATGAGTATTGAAAGCGGTTCAGATATTTCAGTTTCAGTAGCGAAAAATCGATATTTTTGACAACACTACATTGCACTTAGTTTATTATTTCAGATGCCTTTTTAAAAGACTACATTTGAAAAATGTATATTATATAAAATTCAGCCCGCTAAAGTGGCTAGTAGGAGTGACTGTGACCATTGATTTTAATTGATTGCATGTACAGTAGAGCATTTAGAGTAAAAGTCTGTGGGCAAGACAATTCAGGCTAAAGTGGCTAGTAGGTGTGACTGCGTTACACGCCACTGCTGAAATCCATGCGCATTTGGTGGGTTGGCGGTTGTTTATGTTTATTGAGGCAAAAGTCGTATTTAATAGTTAGTTAATAGTGAAAATTGGACCCTAAAATAAACGTCACCGTCCATTTTAATTCATTGCAGGTACAGTAGAGCATTTAGAGTAAAAGTCTGGGGGCCAGACAATTCAAGCTGAAGTGGCTAGTAGGAGTGACTGTGTTACACGCCACTGCTGAAATCCACCCCCTCGCCCTTATATATAAGTGGCACACTACCGTTCAAAAGTCAGTTATATATGATGACAGTAAAGACATTTACATTGTTTTTATGATTACAAATTTTGTAATAATACAAATAAATGCTGTTCATTTGAACTTTCTAATCATTAGAAATCCTGAAACGGTTTTCAAAATTGCTAGTGATAAGAAATGTTTCTTGGGCACCAGATCAGCATATTAGAATGATTTCTTAAACAAAAACAAAAATAAATTAATTAAAAACAATGTTGGAAAAGGTGGTGTTGTATGAATATAGCTGTACACTCCTATACAATACCAGAGGTATTGGAATGCCCCATCTTGCAATATAATCCTTTCTTGAAGGAAGTAACTATAACTATATATATATATATATATATATATATATATATATATATATATATATAATAGAATTGATAGAGAATCAAGACTTATAACGTGTAGCCACTGAAATGAGAAGTGGAATGAGGAGAAGAAAAAAAGAGAGAAAAAAAAGGAGCTATATTTCATTTCTCCTTTGTCTCGCACATCATTCGGCCCTTTGATGAATCCTGAAGGCAGTGATAGTTTTGCTTTCGGTTTCCTCTTTTCTCCCTCTTATTTCGGCCTCTCTGGACACCGAACAAAAACAGTGTGTGAAATATTTAAGTCTTGGCGTGCGGCTGAGGCAAATAATAACCAATTCTACGGACTATTACCGGACACCTGGAGACCTAAACCGCCTTTCCTTCTTTTCGCTTTTCTTCAAAAAGAGCTGTTTGCCGCAAATGTTAGCAAACCCACCCCTGTCTACCGGCCTAAGCAGATTACCAGTAATTGTATGTGTATATGTGTTTGAAAAGAAGAGAGGGAGGGATATAAGGATGGTTAATGCTTTGAATAAGATGGAGATCCCTGCTGGCTGTTTTGTCGTGCCCCAGAGATCAGTGCTTGGAGGTTGGGTCCTGTGGAGGGGCCCCAGCCATTGGGGCCGCCAACATGCTGAGAGAGGGTTTGATCTTAGCTGTGGCAGTTCTGTTTTCGATCAGAAATCTGGAGCCCCACGCACTCCACATTTACAGCATTAGAGAGCAGGATGTAGATGATACTGAAAATTAGCCTGTTTCTCGATGCATCGTCTTGTGTTTTGAGCTAAAGGAGTGCCTGTGTAAAGTGACCAGTATAGTTCATTGGGTTGACCTGGGTGAAAATTGGTGTTTTTTTGTTGTCAGATTCATTAAAATAGTGCTTTTGCAGAAGGATGGAAGGATAATAGAGTTAAACTCGCCTTGGGGTTTTGCCTATCATACGCATTTCACTAATTTACTAAATTATAATCAACATTGAGGATTATACTGACCATCTTTTTTTTCCCTTCATTAGAAAAAATCATCTCTTTTGATAACAAGCTAGTCTGACCCTGAGAAGATGAGCCACACAACTGGCAGTTCTCACAGGAAGTTCAACTTTTCAACTCTGTCTCTCTTGCCCTCTGCCAGTTGAAACAGTCGCACATCAAACACTCAAACACAACATCTTACACAAAGATAGAGGAGTTGGTTTAATTACCTGAATCAGCTGGCCTTGAATTACCTTTACTTTTTTCATCCACTGCACGGGTTCATCAGTATTGTCCTTATCCATTGCACCAGACTGGATAAATATTATATAAATGGATACATTTGACTCTTAAAGGGGTAGTTCACCTAAAAATAGATTTCTGTCATCATTTACTCACCCTCATGTTGGTCCAAATCCGCCCGGCTTGATTTTTAAAAAAATATATATATTTTTTTACATTTACAACACAAAAAGAAAGGTATTAACATTGTACTGCTCTTTCCCATAAGTTTATGGCCACTGTAGCTTCAAAAAGACATGCACAATCATCATAAAACTAACCTAAAAGTATCACAACTCCTCCAGTACTCCATTTCTTTACTGGTTTTCTAAGTGTTTTAGTAATCAGTAAGTATCTAAACATCCTGCATTGGATTTCAAGACTTAATTTCTTTATTTCTTTATTTACAACATTGGGATTTTTATACATTCTAATTAAAACTTGTGAGGTTTATACTTCAAATAAATAATACTACTTATAAAAGTTCAATTAGGTGTCAATTAAGAATGAAGAATACTTTTACATAATTTATTAATCATTTATTCTTCACATATAGAGTACATACATTTTTACATTTTGAGTTGTAATTGTAATGGATTGAACCTAATTGTAATTGTTGAATAATGACACTTGCGTTTTTAGATCTGCTTTACAGCTGAAATTGCATTTGTTTCATAATTGAAGAACTTTGCACTTTATTTTCTTGCTTATTACTGTGAAGCCTCTTTAAAACTGTCTGTATTGAATAAAACGCCATATAAATAAATGTGACTTGGGAAGTATTCCCCAATGCCAATGGAGTAAGAACTTAATTTGAGATACAATATCTGAAAATATGTTTTGGTATCTTACACACTCTCACTTCACAAGTAAATTGATCTTGTTGAAATGAGGACGTTTCGATATTTTAAGGGAAAAAAACAGCTTACATTTGGTTAGACAATGAAATTGTTGCTATTTGTCTCTTTGCTTTTTGGCAAATGATTGCATGCCCAATAGTGAGTTTGTATGCGTGATCATGTGTGTGTCTGTGTGTGTGTGTGTGTGCGCCAGTGCGTCTGTCCTCTGCTCTTTAATAGATGTGCAGGAGTGAATGCAGCCTCACCGCTCCCTCTCTCATAATGGCCAGTGTGGAGTCTTTAGCCCGTCTGAATCCGAAGCCTTTGCTGATGGATAATTGCACTCCCAGCCTCTTTGCCTCTTCTTTCGCAGCTGAAAACCAAGCTCATTGCAGCTCATAAAGAATCCCCCCGCTGAAGAAGAGAGCGGGAGGGTGGGGGGAACGAGGGAAAAAAGAGATCCCAAGTTGTCCTTGTGCATAAAAGTAGATTCTGCACTTCAACACCTTTTCAAATTAATATTTGTGATGGGTCTATTCTGCGGCTGAGGTTTCTGTTCTGTGCCCTTTGTTCCTGCGTTTGATGTAATGGAAGAGAGGACAAAAAGGAGATGGGAGAGAGAGGGAAAATGGTAGTGAAGTGGGTTTAAGGGGCTGCTTCTGTGAGGGCTGAAAGGCGAGTGGTGTGAATGGAGGCTGGGAGTGTTTAGGCCCATGCCTGAGCTGTAAACAGACAGGTCCGGCACAAAGGTGCGCCGCAAATGAGCACATGCTCGTGGCCCGAGCGAGAACTGCCCCCCCCCGCCTCATAGCCGTCTTCTCAAGACATCTGGCCAATCGGGGCCATGTCCCCCACCCATCCGAAGACCCAAATTGGACCCCTCCCCTCGTTTCGCAGCCGTGGCGGAATACCTTCTTCTCCTTCTCTTTCGTGTCTCTGCCTAGGCCTCAGTGCTTGGGCGGTTAAACTCTTTTGTTTGGTTAATTGCGATGAGTATAATATACTAGTCTCTCGGAGGTCCGCTTGAGACAATTAGACAATCGCCAGCTTTTAATGAGACAGCACCCAGCCACCCAGTGGCCCCCCTCCTTCCTCCTTCAGTGGCCCTCTCGCTCGTTTTTTCTTTTTGTTCAGGGGTGGCGGGGGGACGTGCTGGAAAAGGGGATTGCCTGCAAGTCGGGCTTCCCTCTGAGTAATCAGGCTGGGAAAGAAAGAGTGGAGAAATAGACAAGAATAAAAGAGGGGTATTTTGTCCTCAATCAAACTCTCATGGGCAACTCCCCTGCTTCTGAAAGACCATGCGAGGCTTGCGTTTCATCGCTTCGGAGCGCGGCCGTGTCTGGGAATGGCCAGGTAATGAGCAGCCATTATCTTCGGCTCAGGGAGTGAGACGGGCACTTTACATTGT
Source organism: Gobio gobio (assembly GCF_949357685.1). Taxonomy (NCBI): domain Eukaryota; kingdom Metazoa; phylum Chordata; class Actinopteri; order Cypriniformes; family Gobionidae; genus Gobio; species Gobio gobio. Next base: position 26,251,694 of record NC_137100.1, read on the forward strand.
CACTTCTATAAGCAAGAAGGATGGCCAGAGGGCCCAAGATGACGAAACTCACAGAGGGTCTGTCACTTCTCTCGACAAATGGGGAAATAATGTGTCGTTTGAGTAAAATAAATAAATAAATGGCCAGTATTAAAAAGTGATTTGTTCATTATGTTCTCTCACCCCCCTTCATTAATTAATAACCCCACTTCATGTCGCCAAGAGTTTTGGATTCACAGGTCCCGATCTACGTTTGTATAAAGTTGTGAAGGGCAGTGTTTCTTTTTTTTTCCCCATTGTCCCTCTCTTCTTTTCTCCTATTCTTTCACCCCCCTTTTTATAATTTTTTTTCTTGGGAGCTAATCACACTGTTGCGACAAAGATGGGCTCCATTATTGCATTTGTGGCTGAGAAGAAAGGAAATGAGAGAGAGACAGGGGCTGGTCGTCGCCTGACACAGGACAATTAATCTTCTCGTAAAGCGTTGTCAGGCGGCTAAAACGGACACAAATGGATGGCCGGTATTAACCGGGGGAGTGTAGGTAGGGATTTTAACAAGCGTTTACGAGAGTCCATTTTCTCGCTAATGAAGAGGGGAATAAGTGACCCGCCACGCCGGCGACGTACACTTAAAGCTCTGTCCTCCTTCATCACCGAGAGATGAACAGAGACAGGAAAAGATAGATTCCTGGTGTCTCTGTCGGCGAGCGGGAGATCTTAGGGCCTCGGCCGGCCAAAGATCGCAGCGCCTGCCCTCGTGCGGCGGCCTCTGTGTGGCCTCCCGCTCTGCCACTGCCTGGCCTGCCAATTTAATTAAAGCTCTGCAGAGCCTAGCTGCTGCAGCCAAAGAAGCTGTCCTGCCCTCCAAAGAGCTTGTTTATTTAGAGCTGATGAATGCTTCAGCAAGTAAGCCACTCTGAACTTTTAATGAGCCTTCCCGTACCCAGCCGGCAGGGAATGAAAGCGAGAGGTCTGGTCAGAGGCTCGGCGGAGGGTTGACCTGAAATGGCATTGATTATTGGCCGTTCTGAGAGAGAGGCGTCCGTGCGTTCAGATATGAAAGAGGAAGAGGAGTGTTGAGGATGAAAAAGATGCCTCAAGTGCACGTTGTTAACTCACTTACTGGCTAAGCGTCACAGAGGACGGTGCTGCTCTTTGTTGAAGGTGCACACTTAAAGGAATGTTGCGACTCAATGCTGTCTATTACTACAGAAAAATGAATGTGACTTGTGTAAAATGGGAAAAAATGAATAATAAAGAATGGCAATGTGTTAGCATGAGACTGGTGTGATTTTAAAGTTAGATCCCAGAAGGGATGTGATGGAGCAGGATTTAGTTGGTAATGCATAGCATTAAGTTCACCCACCTAGAAAAGTAGTCCAACTTTCACATTTCACCGGTTAAGTGTATTGCTTTAAACGGGTTATTCTAGAGTTAGGGGGACTTCTGCGTCTTCTAGTACAGAGAGAAAATTCTGCCTCTTTAATGACTTTTTCCTCATTTATAAGTGTTGAAAGGTCAAATTTGCAAGAATTGCTCTATTTTGGGATGGTCCTGAACATTTAACTTTCCCAGAACTTCCAGTCTGTAGCACTTCTTCCCAATAACTTTATCTATTTTTTTTTTCAGCTCACTTGTTGCTGTCCCTAAAAGTGATGTCATAACTCTTTTAGAGAACAATTTAGCTTTTTCCAAAGAGTTTAATGACGGAAAGTGACACAGAGGAGTGACGTACTGAAAATAAGGATGTGATCATTCTTAATTTTTGAAGCTTTGACATTCACACAATGTCCTGTGCTATTGGACAACATCCGTAAGCAAAATTTAGGAATAAGTTGTACGTCACCAGGAATATTATTTCCTTACTACATATGCAACCTAAACATGCATATTGTGAGAGTATAAGTGTATATATATATATATATATATATATATATATATATATATATATATATATATATATATATATATATATATATATATATATATATATATATATATATATATATATATATATATATATATATATATATATATATATATATATATATATATATATATATATATATATATATATATATATATATATATATATATATATATATATATATATATATATATATATATATATATATATATATATATATATATATATATATATATATATATAATTAGTTCCCTCTCACAAACGCTCACTTCACCTGCACACGTTCCACTCTGGGGAGCTTGTCTCAGTGTGTGCTGAACTTTTTCTCCCCCCATCCACAGCTGAATGTATTTTACATACGAGTGTATTTTTCAGTGTCTGTCTCTTGTGATCATGTAGACTGTCTGGCAAGGTGTCACCGAGCCACCCGGGTCTGTGTGCTGCTGTGGCCACATTCAGGGAGGACTCTCTGGGACATTTCATGCTCCTGGTCCCAACGGCAGAAACTGAAGACTGGGGGTTTTGAATTGTTAATGTGTGCACTCTTTGGCAGGTACCAGAAATAGTAAGAGAAGAGACAGTTGCTGGTTAGTGCAGGCTGGATGGGAAGCGCAGTTTTTAAGTAGCTGTGGACTGCGTATTTGTGAATGCTGCAGATACTACAAAACTATTATTGTTTCGAAGCTATGGACAAGTCTGAAGAGGGCTGTTCTGTAGTCAATATGTTTGTTTATAGGTGTGGGTTTCTTATTTGTTTCTTATTTTTAAGTGGCTCTTTTTTTTGTTCTGCTACATTTTCTAGCACAATAATGAGACATTTCATGGTCAGTTTGATGGCTGGACTGAAAGTTTTGTTTTTAAATAGATGTTTAAAGGCTGGACCGAAGCATGGGATGGACCAACGTCCATCATTAAACCGCTGCCACTCGCTGACCTGAGATGTCAGAGATAGCGAATTCATCCTGCCGGTGTATTTGTTATCGCCGGCTGTATGCATGCGCGACTCTCAAGGGGTATAAGGAGACGAAGACGAAGCAAACAAGACGTCAATGTTGCATTGCCGCCCGCCCACCCTCACCCCTCCCCTCTCTCGGCACCCAAACAGTTTTAATTATATCTTCTCCCGTGTAGTGCGCCTCAGTAACCAAGGAGCTGACATTGATGCATGTGCTGATAAATCCACAAACACTGGAAACGAGATTAACAAAGATTTTGAGGAAAGGGTGACAGCTAATTTTGCGCAGTGGTCCATGTCTCATTCAGGAGTGATGTTTTGATAGAGAACCGGCTGAGAATTCAGCTTTCGTGTGGTGGAGTGGGATTAGATGGTAATATCAGGAGTTGCGTAGCATATGCACTTTTTAAATTGTTTTGCTGATATTTTTTTTCCCCCACTAGCTCACGTTCCATGCATCATTTTGCCAGGTAGCCGTTCTTGTCCTTCTGTGGGTTTGTACTGATGTCGGAGTAATGAATGCGTGTTGTGTAAGTGAAGAGGGTCTGTGTGAAGGTAGCTGGTTTAATGTGATGGTTTCTTTTGCGGAACGGCGATCTACTGCTAGTTTGGTAGACAAATAGACAGATAATGGGGTACAATTTCAAACCTGGAACACACTTAACTATGACTAGGCTAATATAAGTAGCAAACTGTATGTGAATTCAATAAACCTTCATTGTCCAGTCATAACAGTAGCCTTATAAAAGCTGTTTTATTTTACATGGAGCGGGTTGCCTCATGGGGGCGGCCATGTTGTTGGTCACATGACCAGAAAAGTGCTACATCTTAGTATATCCCTGCTGTTATAGGACTTGTTGAATGAATCATGACTGACTGCGGACAGTGTATTACTACAATGTTATTGTTTACTTAGTATTTTGGTAGAGGCTCCTTCAACATCAAATTTTTTATAAAAAGTTTTTTGCATTTTATCCACATTTTCTGATAAATGCGGTGCACAATGTGCCTCAGTGTACTTCTCTGTGACGTATTTTATTCACTGGAACACAAAACATATGTTGTTTTTTTTATGTACACTGTAAAGTGTCATATAAGTGGTCCATATGACTTTTGGACTTTTGATACTTTTTTAGTGCTTTTCTGTCATTTTTGAAGTTTCAAAGCTCTAGTCACAATTTCAGTTATGTGGAAAAGAGCAACCGGCACAATATTCTTCTACTTGTGTTTAACAGAAGAAATTAAGTCATGATGGTTTAAAAGGACATAATGGTCAGTAAATCCCAAAATATACTTGTTTTTGTTTTTTTTATGCCTATGCTAGCGTAGCCTTTTAAAATGTGCTCTATTTGATAGCATGCACGAACGCAGGCGGTCGACACATGCGCTTTAGAAAGTTTCATCTTTATCCAGTGTCTGAGCTATTTTTCTCCACAAGTTATGACCGATAAAAATGTATTTGTATTCTTTTAAACTAAATTTGCAGCTATCTCATAATAACCCCTCTCAAGTTAGAGCTTGTAAGTGCAGGCGTTTGTTGTGGTTGCAGTCTCCGGTATTTTGTTGTTGTTGTTCTGTCTCTTTAGTTTCGTTTTTACAACAGCCCGGGCCAGTGTTGCCGCCTAGTGGAGCAACTGATTTGTGCAAAACAAATGAAATGTGTATATGCAACCTGCGTGTAAAAAGTAAATCGGGTGGTGCACATGCAATATTCGCATACTATTGGTGATGAAATTTGCGTCACGTGCACTGTACATGAACCCTCGCGTAAAAACGATGCTTACTTAAATTGCTTACACTGTTAAGTACTACTTTGCTTCCCAGTAAAGCTTAGCAAGGAGAAAATGGAGATGTTTGGGTAATTACATATTTAGCTGCTCACAAGCAGTTTTGATGAGAGTCTGGTAGGTTTAGGCCTGATGTACCGTTTTATGTGTTGCTTTTATTGGAGACCATATACTTTTTTTATATAATACACAGCTTCATTCTGAACTGTACATAGTCATCGCCACAAAATGTCATCTCTATGTTCCCTTACATCTTTTTTCCCCCTTTGTTGGCGCTATCATGAGCACTCATCTTATCTGCGGCAGTAGGGTTTGTATATTGAACAAGACTGACCTCTGTGTTTTTGAACCTGCTAACTGTCTTTAGAGGCTTGATCTGCTGTCTGGAGAGAAAGGTATCGCTTCGCTTTATCCTTTCTCTCAGAAGACCAGAGACAAGCAGATAACAATCATATCTGCCACTACTGATTCCTCACGTCTCTGTCAGCCGCGTGTGTGTGATGGGGGGCTTCTGAGACCGCTGGCAATCCTCCACTCTCCACCCTATTTTGTGTCTATATGGCAGAAACATCTTGTAGTTTTCTTTTTTTTTTCTCATTCTTTTTTTTTTTTGCTCTCTCGTTTTTTTTTCTCTCTCTCTCCCTGCAGCCATCCCTTTCAGAATCAGTTCCCCATCTTCATTTGCAGGCAGCTGACAGCTTCTTTCACTTTTCTTTGTCATTTTCCCCTTTCTTCTCCCTCTTTTTTCACTTCTTTTCTCGCCCTTCGTCCTTCTCCATCTGCTTAGCTTTTGTTTGCTCCGGCCTTCTCTCATCCCAACTTGGTAATGAGGAATGTGGTGTGACCCTGACCTCCATTGGTCTGGCGATGACCTTCGACCTCCACATGTTCTACTTCGTCTTCTTTTGACAGCTTGATTAATTACACAGTGTTATGATTTATGAGTAAGCAATATGTAAAAATATTTATTTCAAAAATTTCAAAAAAGGAAGGCGAAGTTCGAAAAGTTACTTTAGGGTTTTTAATATTATTTGTTGTGCCTTTTATACCCTTTCTGCATAGTCATGCAGACTGTTGTAAAGTGTATGTATCTTCATTATACAACCAAAGTTTGTTTCAGAAGCTCTGTTCCAAAAACAACTGAGCTGCATTTTTTTTCTAAGGTAGCAACTGTTATGAAACCTCATAAGTGACTGATTTGCAGTGTTCTTCTTATGCAACAATGCTGTAAAAGACATGGGAAACTTAACTTTAAATTAAAAATGTTAAAAGTTTGGTGTTAGTATGTTGCTAAGCTAGCAGTCTAATATACATAAAAATTCATAGAACACATTCGCTACAGTTCAATGTTTTTTTTAGTTTTTTTTTTTAGCAAGGATGCATTACATTGGTCAAAAGTCATAGTAAAGACATTTATAATGTCACAAAAGATTTTAATTCAGAATAAATGCTGTTCTTTTGACTTTTTTTATCCATCAAAGAATCTTGGGAGGGAAAAGTACCATGGTTTCCACAAAAATATTGAGCAGCACAACAGTTTTCCACATTGATTATAATACGAATTGTTTCTTGAGCATAAAATCAGCATATTAGAATGATTTCTGAAGGATCATGTGACACTGAAGACTGGTGTAATGATGCTGAAAATTCAACTTTGCTATCACAGGAATAAATTCACAATAATTCACAATGAATATTACAGTTAATATATTATAGTTTTATGATCAAATATGAGACTTCTCTCACAAACATTAAAAATGTTACCGACCACAAACTTTTGTACATGTTGGGTAAAATAATGCAATTTGTATTATTTGTTAATAATTACATTAATTTTACTTTTTTTTAATGCAATACATTCAGAGATGTCCTTCGTTGCAAATGATAAGGATACCGCCTTAACATTTGACTTCAAATTTAGGATGTAGCATAATTTCTGCTACCTTTTGGTACAGCTTTTGTACAGGAGCATCTACAGTGCTTTAAAATGCAGCCTCTGTAGGCAGCTCACTAGCTTTTGGAATAGAGCTGATATGTTTCCTTTTGATGATACTACATAGATATGGTAATCCTCCTCGTTTGTAGGTGAAATCGTTCAACATGGGAAGCAATATTTCACTGTAATATATTCTCATTTAATCCAATGATCAGTGTCACCTTGGAGACCACCAGTACGTCTTTTTAGCTCTCCTTCTCTAGGGCCACAATAACAAAGTAGAGGTCAAGGGATTCCACTTTAACCCTTGACCTAAGGGGGTGGCCACAGTCAGTGGTGGTCAGTAAGATTAATACCCTGTAGGACACTCATTATTCATACTCAGCCAGAGATAGATTACACAGGAATATGAAGTTTGAGAACGCTGCTCTGCTCAAGAGGCCTTTAGCCTCTGGTCAGTTGCTAAATGTCTGGCTTAGCGCTAATGCTCTTTTTATGGCCTTAATGTGGCCTGCAGGGTTAGACATTGTTTAAATCAGCATAGCCTTAAGTTAAGTTAGTTTGGTCCAGTGGAGTTTGATTATGAGCATGTGTATTCATCTGACTGTAAACAGGCCAGTGTCTCCAAAGATATTTATTATGCACCCACAGAACTCCGTAATTCGAACACACATCATGCTTAATGTTTTATTATACTCTCAATTTTTTCATTGTATATTTTGTTTTATTTTTGTTTTATTTGATTTGATTTCATTTATTTTATGTATTATTTATTTACATTTTATTTATTTTATGTTGCATTTTGATATTTTGTTTTGTTCTCTCACGTTATGTTAAAAAGGCTGAACTTTTAAAAAGCAGCCTCAACAAGTGTCTTCATACAAGACAATAACCATCATAGCTTTTATGCTGTGACCATTAACGCATACATGTTTAATATCGCTCACACATCTGTGCATATGGTTGCAGCCTTGTAGTAAACCACTAATCACGTACAGTACCGTTAACCTGTCAAAGCAATCACCCTTCCCTCTTTCCTTCTCACCCCCTTCAGAATACAGTCACAGCTACACATTCGCTTGGACTTTCCTACTGTCTCCTTCCTTTTCAATTTATGGTAATTTATATATGCAACAGTTAGAGATATCATGGGGCAGCTATCATTCAGTGATCTATACCACCCATCTCCTTCATTAAAAATGTACGTGCGGGCAGGGGGAACAATATAGAAATATAAATCATGAAGTTACAGGCATGCCCACTGTATCGCTAAATTATTCATTCCTCCGTCCCCACCCTTATGAACACACCTCAGTATTGCCACACCTGCTATAATATTACTATACACGTGGAACTGGAGATGATGGATTATTGAATTAACAGTTTGTTTAATTTGTATTATTTATTTTTTGTTTACTTTTATTTATTTGCAATTATTTTATAATTTCATAAATACATATTAACAATGTTTTTTCATAGTAAATATGACATGCCAATTTGCAACCTAATTTAATTTCATAATATTGCATATTTACAAGTCATAAAGTATAACATTTATTTAAAGTCAGCTTGAAATGGCTCCTTTTGAACGATTTAGGGTGTTTTGACTGAATTTTGTTCTTGGGAATTGATTGGATAATAGGAAGTTGGGTGTTGCTAACTTGATTAATTGATTTTCTTTTCTTTTTTAATGCATGAATGCGACCCTGGACCACAAAATCAGTCATAAGTCGGACGGCTATATTTGTGGCAATAGCCAACAATACATTGTATGGGTCAAAATAATCGATTTTTCCATGAATATATTTTGTTAATTTCCTAACGTAAATGTATCAAAAATTTATATTTAGTAGTAATATGCAGTGCTAATGACTTCATTTGGACATCTTTAAAAGCAATTTTCTCAATATTTAGATTTTTTTTTTGCACCCTCAGATTCCAGGCCAAATATTGTCCTATTCTAACACACATCAATGGAAAACTTATTTATTCAGATTTCTCAATTGACCCTTATGACTGGTTTGGTGGCCCAGGGTCCATTTCATATATATAAATTATCAGTGAATCATTCACAAGACCAAGAATGCAGTAAGAAAATAGGATCCATTGTGATGTCATGCCGACTTGACATTGTTCTATGCAAAGTATCTGTACCTATATTGAAGTAAAAATGAATTGGGTGTTTATTAAACATAACGGTTACACTTTACAAAAAGGTTGTATTAGTTAACATTAGTTAATGCATTAGTTAACATGAACTAACCATGAACAACACCTCTGTTCAGCGTTAGTTAATCTTTGTTAATGTTAGTTCATAAAAATCCAGGTGTTTATGGTTTGTTCATGTTAGTTCACAGTGCATTAACTAATGTTAGCAAGATTTTAATAATGCATTAGTAAATGTCGAAATTAACATTAACAAAGATAAATAAATGCTTTATAAGTGCAGTTCATTATTAGTTCATGTTAACCGATGTAGTTAACTAATGAACCTTATTGTAAAGTGTTACCAACATGACTATACTCTGTTTGTATATATGGCTCATCCTTTAATGCTTTAGCAGATCAATACAGTCAAAGGTTGTGTATCTCAGTATTGTTGGTATTTAGTAGTTTGTCTGTTTGTAGGTCAGCATTGTTTCTCTTGTAGTAAACGGTGTTTCCCTTCTGCCACAGTCACTTCCTTCTGAGCGATTGACACGTTGCCCTCCTGTAAAAAGTTGACAAATGATTTCTGTAACATTTACTTACACAATCGATAGCTCTGACAAATTCCACCTGCACCATGATTAATGCTACACCACCCCTGCTTGCCATCTTTCTCTCTCTCCCTCTCTCACTGTTTCGTTTAGTCTCTCTCTCTTTCCCCTCTTTCTTTCCCTGTCTCTCTTGCCCTCAAGGGGTTGCACAGCTCACTGAAAGCAGATGTGTGTGTTTATATATGTGTGTGCGGGTGTGTGCGTGTGTCTTCGATCATGAGCGAGGTTTCCCAACATCTCTTTGATAAAGCCAAAGCCCCAAGCTGTAACTACAGTGTTGTAAACAGCGGGACAGCTTAATCACAGCCATGCGTCTCAGTCAGCTGTGCTGCTCAAAGCCTGGCTTATGTCTTTCCTCTTCCCCACTTCCACACGCAGTAATTTACTGTATGGATTTTAAAATCTCCAAAGATCTTATGCTTCACAGTCATTTAATGGACATTTACAAGGCCCTGAAAGTCCATCCAAATAATATAACGCATGTAGACGCAAGTCTGTCCATATATTTCCTGCTGTCTTTGGGAGAGAGATATGAGGTATGCATATATACTATGTGTGTGTATATATATATGTGTGTGTGTGTGTGTGTGTGTGTGTGTGTGTGTGTGTGTGTGTGTATGTATATATATATGTGTATGTATATATATGTATATGTATGTATATATATGTACTTAATATATATATATATATATAAATACAGTTTAGCAAATCTGAACATGAATATCCATTTTTCATGCTTTATATTTAAATGTTGTGATGCCTAAATGCACTTGTAGCATTTAAAATGGTTGGTTTTAGTTTATTATTTTATAGGAAAAATATCAAAACTGGAAATTTTTTTGAGCGAGATGCTAACGGTCTAATCAGATTCAATGATCTATGCTAAGCTATGCTAAAAGTGCTACCGCCAGACCCAGAGATCGGCTGAATGGATTCGAAAACGGTAAAACTCAACTGTTTAACTCTAGGGGAGTCGGAAAATCTGCCTATTTTCAAAAAAAGTGGAGTGTTCCTTTAAAGGGTTAGTTCACCCAAAAATTTTAATTGTGTCATTAATTACTCACCCTCATATCGTTCCAAACCCCTAAGACGTTGAAGAAATCCGAGAGCTTTCTGACGCCACATAGACAGCAACACAACGACCACTTTCAAGGCCCAGAAAGGTAGTAAAAATTGTTAAAATAGTCCATGTGACCTTCAGTGGTTCAACCTTAATGATATGAAGCGATGAGAATACTTTTTGTGCGCAAGGAACAAACAAAAATAATGACTTTATTCAACAATATCTTCCCTTCTATGTCAGTCTGCTACACGGCTTATGTTGTAAACACAGTGCAGCGCTTCTGGGTTCTACGCCAGAACACCGGCTTTGAATTGGCCAGCTCCTGCATCAGCATCACACGCATGCGTCGTGATGCTCACATGAACAGCGTCGGCCAATACAGAGCCGCCGTTCTGACGTAGAACTTGGAAGTGCTGCACTGTGTTTACTACCTGAATATTAAGATGAGGAAGAACTGTTAATAAGGGGTAGCCTGGATGCCAGCCGAAATTAGCATTAATTGCAATTAGCAAATTAGCATCAACATTTGAGGTCGGGAAGTTCGGTCTGGACTTGATCCGTTGTGGAGCAACTGTGCTCGAACCAGAGCTGTTAAGATCAATCAAATTGTCAGGGCGGGCTTTATCCGATGATGGACAGATGATCAACAGTAACGTAATCATCCACGTCACCAACGAGCGCTTGGGTTCAATTCGTTTACTAAACAGATTTTTTGTTTGTATATGTATTCACCTTTACTATTTCTCTCAAAAATGATGACTTGATAAGTACTCTGTGTATCCTTAAATTCTTTTTTACCACACCGGCAAAGATCGTTTACACTTATCTTCTTCTACTTCCAGTGTGCGTGCAGTTGAGTTCTGTTGACAACTATGCGTTGCTCAACACGTCACTTACTCCGTTTCTCTGATTGGTTGTAGGTGTATCCAATTGTGCAGAGGCATTGTCTGTCCTGGTTCGATTGAAACACGCCCCCATAATCACAGCCCAATGGAGCAGTATCAGACTCATATTCTGACTAGAATCTGAGTATGACGACATCAGGCTAAATAAGGGGTGTTATATTGCATAGCGAAAGAGTTTAGAATTAGGTATCTAAAATGCCCATTTTATTATTAAATGGGTAGTTCATCCAAAAATGAAAAATGAGAACGTTGTTAACCAGACAGTTGACGGTAGCCATCGACTTCCGTAGTATTTTTTTTTTCCTGCTATGAAAGTCATTTGCTACCGTCAACTGTCTGGTTACCAACATTCAAAATATCATCTTTTGTATTCAGCAGAAGAAAGACATTTATAAAGGTTTGGAACAACTTGAGGGTGAGTAAATTATGTTTGGGTGAACTGTCCCTTTAACCTGTTTGAGGTGCGTCCCATTTTGTATTCAAATAATGTTAAGATTGTCTGTGCTGTGCAAATATATACCGCTATATAAACAGTACATCAAAAACTCTTCCTGCTGACAGCATACAATATATACCATCTTACCGCCTAGCTCTATTGCTGTGTGTGTGTTGTCTCGTCCAATCAGGGATGGGTATATTTGTATAGAGGAGCAAAAGGAACTGGGGGGAGAAAGCAGTCTTAATCTCACGGAGAGAAAAAAAGAGAGAGGAGGTTTGTGTGTGGTATCTTGGAGAAAAGGATAATGGCCTCTTGCACGGTAGAAAAGAAGCCCATGTAGCGCCACTGACAGACAAGGTCACCCAGAACTGTGGGGCGGGGAGTAGAGGTGGCCTTGAAAGGCAGGCCTCAATCTCAGCCTCACAGGGCTCGGGTTTATAATACTGTATCCTGGATTTACATTCACCTAGAGGGGGCACACCATACCGGCCTGTAATGAAAGACTGTAACACGGACCTGCACGCTAGTGCCGCTCACCGATCCTCTCACAGTATGAGGGAGGGAGAGAAAGCGGCACGCTGTTGCCGGTCAGTCGGTTTGCCTCGTATGTCGGTGCGTTTCTGTATTCGTAAGGGTTATGCAAATGTTATTATTGTTATTACATTTGCTCGATATGCTTAAGGGTGTAATTTTTTAGTTTTTGTAATCAAATTTTTTCAATTCCCATCTCCGTTTGAGGTTTTTTTTTTTTTGTGTGTTTGTAAATATGTGCCGACCCTCCTCAGATCATCTGTTCCCTCCGCCAATCATCATGCGGCGTCCTTGATCCCTCTTCCTCTCCGATTGGCTGTACTCCTCAGCCGTGGGCATTTCCATAGATGACATCCAATCAGAGGACAGGACGCGCATACACAGGGGGCCAGGCCAAGGCCGCGCTGTAATGGAGAGTGTGTCCGCCGCTTTTAACACAGAGAGCTCACCTCCTCCCGCTTTGATCGCACACGCACGCATTTTTACCACGTTAGCATGCTCTCGTTGTAGAATGTACTGTAAATATGTGTTGTTCTGCCAAGTATTTATAGACTCTTGTGCAAATGTATACATACAGTGCATTCTCCTTCACATGCCGTTTTTATCTCACACACCCACAAACACGTTCGTTCTCTCCTTACTGCTATCAAGCGTGCTTTGTATCCGTCAAGTGTTATTCTCACCGCCGAGCCCAAAGCAATACACGCTTTAGTTCATCAGAGACCGAAAAGAGACAAAAAAGAGAGACACTCTCACATCAAAGCCAAACAAAGGGCCGCAAATAGATAAAACACCGGGCTGTCCGTCAGAGAGTAGGATTATTAGCGACATCTCATTTCAGCCATTCGGACTTAAAATCGAGTTTATTTGAGATGGGGTGATTTGGGGGCCACAGCATTATTGCTGTACTTATCAATTACGCTCCTAACCGGATCAAACCGAACAGTCCGATTTGTGTTTGTATCAGTACATGTGCAAATACGCTGTGGCATGAAGGTTTTCATGGTGATGGATCCTTTGTACCGTTTGTTTGGCAGCGTAGAAACACTCTCAGTCCTTTAATCTCAAGCTCTATGCATTCCCTCACCCCATCTTAAATCAGCTTCTTAAAAGGTGAGCTGTTTTGTCATATAATTAAAACAACACTGACACAAAAAACCTGGGGAATTTTCTAGAATGTCACAGCAGTGTCACTCACAGCTCGGAGAGATCAAGTCATTGTTGTGTTATGTGCAAGAAGTCGGCCGGTCTGAGACAGCCGGACAAAAGAGCACTAAAGAGGCAGTCCAGCGGCGGGTTATGGGGGTCTGAGCCCCAGTGAGGGGCTGCGCTGACCTGCGCTGACCGCTGGCCCAGGGGCCAGACCCTGTCGCCACTTGCCCCTCGAGGAGGTGCTTGCCAGGGCAGGAGGGCATGGGAAGAGTCCGGGATACGGCAAATGCGTCGTAACAGAGAAAGAGAGGCTCTAGAGTCTTTCAGATAACAGGGCGCACAATATTACGAAGTTTGAATACTAAACACAACAGAAAAGCCCTGGTCATAAATGCAGTAACTATAAGAGCCATAAGACTATAATTCATCATCAGGTTGTATTCATATGTTTGTATGTAATTGTAATTATTGCCGTTGGTTATTTTATATAATTTATTTCAATACTGTTAAATGCTAATTTTATGTATTCCACTTTATATTATTTATATTATAGTTTATATTATTATTATTATTATTAGTAGTAGTAGTAGTAGTAGTAGTAGACATGGTAGTATTTTCTCTTCACTTTCATTTTTTAATTAATTTACTACTTGAACTGAGTTCCGACTGCATTCAAACCCTTTTAAGATAATTTAATCTGTTTTACTGTTGTTGGGTAATTTTGTTGTTGTTATTTTTAATAAGCATCCCTGAGACCCACTTTATATTGGGTGTATTTAACTACAATGTACTAACATTTTAATTAATAATTTGATACAATGCACTTATTGTGTAGCCTATATAATTTTTATATTTATATTTTTAAAAATACCTGCATGTAATTACATCTGTAATTAATTTCTGTAATTCATTTATAACTACACCGTTGTGCCTTCCCTTACACCTAACCCTTCTCTTTAACTTACCCATACCACCACACCTGTCCCTAACTTTACCCGTATCCCACCTCAATATCAGCAAAAGTGTTTTTCAATACTTATTCTTTTTTTTTATGTAAGTACATAGTAGTGAAAGCCACCTAATATAGACTGGGACCCATCCCTGTGTTAATTTTGGACAATGTTGGTGTAAATGAGCACTTTAGATTCTATAATAATGGTGAAGAATGCTGAAATCATGCTTTATTGCTGGACAATGATTTATTGATGTGGTAAACATTAGATCAGTGGCATTGCATGAACCTAAGTTCAAAGCTAAACTCCGGCTAGTCAACTTATGCAAACTATTCTATAACATTCGCTTTAATGACATTATTATTTAAAAACAAAAGATAAGAATAGACAACAGAGAGTTTGTTTGTCTTATCAAGGCGCTCTTTCTTTTTCTCGGTCATTTATCCTACCTGCCACCAGTGGGCAGTGGCACCGAGCTCCACTCAGCCTCCCTCACCACACAGTCTCACCACAACACCACACTAAGAGCCGGCCGACATCACTTTAATGACACCAGCCTTCCAGACAGAAACAACTTACTACAAATTTCAACCCCATGTCTGGGCAGTTCAGACTGATAAACATCACCTCTACTTTTACATACCACAGGCTGTCTGACTGAATTTGTATATAAAAAAAGAAAACAAAAAAGAAGGCATTTATTTAATGAAAACCAGTTCAAAGCAGAAATTAATTACGTTGGCTGTATTTTTGTAATTCAATGATCGCATGGATTTTGTGTTGAATGTTTAATATGCATACATTTCAATTTGTTGAATATTTAACTGTAAATTAAATTATGTTTTTAAAATGTATTTAAAGTGTAAATGAGCACATAATAATCTTATATTAGTGTTTTTGGATTAGTTATTAGTTATATTAGTAAAGTGCTGGCGTGAGCTTGTTTGTATTGATTCGATGTGAAAATGCTTGCTTTGCAGTCCATCATGTGAAATTATTATAATTGTTTGCTATTGACAGAAGCTTAATTTTTAATTAGCTGTTTTGAAAATTACACCTTTGTTTCTTTGTTGATGCAAATAGTTTGAAGCGCTTATGTTGGTGAAAAAAAAAATTGTTTGTCATATGCCATATTTCATTGCTTCATGGCTTCCATATTTCACAGTTTCATTCCTTCAAAATTGTGTTGATTAGATATGTTTTATTATGAATGTTGTAGGATTAAGTGCAGTGCTGTGTAAAGAAAATACTATTTATATTTTAGCACAAGTTGTTTTTTTAGATAATTATACTTTTAAATAATACATAATACATACTATTATTCTTCTTTTTTATTCTATGAGTTACATTTGTTCCTCTTATTGTCAAAGAAGTTGTATTCGTAAGCACCATTCATATTTTTCATCCACAGGGGATCAGAATTCACTTTGAGCCACCCGGGAGAAACTTTGCTTTGGTGATTCTCTTCTGCAGGCGTTTGGCTGTGTATTGTGCATTTATTTAGAGCTGGGCAATAAAACAAGCGACAGACTTGTATCATATCTGCCTTCTCTCCAAATAAACACTTTTAATACCACCGAGACACTGATACCATTGAGTATTAAAGGCTTTAAATATGTTTGTTTGTTATTTTTATGTATTGTATGGTATTTCATTTTGTTGTTTCTGTGACATATTTAAAACTTGTGTAAATTCACTGTAGATTTTATTCAGTGTTATGTTTAGTTTTTGATGAATTTAAATTATACATGCATCTAAAAGATTATAATTTTAACTTGAATAATATGTACAGTTAGATTATAACAGAACTCCTCATATTTTCCACAATCAATTAGGAAAGCTGGATTTTTTTTTCTAAATGCAACTCAGTAGCAGTATTCCTTTTAATGCTGAATGTCAGCACACTAACTGAAGCTGAAGCCGAATTTGAGCTCACATGAAAGCAACACTGACCTCCGTTCGCATTGAGAGCCGCTCTAATCCCTCTCCCAATAGTTCACTCCTCTACTGCATGCCACACAATGCCGTGACTCACAGAGCTGGCATACATGCCTCTCCCCGGACACCTTGCTTTATTATGAAGGGCCGGTTTGTTTTGGCAACTCAAGTACAATCAGAAAGAGCACTGGAGCCTGTTTATTTGTTTATTCATTTGTATGTGTTTTGTCTCTCAGGAGGGCTACGGGGTGATTGTGCTGAACCCCAACGAGAACTCTCTGGAGGTGGAGAAGGTTCCAGATCCAGCCAAGAAACCGTCCCCGGATGCCTCCGATGAGCCTGCTGAAAAGAGAGAGAGGAAGGAAGAGCGGGAGAGCAAGAAAAAGAAGGACTTTTATGAGAAGTATCGCAACCCACAGAAGGAAAGAGAGATGGAGCACATCCCGATACGAGTGAGTGGCTGAGGGAGGATGATGGGCATGGAGAGAGAGAAAGGAATATGGGGTGAAATAGAGGGTGAGAGGGGGTTTTAGGCAGCTGAGTGAGTGGGCCACACATGTGCGGTCAGGAGGCTGTGGAGGGGTTTGAATACCATCCAGATTTTTCATCTCGCTTTCTCTGTTTTTAAAAACCAAGAAAAATGGCCTGATGAGCACTCTTCATCCCTTGATGTAATGCCTACCGATGTGCTTGTCCTTTTTTACATTTTATTTTATTTTCTCAGTCATGAACCAATAGGGGGAGGGCATCTCATTCTAGAGGGTATCTGATTGGACTAAAATCTGTGTAGTGCAGGATGAGTCATCGATATAACTTCTCCATTTTCCCAGAAGAGAAATAACTTGCATTGTAAATATGAATTGTGAATTTTGTCCACATTTCAAGTCGCGATAAACTGAAGTATAATAGATATTTTCTTCCATATTTTGATGCACATCCGAGTGTAAAAAAAAAGACAAAAATTGTAGGATGGTTGATTTTGATTTTGAGATGTGGTTGTTGCTCTTTAAGCATACTAAATAACTGTAAAGATTTATTAACTATGACTTTTGACTCAATAAACTCCTAATTTACTGCTTATTTTTAGTTAGTAAGGTAGTTTTTGTAGCGTTTAAGTATTGGTAGGATTAAGGGATGTAGAATATGGTCATGCAGAATAAGGCATTAATATGTGCTTTATAAGTACTAATAAACAGCCAATATCCTAGTAATATGCATGCTAATAAGCAACTAGTTAATAGCGAGAATTGAACCCTAAAGTGTTACCATTAGGAAAGTCTGGCATGGGTCAACAGAATGAAATCTCATGTTTTTAACGGCACAGTTATATTTTTGTATATTAGTATATTTTTGTTTAAAAATGACGAGGTCATAAAAAATATATTTGCAATGAGATCAATAACAGGCATTTAGAAAATAGAGAGCATGAATTTTAATTTCATGTCAACTTTGACTACACTAGCATACAGATGACCTTAAAGCGAACAGACTACAAGCCTCATATCTTTTAAAAGTTTAATTCCATGGCATCTTAGCATGCACAGAAGATATATACACAATCTCTCAAACACACACATTTTTGAGTGTACACTATGCACACCACAGATAGTAAATGCTAAATCAAAGAAATAAATAATTTATCATCCAAAACCATGAGGCAACCAGATGAAAGAAGGAAGCATCAATTGGAAAAATTGTCTCCTGAAAGTTAGCGCTTTGTTTTATCACCATTTGACGGCCACGTCACATATCGTCACACTCCTTGTGCTGTCATTTACTGTCGTTGACTCAGTAGCGGTGTGTGAGCTGTCAACACACTTCTGAGGCTACCTTCACACACACACGGCACGTTGAGGTATAATTATCTGCACTATTAGCATGAAGTCAGCTTTAAAACCGTCATACCTCTCACTTTCCCTCTCTTTGTAAACAAATTCTCCTAATTACTCTCTTTTTATTGCCATAAACTAACCCTGACACCTATCGTCCCTTAATAAATTCTCACTGAGGGCAGGATTCTGTGGTGTTGCCCAGATGAAGTTGTTGTTTTTTTTAACACGCGCACACACAGTCAGAGAAAAAAAATCTATGAAATAGCCATCAGTGAGTGTGAATCTGAGATTTCAACACCTCGTCCATTTCTGAGGCGTTTCATCAGTGTTGGTGTGGTGAATAGAGGAAGTTGCTCTCCAGGCTGCTGTGTATAATGGAAAAAACTCACTGTCAATATCTATAAGAGCCTGGCTACGCTGACATCTTCATGCGGCAATGTGTGTTTATGAGTAAATGATAGCGAAAAAGTGTGTGTACGTCTCCAATAGGAGCTGCAATACCCTAAGTAGGAGGAAGGGAAGAACCCATATTAATGTCTTAATAAATATTTCAGCTGGGATAGTTTGGGATTCATATAATGAGAAGACTTAGCATCTCTCTCTCTCTCTCTCTCTCTCTCTCGCTCCTCCTGAACTCAAGTCTAGCAGTATGAGATTGTTAGTCCAGTTCTGCCGGATGGCCTTGCAGTATTCTGCACTCTGACGTCTGCCTGCTTTCCACTCGGACGCATTATGCAGCTCCAGACCGGAGCGAGCTGCGCCAGCACAAGGACGTGTGCTGATGACTGTGTCTCTCTGACTTATATGTGTGCTTGTGAATTCCTGTAGGGAACATTGAAATACTGTTGCCAAGTTGAAATGCACGCAAGGTGGAAAAGCTGTTTTGTTTTGAACCACTGCAGGAAAATATTTAAGGGGCTCTGTTGAGATGATTTCAGGCTTTAGTTTATGCGTGTTGCTGGCTTGTTTAGTTTTTATATAACTAATATCCTGCAGCACTTTGTCAGTGGCTGAATGGCAGTGTAATGATTCAGCGCTCTGATTTAATTTTCTTTGTATACTTTGAGATCATGTATGTTTGTTAAGGGTTTGTGTGTATAGTCCTTAAGTGATTATAGTTGCATAAAAACATTGATATGTTGGAAAGACCTCCATTCCATTGGAAGTACTTTCATAACATTTACAAACATTATTAGTGTTGCTTGTTACTGTTTCTAATAATATGTATTGTTTTAATGTTTTTCAAATCCCTTACCCCTAAGTATTAAACATACGTAGACCCAAGAACTTTCTAGACACAAGAATGATTCTCAAAAAGTTTTTAGCAATCACATAGCAATTCTTAATTGAATGTATAGATTATATTATATTATAATTTAGTATAATATTGCTTTACAGATCATTAATGTAAATCCATTTATCTACATTTACATTACATTTACATTTATGCATTTGGCAGATGCTTTTATCCAAAGCGACTTACATTGCATTCAAGGTACACATTTAACATGTAACACATTTAACATCTAGACATGTAATGATAGTTTTGTTAAGAAGTTTTCCATAATAATAATGTTGTTTCTTGTGACTTGTAGTGACTTGAACCAATATTAATGTACTTCGACACAATCTGACATTACAAACACGTTTTTGGTAACTATTAACCATCATTTTAACTAACAATGAGCAATTTATTTGTTTAGTTAATTAGTTAGTGAATAAAAACAATTACATTAGTTTAATAAAAATACATACCTTTCATTATTAGTTCATCTTAACTCAAGTAATATTAACAAATACAACTTAATAATGAAATGAACATTTACTAAGATTAATAAAACGCTTTAGAATAATTTTTCATTGTTAATTCATATGCTGATGTTAGCAAATGGAACCTTATTGTAAAGTGTTTATAGTGTTTTTCTCTTATAAAGTAACTGAATGTGTTAAGCCGCTAACTACAAAAAATAAGTAGACTATTTAAATTATTTTAAATGTAAGCCTTAATATGTGCTTAAGTAACTCATTGTATATTCATTGGCTTTCTTTCAGTAAGATTCCGTGTTTGGACGAATGTGACACAAGCATCATACACCCACATTTACATGTTTGATAACTAGCACTGCAGCCCTTGTGCAGATTATTTGGTAGTACATTGTGACATTGGTCCAATCAGACTACAGTACTTATAGATCGCTTTATGCAAGTCTACTCAAATCAGTTTTTTTGATGAATCTGTAACTGCACTGATGTCCAGGTACATCAGCGTGTGTGCGCGTCTATATTTGTGTGTGTTTTCTCCTCCTCTCCACCCATCCTCTCAGGCCCTAGAGTAGGAGGCGGGTCACAGCGAGTCCCATTCTCCTAAAGTTTTTAATCTTTTATAGTGGCATTGTACGCGACTGAACCTCCTCTCCTCCCCTCCTTGACTCCCCGTAGAGCACTAGACCACCTGCACGTCGCTCCGGCCGAGCCCTGCAGCTCCAGGCTTTGGTAGCGCTGAGTTGATTAATACACTTCCTTACCCCCATTAAGGAGCCCTTAACTGCCTTTAGCACTCTAACTTTTTAGCACCCCTCGGGTTGCGAGCCCCCAACCCTGCCTAATCTCCCCGCGATCTTACAGATCACAGCCCCAGCGGCCCACGTCTGCTGACGCCGAAAAAGAGGGGTGGACATGAGAACCGGGGGGCCGAAATAGTGGGGGTGGCATACAAAGTTTTTTTGGGAGTTCACTTTACTCTGAATTTGAGGCCTAATCCAGTTACCTATTTTCTGTCAGCCAAGCGGAGGAATAGCAAGAACAAAACCCACATTCAGAGCTTAAGAAGCTTCCAAAGATTTCATTCAGGCCTGAGCGGTCCCGGCTTAGGGCCCCAGCCCCAAGGGGAAAAGAGCAAGTGGACAAAAAGCCCAGTGCGCTCAGCCTTTCTCTAAAGCACCACTTATTTTTGTAAATGACTAGAATCCTTCTCCTAACACTTTTTTTTCCCCCCTCACATTTCTTATTGTTGCTTTTTTTTGTAAAACGTTCCGGGCGCGAGAGAAAGGGAGAGCACTTCGTCAAACATTCAGACGCAGCAGCTTGTGGGAGGTGTTTTTCTTTTCATTTCTTGCTCTTTCTATCTCTCCGTTTATTCTTTTCTTAAGTGCCTGCAGAACTTTAAGTGTCAGATCCTTGTGGAGATGGCATGAGTTTATTGAACGTTCAAGAACGCCATCGCTTTCATACACCATGTACGCTATGACCTAACACGAGAAAAATAAAACATCCATTGACACTAGGCCTCTGCTTTACATTGTTTTGCAACACAGTTCTGCCTCTTGTTGCATTTACCGTGAAATGATTTCCTAGGCAGTAACATTTAAGTGTTGGATCTGTTAGCTGGCAAATAATGCTGGAAAATAAAAGGATGGCCTTTATAGTTGTGATTGAAATGTTCTGGGTTGACGTAATCCAGCACAACACATTGGGCCTTGTTCATGAAACGCTAGCATAACTGTGTAACTCATTCATGCAACATTTTTACGTGCAGTTTACACAAAAATTTGCTCTGCTCATGTGTTTTTTTTTGTTTTTTTTTACACGAGATTGTTCTTTGAGGGAGCACATGCCTGATAATTAACATACTATATAGTCAAATATATCCACATAAGGGCTTTTCAAGCAGCCTAAGTATAATAATAAATGGTAACACTTTACAATAAGTTTGTATTAGTTAACATTAGTTAACATGAACTAACCATGAACAACACTGTTCAGCATTAGTTAATCTTTAACGTTACCGTTTTTCAAATAAATAAACAGGTAGACTTTAACATTGTGTTTGTACACCGTACACTGTGTTTTGTGCACAAATTTGTCCACGCATAGTTAGTGAAGGAGACCCATTGTGATTTGAACACATTTTTGTGTGACCAACTACAACTTTTAGTAGTATGCAAAAGAAATACCTCTCTAACATTCCACAGTACACAATATATGTTATACACCTTGCATATGATTATGAATGAGAGCATGTTGTCCCTAAAAGGTGCTCCAGAATCATATAAAGGTGTCACCGTTGGGGCATTGATGGGATACAAGCATCAGTTCATGGGGTTACTACTGGTGTTCCTACTTTGTGTACCTCTACTGCGTCCTTCGTCTCCACAAGAACGACATCCATTATTTATCCCTCGTCTTCTCTCTCCTGTTCCCCCGGGGACGAGAGGAATCCGTGTTTTGGAGATGTACTGTTTCCCAATGCCTGGCTCGTACAGTACATCCCTAACCTACATGTCCATTAGATATGGCCCCGCCGATTCAGAGATGTCAAGAGACTTGTATTCTGGCTCGGGTTGTATCTGCCTCAGTCAGTGTTCCCGTAGTTCAGGGACATTTCTGGAGGTCCTCTGTGTGTATGTGAACTTTGGCCTTGAAGACCTTGCACATAACCCACATTGCCAACACAAGCGTGGTGACCGGACGTGCCTTAATTAAACTTCTGAACTGGTGATATGACCGCAGCAGAGGTCAGAATCACAGGTTATGAGGTTCTTTACGAGGTTCGTCTGCTGTATTGCGTGAGTGTATTTATTTATTTTGAGCTCCACTGACTTATACGCTGGGACATCTGTTAGCACAAGTGTTTTTTATATATATAAAAAAACACAGGCTTAATGCAAAGCATTGTCATCATATATAGAGTATAAATAAATAAAGCATCCTAGATAAGCATGAACTTTGCATGGTAAATGTTTGAGTAAGATTGTTCGATTATGCGCAAGTTGTGACAGTTGTTTTCTTTAGTAGTAGACAGTTAGTGTGTATTTAATTTTGTTCGCTTGCATAACTTAAACCATTTATAAACCGTAATAGTGCCTACTTGCAGAAACCTTTTATTTACTCACATTTGGCACGTGTAGGGCGTTAGTTTTGGAACCTGGTAACATATGATTCATATAGACCCCTGTTTATGTTTTACAAATTACAGAGTGATTTAGCATATTATGAAACCTAGAAAAAAAATACAACTAAACAAATATTGGCAAAGATGATTCAAGTGTGTGAGTTTGTACATACATATACAGACAGAGAGATAGAGAGAGAGAGAGAGAGAGAGAGAGAGAGAGAGAGAGAGAGAGAGAGAGAGAGAGAATGTGAATTGTGTGTCTGAGGCAGCTGTCTCCGTGTGCCTGCATGTACGTGTTGTCCTCTGTTATTTTTGCATATGAACTGCTTGTCAACCCTTGCCACCGTCTGAGATCTCCTCTCTCTGAAGCCGTGCATTGTAACCGCTCTCGGGGCGAATCCCGCTGTAGCTCCGCTCAGATGTCTGCTCCCAATCTTCCCGTTAGGTCAACCAAGAAACACATCCAATCTGCTGTCAGAAGCCAAACCAAGGGCCTTCACAGCAGGCCTTCACAACCAAACGACACACGAACCACTGTCTGTGCCTTCTTCCCCCTAACATCAATTAAAGCGAGGCAGTAATTTAATCTGACAATCACAGGCTTTGAGTGAGACAGGTTGAGATGTCACAGAGATGACCTTTCTGCCCACATGCAGCCAAGAGCTGTCTTTTGCCTAGGCCTTTGTAGTTTGTTAATGAGATATTGATTTGAAACAATGCACTGGCAAATTTTGTTGAGATTAGCTCCATGCTAACAAGGTCACAGCGCTGTGACAGTACAGTCTCGTGTTTATCAGCACCATACCTCCACCTCCTTTCTTTAAGAACCCTCTTAGGGGGTCTGTAACCACCCCCCCCCCCCATGTCTTTTTAATTTCCTGTTTTCCCTAAGCATGTTGATATTCTGCCCACATCTTCCCCGTTGGCCTCGTTTGTCATCTTACTGGCTTTCGGTGGTCTTGCTAGTCGTTAATTACTTGTGATTTTCAAGTCATCTCCTTGGTTCATGTTCTCTTCCCCCTTTCCCCTCCGTTAGATATGAGGGCTCTCGCCGCGGTCACACTCTTTTCTGAAGGAGCACCTTGTCTGGAACTGGCCAGGTGTGGACGGCAAATCTGCAGGAAGTGAGTGCCAGTGCTCGTTTTGCCAGCCCAAGGCGTCTAGTGTTCCATGCATGGTAGCGGCGCTATCAGGAAGTCCACGCGCCGCCATGAAACCCAGTCTCAGCCTTATCCGAGTATACAAACCCAGCACTCACACTGCCAACTTTCAAATCCCTCAGCATTATCGGCTTTCCCAGACTCCTATTTCTTACTATCAGTCCGCGGTCTCTGTAAACGCTAACCATGTGGAGCTAGCGACAGGCTAACGGACGTTTGAGGCACTTAATGTGAATCTCGGCAAACACCTGGAAAGTAGGTCCACATTCTAATGGCTCCAGTGATAATACAAAACACGCAATTACCTCCTTGGATTGTTTAAGGTTTAATCGTTTAACTAAATGAAAATAATCCCCGGCCATGCTGAAGAGGTACCACTGGTCATTGAAATGTGCTGAAGGGACTGTGTTTCTAGAAAGATTTAGCACGGTTAATTCTGACTGTTTGGATGAGCTTTTTAAGGTGATCTGTGGACCTGCAAAAAGGCAGCTAAATATGAATTTAGCATCAAGTTAAATTGGTGGCTATTTGTAGCTAGCAGTGGTGTAGTTGAGACCAGCTCATTTGAGACCAAGACCAGAAGAGGGCTGAGTCCGATTCAAGGTGTTGGACCAAACCGAAATCTTATTTTCATGGTCTTTCAAGCTCTTTTTGCTTAGTTTGGAAATACTTGAAGAATACATTGCATTGTTTTAAATGAATTTGGAAATATTGCAAGATGAAAATGCAAATCGGGATTCATGAAATTTCACTAGTGTTGGTATTGTGACAACTGAATCACTCCAATTATCACTATTAACTACGGCTTTTGCCTCAATAAACTCCTAATTACTGCTAATTAATAGTAAGGTAGGTTTTGTAGCGTTTAGGTATTGGGTAGGATTAAGGAAGGTAGAATATGGTCATGCAGAATAAAGTGTTAATATGCTTTATAAGTACTAATAAACATCTGATCCTAGTAAGTACTAATAAATATACTAATAAGTATGCATGCTAATAAGCAACTAGTTAATAGTGAGAATTGAACCCTAAACTCAAAGTGTTACCCAATAGTGTAATAATTTTTCGGCCCTGATTCTAAAATTATGTTTGTATAAAAAAAATGTTATAATGTATTTTTTCTCACTCATTATTGATATTATATAGCTTATATATCACTTAACTAATTTGCAACTGTAGATCAGATGTATTTAATTAAATATTATATTTATTAATTTTATTATTATTATTGTTTCCAAACCCTGTGTTTGATTAGTGAGACGTACAAAATGTACAGTGTTTGCAATACCACAGGACCAGGATTGGGATACTACACTGCTCTAAAATCCTTTATGTCTGCATCATGTCCATAGTGCATTGATACATGTTGCTTTTATAGTAATAGTATAAAGTTGTTTCTGCATCATCGCTTCGAACCTGGTGTTATAAATTAATTTTAGGCAAAGTGCCATTGTTCTGCCTTACCTATTCATTCCAGGGTTTTTGTAGTTGTGTTCTATAGAGTCAACGTGGATTGACAGGTGTAAAGTACAAATGAAGAATTTGTTTTACATGGAGTGAGTCTAATAGGTCTGGAGTTACAGGACGCTCAGTTTTGAATCTTCATTGAATTCCTTTTTTCTAAATTCCTTCTAATTGCTGAAAATGAAAGTGAGGGAGAGAAAGATGTGTAGAAAGATTCTGTCATACTACAGAAAAAGTGAGAATCTCTCACAGATGCTGTGCTCACATCCCATGTGCCAATTCAAGGGGTTTGCAGTGTGTGGGACACCTCCATATTACATTGCTCAGATAGTGTGGAGCATCTCCGAGGAGAGCGTATAAAAAAAAATCAATGTAATTAAAGTGTGCTGTATTGAGAAGAAAAGAAAGCAAGAGAAAGATACTCAAAAGCTGCTTTTCCACTGCCGGGTCAAACGGTTCTAAGAAAAGTAAGCAATGGTTCCAGTTGTATTTCTGCTTGAGCCTTGTACAGCACGGTTACAAACCGTTCTGGGCCTGGAATTATCGGCACGGTAGGCTACCTGATTGGCACCGAATGGAACGGTTAAGCAAAGAAAGCGGTTTGGCCCGACGGTGGAAAAGTGCCTGAAGAGTGTGCTATTATAACAGAAGATCTCCATTTAAAGTGATTTCTGAGAAACATGGTTGATATTTGAAATCAACCTAAACAAACACGCCCCTCCCTTCATTGCTCCGCCCCCACAATGCACAAATATGCAATGCAAGAGTGGATGTCTCTTCATCATAGCTGAAGCGAAGCAAAATAATGCTTCACAAAAAATAAAGCGAAGATATTAAACGAACAAACAAAAATGAATCTACAGAACACGAGTATACAAGCAAGAGTTTGTTGTTAGTTGCCAGCAGCACAACAGCTCCAGACAAACAACGGCACTCAAAACTGTCCTGTTACTATAGCTAACATTACAACAACAGCATATCTTGATTCTGTAAAACAGCAAAACTCCCTATTGCTCCACACTCTCTCCTCCCCCTATCATGAATGTATACGCCCCCTACTGCTGATTGGCTATATGTGTGTTGTGGTGCTCAGTCCAATCCACTTTGAACAACGTTTCTCAGAAATTGCTTACTGCCCCTTTAAGGGCCAGAGTCCTCCTCCAATGATATAGAAAAACATTAAAATGAGAAATACATGAAGAAACGGGATAAAAAAAAGATTGTCTTAAATTATATATTACTTAAAAATGTCAAAAAGTACTATACAAAAATTGTGGCGGACGTTACTTCTGTTTGTGAGAAGTGAAATATAAATGATTATTATTATTATTATAATTACCTTTTTAACTCGTCACACCGTATGTAGAAGGTCAAAATGAGCTCATTGCATGGTGGGAGCAAAATTTGGCACTATAGTAATTCAGGATATTGTTTGCATATGGAAAATTGCATACAATGTACAGTATACATACTATTAAGTACAGTGGTATGTTAGCATTCGGTTCCAAACAGCCAGTAAAAACATTGAATGTTCATGTGGATCTACTTCAATGTTAATTTTGAACTGTAATTCCTCTGCATAACAGAGAGATTTTCAACTTTAAATAAGCATAAAAAAAGTATATGGATTTGTCTGGAAACTAACATGAAGGCGGCTGTTGGAAACAATGTGTTAAAATATTTTAACGGCTTGAAAAGTCCTGCAGTGTAACAGAAGTGTACAGTGTGACATGCTGTATTTCATCTTTAACGGTTTTCAACCGCAGTTAGGTCTTTTTTTTTTTTTTTGCATGTTTTTTATTATGTTAATTGAGATACTAGATACTTTTTCATTTGTCACACTGCAGTATTTAAGTTAATTGAAAAATAAATTAGATAAATGAAAATGAAGTGGCAACCAATTACATCACAATTAATTAATAAAAATACAATTATTTCTTATAAACATTGTAAAGCTGAAATATATTTTTTTTAAATATAAAAATTGCTTAATATGAGCAGTCATCTATAAGTAAGGCATTCATAGGTTGACTTTAAGTTTGTCCACCCAATGAGAGACGAGATTTTGGGGCTCTTGTCATTTATTTTTGCAATTGTATTTGTTGACGTTAGCAACGCAGGAATTACACGCTTCTTTTTAATAAAGAAAAGTTAATGTCCATACACTACATACACAGAAACACTGAGACATGAGCAACAGGTCTGCTTACTCTGGGAGTCTTCCAGGTCTTGCACATGCATGGATGAGATGAGGGCTGACAGCGAGAGAGAGAGAGGGTGAACCTGTCACCAGGAGCTGGTCTCTATGGGCATATTGTTTCGCAGGAGCTAATTAACCCTAGGAAATAATTACACAAATATGCAAATGCTGTTTAGATAAGTGTGGGCTCTATCAGAGGAGGTAGTCAATCATAGGGGAAGGGTTGGAGGGAGTCGGTGGTCTGTGTGTGCTTGCGTATGTGTGTGCGTGTGGGCCAGGTGTCAGACTCTGTACGGGGTTGATAAGAGGAGGGGGATGTTACCTGGTTTTATGTGGCATCACCCTTGTGCAACAGTGGAAATGTAATTTATTGAAACACAGTCACACACACTTATCCACAGACAGAACAGCACAATGGTCAGTCTTCTGTTTGCTTCACCATAAAATACCTCCCAAAATGCACATTACTCTATAATAACAACTTGAAATTGCATTTGTAATTTGTAGATTCGGTACTTGATTTGATCAATGTCAGTTTGATTCAGGCCCGGTTCTACGGGGGTGTTAGAGCAAGCAAGCAAGCGCACCCTCAGTTGATACTGTAATAATATATTGGCAAAACAGATTTGGAAAATGCTTCAGTGCATATTTGTGTTTGCGCTCTGGAGAACATCAAATGTATCTTTCTACAACGTGTTTTGCAGCGGTGAGCAATGCATCCAATCACAGACATAGTTGTTGATCTCTTGAACGCAATGGCCAATCAGTGTTTAAGTTAGTCAGATTCAACTCACCGCTCAAAACGTGAGTTTTTATACAGAGCTGAGTTATGCAGGCTTGCGAAACCTCTCATTAACAAACTAATTGTAGAAACGATGCAAGTAAGAGATTTATTGTGCATTGTTGGCAGGTTCATTGATTATAACGGAAGTTTGTGAGATCGGGATGAACAGCAATTTTAGTGATTGTAAAGGGAGCGGTCTTGGCTTGCTTTCGAGGCTACAGCCTATAAATATAATCCGTTGAATAAAACTATTGTTTTTCATGCTGCTAAGAGGACCGGCGGCCAGTTGCATGCTGCAAAATTTCGGAAGCGACATCTACATATAAATGCTGGATTCAATAATTGCACCCCATGAAACATTATAAAACAATGCAGTTCATGACCGCGTGAAATGTCTCACTGTACACTGCTATGGTGGAGCTGTAGCTTAGCCTACATCTGCACTTTACTAGAGCACCCTCAGTCATTTCAGAAGCACTTTTGTAACTTTTTTTAATTTAGTTAGCATAGATACTTTCTTCTGAATTCTGCCAGCCACTCGGAACACCCTAGCAACCACATAGCAACGCACTGACATCTATCCACACCACCTTATTAATATGGCGGCTAGCAGAACTTTCTTGTTTTTCCCTGTCCACACAGCCTTGGTTACATCAGCAGAATTTTTTTTTTTTTGTTCTATCATGTACTGATGAATTGTGTACAATAAGAGCGTTTATTAATTGAGGATGAATAAACAAATTATACTGGCCTCTACACCTCTTTGTGGTCGTGTGTACATGCTTGCTCGTGTGAGCACAGAGAGCTTTATGAATATGAAATGCGCTGCACTGCGATGATGACTCAGCTTTGGTTCTTCAAAAAGCTTTGATGTCTTAAGGGTGTGAGAGAAATGCATGTAAACTCGTCCCCGTTTTCACCGCCATGCACCCACCGCCCAGCCGTCCAAGGAGATCTGGGCTCAGCGCTTTCCGCCAGTTGCATCACGCCGTAACCCCCCCCCCCTCCCACCAGCCTGTTTATTTACTTTCATATTTGTGTCCCCTCGCCAACACAAGCCATCTCTGTGACAGGAAATCTCTTCCCTCCTGCCAGCTCCTTCAGCTCTAATTCACTTATTATTGTGCTTTTCAAAAAGCTAATCAATGTGGGAGAGCTGATGCAAGATCATGAGAAAAAGGCTAAATGCAGGGCAAGGCTGCAAACTTTCGGAAGCTGATTGCGACAAGGCCAAGCTCTCTATATCATGCAGCTGTGTAGCTGCCTCTGCCGCATTCGTCGTTTTATGTCACCGACACCCACGTTCACTCACTTGTTGCTAGCGATTTTTCCTCTAATTTAGTTGTTATTCTGCATTTAAATGATTGCCGCATTTGCAAACAAACACACAGATCGATGTTGCATGCACCAGTGAATGAATGCCCTTTTTCTTCTCTCTCTCTGTGTCTCTGTCTCTCTCTCTCTCTGTCTCTCGCCTCACATTCGTAGAGCGTTATAACCCCAGGCCAGTGTTAATTACGAGTGTTGTGTTTGTGCCCTGCTTGTGTGACCTTCCCATGTAGGCCGATTATGTGTTTATCGCTCGTATAGAGGCCGTATTGATCAGTCAGTGGGGGTACAAATTAAGATATAAACTTGACGTCACACAATCTATTGAGTTTTGCATCGGAGGCATTTGCAGTATGCAAGAATCATTGATTGAGCAAGATAAATTTAACTGAGTGAATGTGGCTGTATGTTTTTGGTTTGGTTTATGGGCGCACGTCTTCAGGCAGTCTCTAAATGAAAGAGGTCAAAACGTATTTATTTTGGTTTATAAAAATAGAATATATTTTATTTATTATAATATTTTAATTATTTATAATTGTACTATTAATTATTTTATATTAATATATTTTAGTGAGTTAATTAAATGGGGTGTCCACATAGCTTTTGTCATATAATAAATCTGTCCTCATGTTTTTGAATGCTAAATAGGTGCCATGAACATGCAAATGTGGGTGGTTCTGTGAAAGCTTTTTTGTACATTCATTTCAATAGTTGAATTTAGTCCAAAAGGTTTTTTTGGACTGGAGAATCTTAGTTTTGAAAGTTACTGTATGTTTTCATTAAGGGTGTAGCGATTTACGTTTACGATATACTCACGATTTGATACAAATCACTTGTCGGGCTATCACCAGACCAAGCTCAATTTAAGATAGAACATTGGTCTTGGGATTCTGCTTTGTGTTTTCTACAGTGATAAACGAGCATAAATTAAATGACTCTGTACGCAATTGGATAGTCCTTCAACTAGGGCTGTACGATTAATCGAAAAATAACCGAAGTAAACCATTATTTCGGTTTTCACGTGACTCCGCCCCGTCAGTCACATCAAGTGCAGTTTGCAGGCACACAGAGAGATGCAGGAGCGGTTATCTGTGCTTATAGATGCTCAGAATCACTATAGTAACTGCATGTTTTACACAGTTTATACAGGTCAGTTAATTGCTGTTCTTATAGCCTACACGCTGACACACACACACACACACAGACGGCGAGCGCAAGCCCCGAATCCAGATCGCTTTCACTTTCGTGCTCATAAAGTTTGTCAAGTACATGCGTTTAAAGGCTTGTCAGTTTCAACATTTAAAGCAATTGTGCACTATTCAAAAACAACAATACGGACAATGTATCCGTTCAGGGCTCAGCTTTTTTCTGTGACACAGAGAGCCGAGCCGTGTCACGTCTCTGACAACGCGCGCGCCCTGAAGGCAGACCTCTATCACCTGCGTCCTCACAAAGCTTGTCATTTGTATGTGGTTTAAGCCCTGCCAGTTTTCCACCATCAGATGTGTATTATGTTGAACTAATGCCTGATATATTGTGACAAACGAACAGTCAGACAGAAGCTCGCACATCACGCGAAGATCGCGCGCTTTGTCAACGTTGTCCTGTGACTAAAGTAAAGTCACTAAAGTAGCTTAGAAACTCAACCGTTATAGGCATAGATTTTAATACCTTTGAAGTAACTACAAACCACAGCTTCATAATGAATAGAGACGGTAAGAGTAATTCACACACAATCACTCTCTCATTAATGCATTCAAATAAATGTAATGTAGGCCTACTGTGTTAATGTATCTGTATATGATGTACAACAAGCAGAAATCTGCCCCATAGACAATAACTGCTGAAAGAGAACCATTTCCTTCAAGTATTTTAAAATCACAAAGAAATACACTTTTTCATTAGAAAAAAAATTCCACCTTTATTAGTAGAAAATATTTACAGTACAAACCTTATCAGGAACTTACTCAAAAACCTTATGAGGGCAAAAAAAGAAAAAAAGAAAGAAAAATAATCGTTCATTAATCGTAATCGAGGTAAAATGTTCAATTAATCGAGGTTTTTATTTTTGGTCAAATCGTTACAGCCCTACCTTCAACCAGTCAGACCAAAGAGGCGTGATATATGAGCATAATTCAAATGACTCTGTATGCAATTGGATAGTCCTTCATATTCCCCCATTGCATTATATATTATATTTAACATTATATATAGTCGTTTAATGTAGTAATGTCACTTCATTGTATTCGTGTTTTCAATGCAGGCATTCGTTGGATCTCTTACACAGCTGCAAATGCACAGACTGTTCCGCCTCTCCCGCTATTAATGCACTATAGGCTACATATAAGAATAATCCAACTAAAACTCTTTGAATAAAACTAAACGTGATATGGTGATTTAAATGATGTTTGCGCTTTCACTTTGAGGAGTGCTGTTCCAGCGTGTGCTCTTCAGATGATCAATGCCGTCAATCAGTTCTAATCGCAAGGAAGCGTGTCAAAATGACTATTCCCAAACTGTAAATTGTTAGTTCATACAAAAATTAAAATTCTACATTTACACACTCTCATGTTGTTTTCGCGTGTCACACAAGCATATACAAATCATCTTTAAAAATATTAGCCTATTGTATCTGCTGAAACTAATGTGCTGCTTTATATTTTTTGTTTGGACTTTAAATGCAGGGACAGAAATCTCTCAGGTTTCATACAAAATATCTTCATTTGTGTTAGGAAATAAAACGAAAATCTTATAGGTTTGAAACAATTCGAGGGTGAGTACATGATGACAGAATTAACGTTTTTGGGTGAGTTATACCATATAAAAGCAGTAAGCCAAGCCTTGGATAAAACTAACACTATATCGTAAATCATATCGTTTTACATCAATGATCAATAACGTCAAATTTTTATAGCTCGATATAACAATGTATCGTTACATCCCTAGTTTTCATTGGTATATTGAGCTTGTATTTTGAAATATCATGGAAACTTGTATTTCTCATTAAATGACTTGTGTGACCCTTTAACTTAAATTATTCTCACTCTGGCTTTGCAGGAAAACAGCTCTCCGGAGGAACACACACTTTATGTGTGGGACCACTTCATCTCTAAATCACTCGCGAAAAACATCTTCATCGTGGCACACAGCTATGGCGGCTTGTCATTCGTGAATTTGGTGAGTATTTGTTAGAGGTTATTATTATGAAAAGGCCTCCCCTTCCACCCCCTCAACACACACAGTTGTCTTCACCAGTGGGAAAAGCAGCAGAAGAGAGAGTGAAATGATTAAAAATAAATAACGCTTAGTTTCTTTGAGAAAGTGCTGCTTTTGTAAACAATCCAGTTCATCTTTGTCCTAAGGCACTATCCACTTCCTTGAGTGGGAGGGAGGGATGAAGGAAGAATGAGAAACTGCAAAACTACAGCTCTGTTAAATCATGTAGACAAGTACGCATAACATCAGACCCTGAGAGGAAAGAAAGAGATGGTATGGTAGATGGGCAGTCGGTCCCTGAGTACATGCCAACGTTAGAAAGACAGAAGATACACATTTGAATCTTAAATAGTCTCTCATTGGACTTAAAAATACAGCCTTTCTGTTTCATGTGAATGGTTAAAGGTTTTATTGCACCTAAAAAAGGAACATTTGGTCATCGTTTTTCTCATTCTTTTTTTTTTTCAAAGCCGAGTTAAAAAAAAAAACCTGCGGTTCATGTTTCTGAGCGGAATTACCATGCTATGTTTTTTATATACATATATAAGTTTGTGCAATTATGCAACTAGACTAAATGTTTGCCATTAACCTTAAAATGTAATGGTAAAAAATGGTGTTTTAATAAATAACAAAAAACCCCAACATATTATAATTAATTGTAATCTAATAAAATTTTGGGCATTTCAATAATACCGGTGGCCTATATAGACATCCTTATTTTTAGTGCCTTTCATAAACCTTCTATCCTCATTTTATTTACCGTTGCCTGTTCATAGATAGTTATTGTTTTCCCTCACTGTTATGCTTATGTTTGAGAGGATCTCGTCTTCAGGTTAGAACATTGTCCTACATTAGCATTCATTGTCCTACATTGCATTCTCTTAAATGGTTCCAGTGTTTGAAGAAAGTGTCTTTAACAAACTGTTAGTAGTTGGGAGTTGATTTTCAGTCCATCTGTGAAAGGGTTCAAGGACGTATTTCTGGAGACTCTGGAGACTGGAAATTGGTGCAACTAGATTTGGTTACACTTTCTTTTAGGTGTCCTTGTTACAGTGTAGTTATACATTTAAGTACTAAGTAATAATAATTAACGATGGCCCGGTTTCACAGACAGAGCTTAGATTAAGCCAGGATTAGGCCTTAGTTCAATTAGGACATTTAAGTAGCTTTTATAAACGTGCCATAGGGAAGAAGAAAAAATGTATCTTGAGACAAAACAATGGCAATGACATAATTTAAGATATGTTTGAAACAACATGAGGGTGAGTACATGATGACAGAATTTAAATTTTTGGGTGAATTATACCTTATAAATCCAGTAAACTGAGCCTTGGATAAAACTAACACTATATCGTGAATCATATCGTTTACATCAATGATACATAATGTTGCATCCCTAATATTCATTGTTATATTGAGTTTGTCAGTGCAAGTTGCTTTCAGTTAAGACAGCTTAAACATGCGTTTTAGTCTGGGACTAGTCTTAAGCCTTGTCTGTGAAACCGGGGGTACGTGTACTTTCTACATTATTAGGGTTTGTTTTAGGGTTAGTTGCTTGTAATTATGCATGATTTACTGTTATCCCTGTAGTAAGTACATGTAACAGGGGAACTGTTTTACACTGGATCCTTAGGGGATCTTGGTGGCTTCACGTTTAATTCTTTTGCATTACATTTGCGCTTTTTCTTCTCAACACATTTTTCATCCCACCGAAGATGCTGAAATATGCTGCCCGGTTTGAAGTCACTCATGGCGAATGCCATTGGTTGTTTCACGTGCTCGATCTCAACTCAGCAAGAACTATTTTTGAGAACTAAAAGATTTCTAGGAAATTATGTTTTGGTCTGTTTCTCACACATTGTATGATTTTAGAAGACTTGGAATATAGTCTTATTAGCTAAAGTGTTCCTGTACATTTCCCTTGCTTTCATTATATTGCCAAAATTATTCCGATGATCCTCTTTTGTATTTCATCGAAGAAAGTCAGTCATACATGTTTCGAAAGACAAAAGGGGAGGTAAATTATGACCAAATTTTCAATTTTGATGAACTAACCCTTTACCTTAACCTTGTGAAGTTTTCAGCTCTGTACCCTGTGTTACATCACCTCTGGGGTCAAGGGTCAGGTAGCTTGTCACAATCTCTACTAGTCTAGGTGTGCGCATTGTAAGGACAGAGCACTCTGTCTAACCTTTGACCTAACATAAACGCACACTCTCTGGCTTTCTTTCACACACAATCCTACACCTACATGAGAGCACTTTTCATGAACCCGTTCCACTTTTCTTTGGGAGAGAGAAGGGAGGGTGGAGCGGATGGCCGCGACTTAGCATTCCTCTGATAATTCCAGGAATATGTGTTTTTATCTGAGGCAGGAGTCTCTGTGTTTCGTAATTTGAATATATCTGTTAAATATTTATGTGGTGTTGTGGCCGTGACAGCCCCTCGCTGGTGGAGGCATGGCGGTCTTCCTCCAGAGATCTGTTTAGCCGTCTTTCTCTGATGCATCCCTGTTTTTTCCCTTCCCTCGCTTTCAAACAGACACACAGGCGGAATGCTCACTTAAACACACTATTTCTTATACAAACCATGCTCATGCCTTTCATTGGTTCAGTTGTCTCTGGTATGGAGTGGCAGGTATATTCTGATGATCTTTATAGATATTATTAATGATCATGCATAATATTTAAAGTTAAAGTTGATTAATTATTTTAGCTGCTTTACTTTTTGTAGTTTGGTAGCCTATAACTCCATAATCCTATAACACAATGCCATAAGATTACAGCTTTAAACACCTGACTGTCCACACCAAATGTGACACAGGACAAAATTTGAATTTATTTCATGATTTGAGGTGAATTATCTGTTGTCGCTTTCAGTTTGGCTATAAAGGTCACGCAAAAAGATATTCAAACTCACTATATATATAAATATATATATATATATATATATATATATATATATATATATATATATATATATATATATATATATATATATATATATATATATATATATATATATATATATATATATATATATATATATATATATATATATATATATATATATATATACGCACGCACGCACGCACACACACACACGCTGATCAGGCCACCTTCCTAATATTGTGTTAGTCCCCTTTTGCTGCAAAACCAGCCCTGACCCGTTGAGGTATGGACACCACTAGACCCCTGAAGGTGTGCTGTGGTTTCTGGCACCAATATCAAAGACCAAGTCATGTAAGTTGCGAAGTGGGGCCTCCATGGATCTCACTTTTTTGTTCAGCAAATCCCACAGATGCTCGATTGGATTGAGATCTGGGGAATTTGGAGGCCAGAATTTGGAGGCCAAGTCAACACCTCAAACTCATCGTTGTGCTCCTCAAACCATTCCTGAACCATATTTGCTTTGTGGCAGGGCGCATTATCCTGCTGAAAGAGGACACAGCCACCAGGAAATACCATTTCCATGAAAGAGTGTACATGGTCTGCAACAATACTTAGGTAGGTGGTACGTGGCAGGACCCAAAGTTTCCCAGCAGAACATTGCCCAAAGCATCACACTGCCTCCGCCGGCTTGCCTTCTTCCCATAGTGCAACCTGGTGCCATGTGTTCCCCAGGTAAGCCACACACACACACCCGGCCATCCATGTGATGTAAAAGAAAACGTGATTCATCTGGCCAGGCCACCATCTTCCATTGTTCCGTAGTACAGTTCTGATACTCACATGCCCATTGTTGGCGCTTTTGGTGGTGGACAGGGGTCAGCATGACTGACTGGTCTGCGGCTATGCAGCCCCATACGCAACAAAATGTGATGCACTGTGTATTCTGACACCTTTCTGTCAGAACCAGCATTAACTTCTAGAGCAATTTGAGCTGCAGTAGCTCGTCTGTTTGATGGGACCACACGGGCCAGCCTCCGCTCCCCACGTGCATCAATGAGCCTTGGCCGCCCATGAACCTGTCACCGGTTCACCACTCTTCTTTCCTTGGACCACTTTTGATAGATATTGACAACTGCAGACCAGGAACACCCCACAAGAGCTGCAGTTTTGGATATGCTCTTACCCAGTCATCTAGCCATCACAATTTGGCCCTTGTCAAACTCGCTCAAATCCTTACACTTGCCCATTTTTCCTGCTTCTAACACAGCAACTTTGTGGACAAAATGTTCACTTGCTGCCTAATATTTCCGACCCACTAACAGTGGCCGTGATGAAGAGATAATCAGTGTTATTCACATCACTTCACCTGTCAGAGGTCATAATGTTATGCCTGATTGCTGTGTGTGTGTGTGTGTGTGTGTGTGTGTGTGTGTGTGTGTGTGTGTGTGTGTGTGTGTGTGTGTGTGTGTGTGTGTGTGTGTGTGTGTGTGTGTGTGTGTGTGTGTGTGTGTGTGTGTGTGTGTGTGTGTGTGTGTGTGTGTGTGTGTGTGTGTGTGTGTGTGTGTGTGTGTGTGTGTGTGTGTGTGTGTGTGTGTGTGTGTGTGTGTGTGTGTGTGTGTGTGTGTGTGTGTGTGTGTGTGTGTGTGTGTGTGTGTGTGTGTGTGTATAAAATATATATAACATTAAATAAAGCACATAATCAGTACCTGAGATTACCAATGTCATAGTTTGTATGTTATTTCAGTCACAATGTCACAGAAATATAAACCGTTTCTAAAATAGAATTCTCTGACACTCGCCGCATATCACTGTCGTGGTTGGTTGGACAAAAACTCTGATTTTCAAGGAAAAGATACCTGTTGTCGTGTATCGCGCTGTCATGTCACTTCTGGTTAAGACACGGTGTCCTCAAGTGAAACGTGAATAAATTGTTCAGTGTTTTCGAGTATTTATCTATTTATTTACTTATTTATTTATTTTTCATTTTAAATGTACTGACTACTAGTCTAAAAAAAAAAATCTCTACACCCCTTCATTGGCTGTAACCCTATTTAATGGGAGGGCCGTGCATGTGACTAGTAATTAGCTCTTAAGTAATGACTCAAGTTGAAAAAATTAGAGGCCAAGATGGAAAAGGTGGACATAAAGAGTTGAGGAGAAGACATTTTTAGCTCATCATAACAGATTGCTTGAAAATATATAGTCTGTGGCTTAATTAATGCTCCCTTTAACTCTTAACAAACACGTTTCTGATCAGGCACATCAAACAGTCCGATTAATGTCTTCAGCATGTTGGCTCTCGCTCCCTCTCTTTCTTTTCATTGAAATTCAATTTCTTTTCGAAGGCAGTATGTAGTAATTACAGATACATCAAAGTGTGCCTTTAAGTAAGAGTGGTGCGTCAGGGTTGGATAGCTTTATGTCAGGACTCACTACTCCATCTCTGTGTTCCTGTTTCAACAGTCTCTGTTTCTTGTCATATCTGTGCCATGAATTCTGAGTTAGACAAACAGTTCTCTCCTTACTGTCTGTTACTCTGTCTTTCCTTCTTCTGGCTGTAACTTCATAGTATGCCATTAATGAAGTACAGTGCTCAGCGTACAATGAGTACACCCCCTTTGAAAAGTAACATTTTAAACAATGTCTCAATGAACACAAAAACTATTTCCAAAATGTTGACAAGACTAAGTTTAATATAACATCTGTTTAACTTATCGCATGAAAGTAAGGTTAATAATATAACTTAGATTACACATTTTTCAGTTTCTCAAATTAGGGTGATGCAAAAATGAGTACACCCCACAACAAAAACTACTACATCTAGTACTTTGTTTGGCCTCCATGATTTTTTTAATGACAGCACCATGTCTTCTAGGCATGGAATGAACAAGTTGCCGACATTTTGCAACATAATTTTCCATTCTTCAAGAATTACCTCTTTTAGAGACTGGATGCTGGATGGGGAGTGATGCTCACCTTGCTCTTCAGAATTCCCCATAGGTGTTCGATTGGATTCAGATCAGGAGTCATACTTGGCCACTGAATCACTTTCACCCTGTTCTTCTTCAGAAATCCAACAGTGGCCTTATATGAGCGTTTAGGATCATTGTCATGTTGGAAAAGTGCACGACGACCAAGGGCACAGAGTGATGGTAGCATCTTCTCTTTCAGTGTAGAGCAGTACATCTGTGAAATCTTGAGGCCATCAATGAAATGCAGCTCCCCAACACTCATGCAGCCCCACATAAGGACACTGCCACCACCATGTTTCACTGTACCATGCATCTTTCTTTGTATTCCTCACCTTTGCGACAACTTACAGTTTTGAAGCCATCAGTTGCAAAAGCATTTATCTTATAGAGAATAGAGTCCCAGTAGTCTTCATCTTTGTGAGCATGGGCCCTGGCAAACTCTAGGCGGGCTTTTTTGTGCCTGGACTTTAGGAGAGGCTTCTTTCGTGGACGGCACCCATGCATGCCATTCATCTGCAGTGTATGCTGTATTGTGTCACAGGAAATAGTCACCCCAGTTTGGCTTTCTACTCATGCCGATTTTCTTCAACCCTTCTCATCAGAGGACGCTCCTGTCGAGGTGTTAACTTCCGTGGACGACCAGGACGTCTCTGTGAGATCGTTGCAGTTCCATCTTTTTAAAATTTTTGTACCACTTTTGCTACAGTATTCTGACTGACAAGTAAAGCTTTGCTGATGATCTTGTAGCCTTCACCTTTCTGGTGTAGATAAATGATTTTCCTGTGACATTTCTCTTCCATGTGATGTCATTGCTGACAGCATGAAGTGGGAAGGGGTTTTCTTTAAGTAACACCCTTTTATAGTCAACTGTCTGCTGGACACCTGTGTAATGAATAATTAGACTCACCTGTGGTTGAATTCTTGTTAAATTAGACATTTGTAGTCTAAAATTTAGCTTTGCTCCACTTTCAGTGGGGTGTACTTTTGTATTTTTGCATCACCCTAATTTGAGTAAAACTGAAAATGTTGTTCTCCAAGTTGTATTATTAACCTTACTTTCATGTTATAAGTTAAACAGAAGTCATATAAAATGTTACTTTTCAAAGGAGGTGTACTCAGTGCTGTAAGTTTGCGTGTGTAATATGAATACATTCCTGGATATGCATATACTACATCCATCATGTTGACATTGTCAAGCTGTTCATTAATCTATGATTAGTAATCGAAATTGGAAATTATTAAATGATTTTGGTTCTGATTCCTTCCAATGGTTTCATTATCAATACTATGTATTACACAACATAACTATACAAACAAAATTCTTAATGTCCATCTTTAACCACATGTTGTCATAACAGCTACTCAACTGATTTAAGTCTCATATGCTATAACCCGAACATGCTTGATTCACTAAAAAGACTAAAACTCGCTAAAATCATTCATTCAGAAATCAAACTACACTGGTTGTTCTGTATGTTTTTGATTCACTAAAAGAACTGACTCATTAGAATCATTTGTTCAGGAATTGGACATTATACTTCATTATTTGCACAGAAAGCATTTGATTCACTTAAAAGATCAGACTCATTTGAATCATTCGCTCTGGTATCAAACTACACTAGTTATAAAGTAACCGTTTGAGTCTGATCAGAATCCATTCGTCATTCGTTTTGGAATTGGACTACACTGATTGAGCTGTGAGTTTCATATTGTATAGTGTTGCAGTGTTGTGGCACAAGAAACAACAAAAAAGTAATTGTATGTGCTGTTCCGTCCACATCGAGAACCATTAATTGTTCCACCCTTTTTTTTCCAAATCTGTTTACTACAGTTCTATCATGGACTAGCAAAATGTACACTTCAGAATCTCTGGACATTTCTGTTTCAATTCAGCATTAGAAATGATTTATCTATGCTCAGATCACATTAAAATCTGCCCCCTAATCTTTAATCAAAAGTACTTCCCTTCCCACTTGCAACAACATCTCCGGTGGGACAACCTGTCACTCACATGGACAACAACGGTCCAATTAATTCCTGATGGGCAAAATCAAGTCCGGCTCTAAATTTTTCATTCAAATATATGTCACAATAAGGAAGAAAATACGATCGAGTTTCCGTTTTATGACAATTTTATTCAATAAACAGTTGTGGTACCGTGTTGGCTTGCCACTTGATGTTTATTGTGAAATCTGGGTCCTGGATCAAAACCAGTTGCGAAGCACTCCCTTCAACTCACCTGATCATACCTGTCCTATTTTCTCTTCCTTCTCCATCTGATCTTGTTTGATTGCTGCTCCAGTGGTTGCTTTCATCTTTGAGTCTTGTTAGAGGTCTGTGGGAGCAGCCATCAGGGCAGAGCTCAGCTCCGTGTAACCTTCCTGACTCTCTGCCAGAGAAAAGAGCAGCCGGATTGGCGAATGGATGGGGCACAGCCGGATGGGGCACATTATGTAACGAGTTATGCAAACGTACATCTGCCTCCCATTGCAACAGTGTGTGGTTGCCCACAGCTTTGATGAAGTGAATAGATCAAATGTACGTGTCATTGTGTTTTGTGTGGCGCATAGGTTAGAACCTTGTGTTCACACACCTGTGTGTGGATAAGAGTCTTAAGTGTGTGTTCACACTTGGTTTGATTCCAATTATCTCTGTTGCGATTGCTCTGTGCATTTCTCTTCATTTGAATAAGCATGACTGCTGCCACCCGAACAAGTGGACCGAGCCCTTGGGGTTGCACAGACTAGTCGACTTTAATGCTCTTTAATGCCATGACGCTTGAAGCTTGACGTCGACTAGTTACTGGTCATGTCCTATAAAGGGCACAACAGGATAATAAATCTTTGAAGTCCACTTTTACACTCAGTTTCCAAACAGTTCAAATCACAAATAAATGCATACTCTGAGAGCGCTCCACAAGACATGTTTGATTATACCATCTGGATGCTCAAAATTGATCGGGAGAATGCGCGTTTTAAACAGCTTATTGTACACGTAAGTTAATCAGCGTTCTAAACTAATGCGCTGCTGTATTGTAACGCACACACATACAGACAATAGCTCGCACATCACATGTGCACAGAATCATTCAGTAGCACAGAAATGTATTTTCAATAAAATAGCTTAGAAACTGAAAAGTTCCATCATATATTTCTTAGTAACTAAAACCCACCGCTTCACTATTAGTAGAGAGATGCTTACAAATAGAATTGATTCATGTGCATTCATTCTCTCACTAATGCATTCATATAAATGTAATCTGTGCTACTTTATCTGTAGACAAAAGACAAAAGAACTGATAAAGCTGTTATGTAGGAGCAATAGTCTTGCGGGCAGCGCTTTGTCATATGCCATAGCTGCGCATAAGGTAAGGCAACCCGTGTTCAAGTCTTAGCTCAAGGTTAAGGCTTATTTGTTCATTAATGACGTCATCAGTGACTAGACAGTGTCGACTCCACTTTCATCACTAAATAAAATTAAAAAAACCTTAAAGCTACACTGTGTAACTTTTTTAGTTTATTCTTAGCTAAAAACACTTAGTTCTTTCAAAAATATGTGTGCTCATTAATGTATATTTACTTCTTTCAAGTAATAAAGTATTCTCGTAAGTTTATAATATGCCATTGAAAATACATACGGGTGAGGGGTTCGAATGCGGGTCGCCATGTTGCCCCTCCATCTTGAAAGTAAATTAGCCAAAGAGGGACATACCCGTAAATTCAAGCTTCGCCTTTCGCATTTTAACACTCGATGGCACCGTGTCGAATGTGGACGAGGTCGAACTGGAAGCCATGTTAATCTTGGACTAAATCGGCCACCGTAGGAGTTAAAACGAAATCGGAATTGAGAGGAACAGAAACTAATATTCACTGGATGGTCATTTACCTTTTCACCGCTAGATGGGAGAAAATATCACACAGTGTAGCTTTAAGTTGTTAGAGACCCACCACTTACAAACAGACTCCGGTGTGTTTCGACTGCAACATGGACCAAAGACCCCTGAACGAACCAAAAACAGGATATGACGTCACAAGATGTGACCCTAAAAAGGATGGAATGCTCAAGAATACCTTCTTCACATCATAGGAGTGACGTTGCCTATTACAGTTCGGTACATGCATTGGAACCGCCAGTGCAGATCTTCATTTGTGTGTGCGATGGAGAAATTCCTGGTGCTGTTTTGACTTCTCTGCACATTTCATAAGCTGTTTGTGAGTTCTCAGCTGGTAAAAATACCACCTTATGTATGCACATAGAATGAGTGCATTTAGCATTATTTTGGATGTTCAGCAAGTTCCCTCGCAAAATATACATCATAAAAGCTGCTTATGTTTTTGGATTTTGTATCTTTAGTTTAGTGTTAAAAATGAAAGTGTGAACGCTAAGCGAACCAGGACAAAATGTATACATTTCTTGTTTGGTCTGGACCAAAAGGACCAAGAGATCCGAACTACAAGTATACTTTAAACACTTCAGCTGCAAGTAACAAGTAATAAGGTAGAGGTAAGAATAGCCGTGTTTCCACTGTCGGGCCAAAAGCAAGTGTGCTAGTGCGTACAAGGGCCAGTCGCTTTTTCACTGTCACTTCCGGGGTTTGATCAGGCCTCGTTACGGCTTCCTTGGGGCCAACGGCCAGGGTTTTTTTGGCATGCTGAATACCTTGGTCCAAAGCGGACCAACTGGGCCTTGAGGAGTGGTCATGAACAAAGGCAGAGTTTACCTCAGAAGTCAGGAAAGGGTCAATGCTGCTGCTGTTATATCAGGCTACCTGCTAACTTCAACATTTAAGGCAATTTTCAGCTCAAAACTCACCAGCGGGTATCCAAAGGGGATTCTGATCACCATATGAGGCTGAAATATATTTATATGCCATGCTAAAGCCTACTTATGTATTTATTATAACAATGGTTAGCATATGTTTCTGGAAAATACCAGAGACTGCTTGAAGAACATACAAATTATATACAATTATAATTGTGTGTATATTTGGTTTCATGTTTCAGCTCTATCTTCCTGGTGCCTTTGTTTATACCCAACTAATGCATCCACATATGTCATAAAAAATGCACTCCAGTTAACTCGTAACACATAACTCCTTTTTTCTTCTCATGAGCCCCCTCTGTTGCTCTGGCTGAAAGAATAACAGTATAGTGATGGTCGCTCAAACCTCCTCATATCACATAATGAATAAAAACTCAATCTTTCTAAACAAATGACATGATATAAAAACATATTTTATTTAAAAAAAAAAAATCTAAATGTGTAAGCCTTTGGACTTAAAAGCCTTAATGGAGTTACCAAATAGATACGTGTTCTCTTTTTAGGTGAAATGGTAAATACCAGTTTGATTCAGCATGATTGATGTGCACTCCTGACACAAATGAATACATTACTGTCACAATTTATTTAATTTTTTTTGTAAAACATTGGTTAAGTATCGATGCTGGCCCGACAGTAGAAATGCAACTTGATTTTGGCCATTGGCCCTGCCCGGCACGTCTTTAGCCCTGGTCCGACAGTGGAAACCTGGCTAATGTAAATGTAGTCTTGGATAAAGTGCATCGCTATACATTTTTTACATTTTACGGCCAGTGAGGTGAAAAGTTTAATTGTTGGGCCCTGATGGAGATGCATCAGAGCTCAGTTTCTAGATATCCACTTGACTCCAAGGTGCTGCAATCTAGATACCAAGGATTTGGTTTCTCTTCTTTATGAATTATGAATCTTGGCCTGTAGCACTAAAGTAAATTGAGCTCCAGAATACAAGCTTTCTTACAAGCTTTATTTTTTTTCTTATGCTGTTTTTCATTTCTAATGTTTTATGTTATGCTTGGTTGT
This sequence comes from Gobio gobio, assembly GCF_949357685.1. Lineage (NCBI taxonomy): Eukaryota > Metazoa > Chordata > Actinopteri > Cypriniformes > Gobionidae > Gobio > Gobio gobio. The sequence continues at coordinate 26,296,598 of NC_137100.1, forward strand.
CTTTATACTTCAAGACCACAGTCTTAAACAGCTCTGCTGTCTGTAAAACCTTCTGCTTGGCTCTGATATCTTGCTGATTCACTTGTTGCAGACTGATATGAAATATGAAACCTTCACAATTGCAGAGATTTCTGTCCAGCCCTGCATTCAATATCAAAGTCTCTTTTTCTCAAGAGTGGAAATTTGTCTGGAGGAAAAGTCATTTAATTATTCATTCAGATTTTAGTGATTTAAATGTAAAACCACAAAAAAATTAACACAATCGACAGCCCTACAAATAGACTTTTCCAAACAATAAATAATATACTACAATATACACTACCATTTAAAAGTTTGGGATCTACTTATTTTTTAAAATATATTTTTGAAAGAAGTTTCTTATGCTCACCAAGGCTGCATGTGTTTGGAGAAAATACAGTAATATTATAACATTTAAATAACTGTTTCTTGTTTTAAGATATTTAAAAAATGTCCAATATTCTTGTAATGACACTACTCCAGTCTTCAGTGTCACATGATCAGAAATCATTATAATATGCTGAATATTTAATAACCTCTTGAGGCGCATTGACACCTTCAGGCTTGATGTCACTTTGTTTACCTGTGTTTACATTTACTATAGAGATTACTGTCTAAAAATATTAATGTTGTTAACAAATTATACATCATTGGAAAAGTCTGTGTTTATTGTCAATATATGGCCTCTGCTTTGCAATATAGGTACTTGTGTTTCGAAGTACAAATGATAACATGCCTAATCAAAATGGGATATTTGAAAACAACTCTTACCTTTTATCTTTGTGGAGATTCTTTGAAGATTTATTGAATAGAAAGTTTAAAAGAACAGCATTTATTTGAAATTATCATATTATAGAAATGATAAATTTATAAAAATTTCATATTATTGAAATTATAGAAATTATTTGTAACATCACACATGTCTTTACTGTCATGTTTGATCAAATTGATGCTCCTTTCTGAATGTAAGTGTTAGTTTCTTTAAAAAAAAAAGTGTTACTAACCCCACACTTTTTAAATGGTTGTACGTAAGCTAAAATGTGGAGATGAAAAAAATGGGATTTAAGATTATTTATATTATAACTGGCATTAATGTGATGCCTTTTGCTTGGTGATGCTTCATATTTGTTTGAACGCTGATGATCAGGTCTATCAGTGTGTGATGGTGAAATGGGCTTAAAGGGGTCCTATTATGCTTTTTCACTTTTTCAACTTTAGTCAGGGTGTAATGTTGCTGTTTTAGCATAAAAAAAGATCTGCAAGATTACAAAGCTCAAAGTCCACTCCAAAGGGAGATATTTTATTTAACATAATCCCCTTTTCAAGAACTATAACGGCTTGTTTGGACTACAACGAGATTTTTCCGGAATTTATGAAGTCATAACATTACTTGTTTAATTATTCTCCACCCACCGAATACGTGAAGGTGTAAGGCCTGGTTGATCTGCATAAGAGAAGACATTGTTGCCGCTATGTTGAAGATATGCCTTTTTTTTTATTTTGATTGAACTTCCTAAGGCTGACGAACTTAGAGTTTTTAAAATGTATTTAAAACACTGTTCCTGAACATTGTAACCAATATGTTCATCTGTGAGCTGCACATTTTATGGAGAACAGCTTGTTTTCTGTTGCTTTTATTAGCTCTCGCTTTTGTAAGACGGTTCACTGCTCCTTAGGAAAATTAACCATGGTTTTGTGATCGATTACTGCTTGTATTTCCATAGTTTTCAGACAAATGTCACGGTTAAATGGTGGATAACATTGTATCTATAATGTAATAAAATTACAGAAAAATACCACTCCTGTGAAAAATGTCCTGTGAAATCCGTGCTTGCAATTGTTAACATTGTCATGGTCTGAATCGGGTCGAATTGTTTTAAAATTGATGTCATCTCAAATATTTACACTAGACCATCTAATGCCGAGTTCGCACTACCCGATTTTATCCCCGATTTTGACTCGCCGACAGGTTTTGCGAAATCATAGGCAAGTCGGTGCTCGTTCACGCGAGCGACAATCACGCAGTGTGAATTATCAAAGACGTGATCTGAGAGAATAGCCGATGAGTTGCTAAATATCTGGACCTGTCGGCATGCTGCTCTGTGAAATGTGTTTTGACTGAAAATTACATCAGCGATGACCTACAGCCAATGAGAGAGCAAAATACAGGGCAGCGGGAAGTTTAGAGAGGAGTTATAGACCAGAATATCAGTATTTTAATAGATATATTTAACAATCAAAGCACTAACATTTGCTTGACCAGCCGCAACAGCAGCACACTGCAAAATGATTTATTTACCTACAACTCTCTTTGCACTAACCATTTCCTCCTCCATAATCTTTTTTCTTTTTCTCCTTTTCGCTGCAAATCAGCGCACAGACAATTAGGATTGCAAGCTTTCTGCAGTCTATATTTTTAATAACAATTCTAGTCTCCGGTCTGATGCACGCTCAGTCTCGCGTTATTTCCTTGTCACATCTCGCGTGTGTTTGGTTGTGAAACGTAGTTTGCGGACGGGACAGAGCTGTCGGCGATTCTTCCTCTTGTACAGTCATGCAATGTGAAACCCTTTGTCGCCAATCCATCGTGCAGTGTGGACACAGCAGCAACTGAATGCTATCCCAGATAGTCATGCAGCGTGAAAAGAGCAGTGATCAGACGAGTTTGAAAATCGTGAAGTCTGAACTCGGCATAACCAATCACAGCACATTTCGTATTTTGGAAGGAGGGGCTTGATCGAAATAGGCGTTTCCGAGCCAGACTGAGCAGAGAGGTGCTCTAATAATGCGTTTTTTGAACAATCAAGCATGAAAACGTATATTCTAGAACACCCCAAAAACAAAATTAAGACTTCGTAAAAGGGCTTAATAGGACCCCTTTAAGTCCTGGATGGATGATTTACACCACAGACCAAGGCTTTCTTTGGATCTCTGCATTGTTGGAGAATTCTCCTGATTAACAGCACACAGTCTTCCCAGACCCTTCACTCTACCTTAGTGTGTGTGGCTCATTACTCTAGCTTGAAAAGAGATCCTGACAATCAACATTGTAAAAGATTTCCCCCACTGTGGATTGGTTTTTCTTCTTTACCTCCTCCAAGGCATTGTTTTCTTTATCTGCCAGTTTGTGCCATTTTCTTTTATTTATTTATTTATTAATTTATTTGATTTATGACGGGCCACTTCAAACCCAATTTTTCCCTCCTGGACTTCTGTTGTGATGGATTCACCAGAGAGAGAGAGAGCTCTGACTACAGCTCGTCAGTGGCTTATTTATGTATTTGCGGCTCATTTTGTCATTAATTTCTGTTTGTTTTTAGAAGATGACGAGCAAACTAGCATGCACATGTTGTTGGAGAATGGAAGCCCGTCTGCATGCGGCATTTAATTGATATCAATTTGCCGTCCAGGTGTGTTACGCTGAAACAGGGTCACAGAGGCGGTGGAGTTCTGTGTGTGCTTAGAGTAATTACTGTAGCTCACTGTCTACATACACACCAGATCTGTTTCATGCGGTTTTTTTTGTGTTAATGACCATCGTACAGTGCATGAATATGGTAGTGCATTCACTATTTTTGTAAGGGATGCTTTGAGAAGTATACTGCATTTTAATATCACTCATCAAAAATCCACAATATGCTACAGACTGTAATAATAATGATAATAATAGTATAAAGTGCATTATGTATCTTAGTTTTATAATTCGTTACTCATTGTTTGTGCTTCTAATATAATGTGTTTTTCTCCTTATTTGTATAAAACACCCAAACATAGTTATTTGGATTCAAATAGTTAAGTGTGGATGCTTCTGTTTACATTGAAAGAAAAGTGTGTGTCAGCTGTTTTGGGTTAAACGAGTTTTGTCGCTGCTCAGTAAATGTTGTGAGACGTTTTTATGAGTATGTCTGTTCATTACAGATATTATATTAAACATATGGCACCTTGGTAAAATGAAAATAGTAGCTGACTTTTATTGACTATATAAAGACAGTATAGACAATGTGTCTCCAGGCAGGATCTTCTGTCTTATGAACAAATCTTTTCACACTAAACACAAAGTACTTAAATATTTCACGGTGTCAAATCCAAACGCATATCAATGGAGCGTATTATTATTGTTGTTTTGTGGTATCTATTTTTGTTTATAGCATAATTGTTTTGAGTCATAGGCCTACCGTATTTTTGCTGTTTAGTGACTCTTTGCATTGTGTATTAATTATGTTGTGTTATGGCATTAATAACAAATTGTATTGTGGAGTAATTCTGTTGATTTGTGGATTTATCTGGTGCATTTGATATGTTTTGTCTTTAATTTTCAAGTTTTGTTGTCTTTGCTAATTATGTTGTGGCGTATTGCCCATTGTATTGTTGCTTATCTGCGAAGTGTTGTGGCTTATTTTCATGATGTTATGATAACCAAACAGTTGATGGTCCCCATTGACTGTCCATACTATGGAAGTAAATGTAGCCCATCAACTCTTTGGTTACCTATTTGGAACAACTTAAGGGGGAGTAAAGACTTGTTTTGTGTCTTATTTCCATTGTATTAAGGCTTATTTGTGTTGTAATTCTGTTGTGCCTTTTTGGTATTGTCGCTAATATGCGTTGTGCTGTGATTTTTATTTGCTGTTGTGTTGTGGCATAAAATTGTTTTATGGTTTTATCAGATATGTTGTGGCTTATTTGTATTGTGGTGTAATGTTGTCTTTCTGATCTAATTTTCAAGTTGCCATTGTATTGTCAATAGTGTATTTCAGTTTCATTTTTTCCCCTGCATAAGTCTTTGTCTTTCTTGATTCTATCGTTTTGTCTCTTATTTTCATTGTATTTATGGTTTATTTGTTGTGTGTGTGTGTGTGTGTGTGTGTGTGTGTGTGTGTGTGTGTGTGTGTGTGTGTGTGTGTGTTATCGCTTATATGTGTTGTGTCTTCTATTGTATTGCATCTTAAAACGGTTGTATTTTTTTACTTTTGTAGTGTCGTGCATCCCCGGGCCGCCACAGTTAGGCGAGGTCAACCTTGTGCATTTAACTCAGACTCTCTCTCCGTCTGTCTTTCTCCCTCCCTCTCTCATTTTTTCCTCCCCCACTTCATCTTTTCTCTGTCACAAGCTTAATTAGCCGCTGCTTGTTAACAGGCTCAGAGAGTTTAGCGCATAAACATGGATGGAGGGATAAATTCACGCCGAAACGAGCGCACGATAAGAGAAATCACCCGCTCCACTATTTCTATAAATAAACTATCAGCAAACGCCTGTGCGGAGTGGCCTATCTTCACACCGACGATAAGACACGCTCCAGGAATGTGTGTGTCTGTGTGTCCAGAATACACTTTGAAGTGAGAAGAGACTTTGATTTGATGTGTAACTCCGAGATTGTGGCGTGCGCGCCAGTGTTTATGCATCTGCGCTGACATAGACGTGTTTGTTATTCCTGCTTATTGTCTGTCATCTTCTGTGTGGTTCATCTGGACGAAATCATTTGCATGTGAATGTATATCGCTATGAGTACCGCCTAATAGAATATGCAATTATGTATTACAATAAGCCATTGAACAGCCGTGATGAGCCCTGTCATGGTTTGACAGACATATTTCAGACGTCTGTTTGACACTTCATTTCGTCCCATGCTAATGTAAAATAGCCTTTATATAGTTGTTATAGCATGCTGTTGTTTAGCGTCTATGTCACGGTACCATTTCGAATATCTCGACCTAATTTCCAAGTCTGATGCTATATTCGCGGTAAATTTACCAGCTTGCATATGTCATCCACAGCCAACGACCGTAATCGAGTGTCCGATTTAATCCCATACGTCTATCTCGATGTTCAGATCGAGCTTTTCGCTTTCACACATGTGCCTCTGCCACTAGTTAAAGAGCTCACAGTGAAATCTTAAGGGGTTCATCATTACATATTTAGTGGGCAGGCATCTGATATAGCTGTAAGGTTTTTAATGCAGCGCCCCATTGATCTGACGCACATGTCGGCTCCCGGGGTTACCGGACGTGCCTCCATTTGCATAAGGGCCCTGGGCAAGGTTCCTCTCACGCATTGATTGGCTTGTCCTAGGGAACCTCGCATCGCCTCCCCACATTGATCACTTTTTTTCCCCCTGAGATAGTGCTGTGCAGAGTTCACCTCAAACGCATCTTCCACAACCTGCAGGAGGAAGGAGTGTGGGAGAGAGGAGAGGATGAAACTTTGCCACCAAGACTCACTGCGCTGAGGGGAACCAAGTGCGAGGGAAGGGTCATGTGATGTGTAGGCTATTCATGCCTCGGTTGAGGGTGGGTACTGAACAGGGTTTGTAGAAACAGCACATGCATATATGAAACGCATATATAGAGCATATAGTTACAGCTTAGTCATACACTCATACATTTTTTATCATTTTATTCATTCTTCTCTCCCTGAGGTCTACTTATAATGTTAGTCAAGGTTGTCTTGCACTAGAAACAGTTGAATTTATTTTTCAGACTACTTTTCACCTTCTTCTTGAAACTGCTGTTTAGTGCTGCAGATTCTGCAGCAACATGGGGGACAAATTATTTTTTGAATGACTGAATGTCAGATGGATTTTGTGTGATGAGAGAGAACAGCTGGGTACAGAGAAATACTATATTGATTCAAACTGATTTGCGAATCAGGATTTGGGAATCCTAGACTGTACTGGTCAGACAATTCACTTGATTCAATCTATTCAGATTGCTCTCTCTCACTATGGTTTATTTATTTATAATTTTTTACACAGTACTTCTAAAAAATAGACTCTGTTGACTTTCTAACCTTGAAATGAGTCACGATACTTTCAGGTATGTTGTTGGTTCCTATACAGTTAGCATTGCCTCATCTTTCAGTAAGTGTGTTGTCTTGTTTTTTTTTTAGCCTTGAATGAATATATGCACTAACTATTCAAAAGTTTGAGGTCAGTAAGATTTTATTCAGCAAGGATGTATTAAGTTGATATTTAACTTGTAATATAAAGGAATTTATAATGTTATAAAGATTATTTTTCAGATAAATGCGGTTCTTCCTAATTTTCTGAAAAATGTATCACGCTTTCCATAAAAATATTAAGCTGCACAACTGTTTTCAACATTGATGATGATAAGAATAAGTAATATTTCTTGAGCAGGAAATCAAGTCGATGAAAATTCAGCTTTGCAATCACAGGGATAAATTACATTTTATACAATTATATGTTATTTTAAATTGTTAAATTGTAAATTATAATGTATATTTGATCAAATAAATGCTGCCTTTGTACACATACTTCTTTCAAAAAAATTACCGACCTCAAACTTTTGTATGGTAGTGCCTTTTATACATTACGTTTTTGACTTTTGAAAGTTTGAGTATGTTTATATAGAATATTTTATTTCAACAGATAAAGGAAAGGGGAAATTGTTCATAATCCTTTTAAGAGATTAAAAACATTAGGTATTAAAGATTTAAAATAAAATATGTCCTAGAGAGAAACTTTGTTACATTTCTACTCTTGCAGGTGATCTTTAACAAAGTTCAACATACCACTCTTCCTCTTGATTTTGTGCGGAGAGCTGTGAGTGCCACTCATGACCTCAGGAACAAACAAATCCCTCTTTCGCCTTTCCACATGCTTTTTCTTCCTTCCGTCTCTCTCCCTCCGAGCCTACGGCAAGGTCTGCACACAGGACTAAGGCTAGTCCAGGAGGACAACATCCCTCCATCTTTCACATTTGATTTTCTGCGTCTGTCTCTCCTGTTCTTTGTTCTTTGTGCTTTGTCTCCTCTTCATAATTGGAAGCTGTGTCCTAACCAGACGCGACACGATAAAGCAATAAAAATAACAGATAAAGCAGTAACAGCTATCTATTGCATGTTAGTTAGTCTAGAATTTGTATGACCAAGCGCAACAAGCAATGAACAAAAAGACATTTTGTCAATCGCTTGGTTGTGATAGATAGTGAAATACAAAAAAACTAAACATGCCATTTTAAATCTGTATGACTTTCTCTTGTGGAACACAAAAGAAGACATTTTGAAGAATGTTTATAACCAAAGACTTTTGGTAACCATTGTCTTCTATTGTATGCACAGAAAGTTTTGAAACTCTTCTCGAAATATCCACTTTTGTGTTCCACTGAAAAAAGGTTTGGAGCGACATGAAGGTACATAAATAATGACAGAACTTTTATTTTTTGCATGACCTAACCCTTTAAGGAAAGGATTTAAATTAGAGCCGGATGATTTGGAACGGCATTCAAAAAAGAAAAGAAGAGCAATATTCCATATTAAGGAAAACAAGAGGCCAGAAAGAAAGAAAAACAGCTGTGAAAGTACTCTATACCGAAAGAGAACCACCACACTTCACAAATGTCACTGAACTCTGCACCTTCAGAGGATGTTGGATATCGGTTTCTCCATGAGCTTCAGATGTTTTACCACCTCAGTGCGTTTTTCTTTTCTTCTCATTTCTCTCCCTCTCATTCAGCATTCTGCTTTCCTCTATATGCGTTTTAAAACTGATTGAATGTCAGCATGTTTTATAGCACTGTGTGCTCTTTGAGTCAAACTTTCTCTCCACATGTCATAAGAGAGCATTCTGGGTATTCATAATATCACATATCTCCATGCAATGCTGATTATTCTATAGATTTGAACCTACCGTGTAAGTCTGCTCGCCTCTGCAGTGCTCCTGCAGAGAGAGACACGAGCTTCTCGCTTCTGAACACACAGTCAAATCCGGTTTGAATCTTTTACGAGACCCTTTTTTTAACTCTATATTTTAGTTATGTACCTGCGGTAAAACATATTTAATTTTTAAGCCCGGGAAGCCGACACTGAAAAGAGATGAACTGTTTTATGTGCCGTTTTAAGGTTTTATGTGCTGTGAATTATGGTGGGTTGTGTGAAATACTGGAGAGATGGTAAAGGGAGCATCAACAGCTCGTGGTGTTCTTTTGATGTCATCTTAAGACATACGACTGTGGCGCTGGTGTGGGGTTGCGTCCCACTGCGGTTGCCTGTAGGTTTTTGCTGGTCGTAAAAGTGCGCGCACACGCGCACATACCTAGATAGAGATGGGACACCTCGATCGATGTATGTGAGATGTAGGCCTTCATTGAAATGGGACGTTAATATGAGCAATGTGATTGAATCAGCTGAAAGTACTAGCCTATTAGAAGTTTCTCATTGAGCAATTCCTCAAATAAAGCATAACACACACTACAAAACCGAAGCTCCACATACTGTGTGCATTAAAAAACTCAGTTTTTTACACTATTAATCACAAACTAGATGTTTCACTTAAATCTCCCAGACTGTAGTAGCGGTTTGTTCTCACACAGACTTCAATACGAGAGTATATTCTTAACATGTGAACCAAAACCAGACTTGCTTGTCACTATCTTTATATAAAAGGGAGCTTCAGTCTTACAGTGTGTGTTTGGCTATGGCGGACATCTGCTTTTATATGCGGCCTGCTCTCTCACACCTTAAAAAAAGCATCATTACTGTCTACTTCTTATCTTGACAGTGTCAGAATTCCTCTATATGCACTACCATAGCTGCCCCATCCCCCTTTCCCTAACCTCTTACCTTATTCTATCCCCCTTTTCGTTCATTTTCCTCCCCCCTTCTCTCCAGCTCGTCCTCCTCAGGCTTTTCCACTGCGATGCCACAACTCGATTTACCCCTCATCACTGTCTCTTTTTCTCTCTTAGGGGACACATTCTTGATTTGGACTCATTTCACATTGATAAAAACACTAGGGGGCACTGCTTATCCTTTGTAACTGCTTTTGCATAGACTAAAGCAGTGTAGGTGTGTGTGTGTGTGTGGAGAATGAGATTTCTTTACTTGCTTTTCCAATCTACATTAACAGTTGAGCGGGACAGTTTACTCCTATAGCCTGTTTTCCTAGTCTTTCTCACTAGTTGTCTTACCTTTTGTGTGTGTGTCTATTACATTTTGTTCCAAAGAAAATGCACTAATGTGATCTTGAGGGTTTACCTATGTCTATGTTGCTTTCTTTTGCCATTTTTCAACCTGTATTTATCCATCTCGGAGGCCTTCAAACTGACCTGCCGTCTCATATTCAGGGTGTGTGTGTTCCACACACGTACACCTACTAACAATAGCCCGGCGAGTTTATTTGACTCATCGATGACATTTAACTCAAGAGTGCGAGTTAGTCAGCGCCTTGGATTTCGGATTGCAGTTCTGCGTACTTGGAAATCGAGACACACAGTCATTTTGACGTGACAGTTGTGAATTATCAAACGTCTAAAACGAAAAGAGAATTTAAAGCAACATGAAAGATACTTTATGATTCGTATAATTGATGCATCTCCGTTTGCGAACTCTCTTAATATTGCTCTTCACATCCAGAGGCGTCAAACACGACAAAGAACAAAGGAAACGGCAGCTTCTCACTATTATAAGCACAGAAGGAAAAATTCACAAATGACAAGATAATCACTGCATTTGTACTTACCTTTATCAGCACATAAATGTCTTCTGTGGCTGCAAACTAAATAAATAAAGTGTTTTTTTTCCTTGAATGTCCTCAGCTGTGGTTGGTAATTGCCACACTCTGACAAATCGCTGACAGCAGTTAAATAGTTAAAAAGATAATTCTGCTGTAAGTGGTGTATTAGGGGGAAAGGTCATTCTTGGTCTATTTAGAACGTTGAATCCCTTTCCTAGCGAAATCCAGACTTTGTCCCTTTGTGCTTGAGTGACATGGGCTTTCTCTGTAATAACATCCCTAGCAATGGGCCATAATAATATATATTGTGCTAATCAGAAAGTGTACTACTAACTAAGTATACTAATAAGCATCGAACTGACAACCATCAATAAACGGATTGTACAACAATGCTACATTTTATTCAGTTGAATGCTAATTATTGTAGTTCGTTTTGGGATATATGTGTATTTGTGTGATTTATATCAATTAAAAAGGCATTACCATGTTCTTTTTGGGATTCTTTAAAGGACATATAGATACTTGTTACTTCTAAGATTGGTGATTTTGTATTATTTTTTGAAGGCTAAACGAACTCCTTCTTGATTGACAATTGTTTTTCTTAGATTGTTTTGAAATCAAGTTTTAAATAAATAAAATAATGCATTTTGACACTCATTTTTTAGCAACTAAAGAAAAAATAATTAAACAAATGAATTGAAACTTTCTATTTAACAGGAATTAGAAAAATTTGTGAGGCAAAGTATTTTTTCTTTTCTTTTAGCTAGTGTGTGTGTGTGTGTGTGTGTGTGTGTGTGTGTGTGTGTGTGTGTGTGTGTGTGTGTGTGTGTGTGTGTGTGTGTGTGTGTGTGTGTGTGTGTGTGTGTGTGTGTGTGTGTGTGTGTGTGTGTGTGTGTGTGTGTGTGTGTGTGTGTGTGTGTGTGTGTGTATATAAAAGTATGAGGAGGTGGTGAAGCCATAATAGGTTTTTTTTTTTTTTTTCTCTTTAGCCTCTCTTTCACACTCACCCTCTCTTCTCCTCAACTCCTGGTTAAAACGTAGCTTGTGGCTATGGGAAGTTAATTTCAGATTGTTATATATTTCCATTAATTTCGTCCGTCTGGAGCTGGACTGCCTTTGAGAACAGGGGTATCAGAGGCTCATTTTTGGGGGGTTCAGGAGTTCTTTCCCTTCGGCAGGCTAGACGGAACTTTAGAAACAGATAGCTGATAGGCGAGCGGTTTCGTCACATTCATTAGCCATTGGTCCCCCTTTTTTTTTCTCCTCCAACTTGGAGTTGTGACTGAAAGGATGGGGTGAGAGCCTCAGAAAGTTTAAACAAAACGTCTCTGCTGAGAGCCCATCTGAAAAGCCCTGCAGCTAGTCTCAACGTGGAAAAAAAAGGGGAGGTTTGGCCTGACACTGACGTTTGAAAGTGCACGCGCACACGCACACACATTAACTGGAGCTTCTTTCGTACACACCCACATACTTAGAATCATATACAGACAATACGGAGTTGTAGCATACACACACCTGACCTCCCGGTACACTCTGAAACAAGCGAGGAAACTCCCTCGAGGTTTCAAAGAGGCTTAGTATTTTGTCTTCTTCTCGAGTGGCTAAAGTGTACGCCTTTTTCTTTGTTAATAAAATCTTTTTGTTTCATTATTTCACTTGCTTTTATGTTTTCCCTTGTGAAGACAAACAGATTGTTAGTGTTATTCCTGACCGTGCTCTAAAGCAGACATAACATTTAAATATGCTAATATTTAGATGTAAATATATGACTTTCATGTTTTAGCATCTTGTGCCATTTTCCGGTCAGGGTGTTTAATATTCACGACTAATTCCCAGGCATAAGCAGCTTTTATTGATATTCTGTTCGGCGTGACCCTATAAGGACGTCATATTGGTTGTGAAGCAGTTTGTAGTTAACATTCATCCAAATAATGGTACTTTTATCATCGTGTGTACTCTCCGCAGCTGTATTTCTGTCAGACGTGCACTCTGCTCTGCTAGTTTGTCTCGGCGCGTTGACGGCGAGTTGGGCTTTCCTGTAAACACCTCAGGCAGCCTGACCCCTGTCTCTCCTGCCGTCTGCCTGAACCGGCCCTCACCTCCCCCGGCTGACGAGGCCCAGCCTGTACGTGTCAGTGGGCGTCTGAGTTATGACAGAGCCGCGTCTCCCTCTTCACTCCATCCCTCTCCGTTCCTCATTCTTCCAGCCGGGAGAGTCAATGATCCAAAACTCTGTTAAAACAGGGTCAGCCCCACATGTGCACTTACAGGGTGTCAGTTTAACCTGCTCAAAAATACTTACGGCTATTATTATAGCTTATAAATCATTAAGAAAGTTTAATTATACAAAAATTTCATGGTGGAAATGTGCAGGATGACACATGGGAAGGAGAATTTAATGGGCCAGCAAGTCCCAGCACAGAGAGGGGAAATATTGAGGTTAGCTTTCTATTTTATGGCACTGCCGAAAGGCTGAGGGAGACACATAGTTGGGTTTTACCCTGTTGTAACGCACACTCTGAAATATACTGTTCCCACTTTTCAATGCCAGTTTCAACAGTTTCGTAGGTGATGAAGATGTTGCTGTGATCGCACCTAGTCCTATTCTTTAAGTAAAATCTCCCCTAATTAACACGCAACTTTAATTAGCCGCCAGGATTTCGTCTATGAGAGACATCTGTGTTCCACAAAAATAATTTTTGTCACTTATTTTGTATCATTTTTTTGCAGTGTGTTTAGATGCACTGAGGAGTAATGTAATGACTAAGTATGTCAATCCAAAAGAGATGTTCAATTGAATTGATTCCTCTGAATTCCTAATCCTAACCATGATATACAGCTGACGATAAGATGTAGATACAAATCATACTTTTCTGTATCATTGTATGTGATCTCTTTTAAGACAAGTCAAATACTACAATGTTATCACAGGGAATTGTACAATTGTGTAATAGTCCTGGAAAACTTGGAAATGTTTGAAATGTTCCAGGTCTTGAAATTTCATGAAAATTTCATATGAAAGGTCATGGAAACGATATAATGTATCTTTGTAAAAATGTAATCTGTTTTGTATACATCACATTACATTTTTTTAATATTTTAATACTTTTTTATTCAGTAAAAAGGCCTTAAATTGATCAACAGTGACAGTAAAAATATTTATAATGTTACAAAAGTTTCTATTATACTATGACATATACAGCAGTAAAATGCATTTTAAAATACATAAAAATATAGAAAAGACTTATAGTAATATTGCACAATATAATTGGTAAATAAATGCAGCCTTAGAGAGCATAAGAGACTTCTTTCAAAAAACATTAAATAAATAATACCACCCCCAAACTTTTCAACGGTAGTGTACATATACAGTATACCAAATGAAAACATGTAAAATCAACAACTGCCCACCAACAGTTGTAGTCGGCTGAATGAGCTGCACTACATGTGAAGATGCAACAAAGAGTGAAGACACAAAAGGAGAGTTTGCCGTGATGATACGCACTCCCACACTTGTCGGTACAGTGTGCAGACTCCGCTCTCACTACAGGGTTCAAGGCATTGCAGGATCAATGCAGAACGGGTCCAAAATGAGGGGCCCCATCAGCCTTTTATCATCCAAACCGAGATCTCTCCTCATGGGCCCTGTGCCAGGCACAGCTGCTCCAGGGCCCCTCTTTCTCTGATGAGCACAAAAATGCATGCACACATACACACTCTGCTGATGCACTGTGTGTAAATTCTTTATCAATATGTTTTCGGCATGTTAAATATTTGAAGTTAAAGCATATCGGTTAGGAGTTGACACTAAAAACGATAACTATGTTAGTGTCCACACCAACACATGATAATGTTCTGTTTAGCGTGTGCAGCAGTTTTGTTGTCTGCTGCTTTAAATATTCATGCTCTTTAAAGTCAGGTGGATTCTGATTGGCAGAATGTTTTTATTGTTCGTCAGCTAGAAAGAAAAAGTTGTGAAAGTGATTCCAACGATATTGGTCCTCTGTTATTGTTGCAGTTGTGATGTAGACTCTGCTCTCTTAAAACGATGTATTTTTTATTTACATGGTAGTATGACCGTACTTTTTGTTAATTGAAGCATAAACTGTCAACGATGCCTCAAAGAGCTGCAAGCTTCAGGAGTCGCCTGTGTGTGGCCTTTTTTTCGACAGTGACTGATGCCCAAGCGTACCCCACCCCTGTGCCCCCTCTACTTGCTCTTTCACTCATCCTGCCCCCATGTTTCCCTCTTTCCTCTTGTTTTCCATGAGTGCAAGCTCAACACAGCACCGCTGCCTTTCCTGGCACGCCGCTCCTTATCCTCTCGCTTTTGTTTCCAGTAGGTGTCAAACGCTCACCGCTTGTGCTGTGTCAGTAAATATTTACCCGGCTTCCTTTTCCTCGGCCGCCTTTGCTGACGTGTGTATGTGTGTGTGTCTGTCCATGGAGCGTCGCCTACTCGCCCCATCTCCGCTCACAAGGGTCCACTGATACCCCATTCTGACCCAACCTTTCCGGGACAACACGCTGGACGATGTCATCCTTCACACGTGGCGTTCCACTCAGCGACAGGAAGTATAAGAGGAAGTTATCGCCGCTCGCTCTCCACTTACTAGCGTGCATAAATCAAAAAACGCCCGCCACTGTCCACTGTGGCGCCTATAAATGCACACGTACCTAGCGAATGTACTCCTGGCTGGACGCTCGCAGGGGTTAGATATACCGACGCACACGCTCCCTCCCCAGGGCCTCATAGTGTCCTGGTGCTTAGGGTTTCCTTCCTGCCCCAAAGACAAAGGACGGGCAGGCGCTGAGGCCCAGGCTTCAAAGCAGGGGAAGGCGCAAGTGTTGTCTCTTCCTGTGCAGGGTGTCGGAGCTCCAGGGCAGCTGCCGCTGTTTTTTCAGCCCCGTGCGGGGGGGGCAGAGGAATGAGGCCTGGCCTGTGCCCTCTCTTGGACCTGGAGAATGAAGAAAGGCCAAAACTTCCCATCTCTTTTGGAGCCCCACTTGGCTCCAGAGGTTAGATGGTCTTAATGGGGTCAGCACAATTCTAGCGAAGGACACTGAGATTAGTTTAGCTAGTTGACACCACTGAATTATCAAACTAAAGAGCATTTATTTTAAAGAAAGACGGCACACGTGTTATTTTTTAACTTTACAAACAGTTTGTTGTGATGGTATGATAATGTAATCGATATAAGAAGCCATTCAATGTGTGAACAGAAGTAGGGTTGAATAGTTGTGGATGTCAGTTTTTCTTGTTACGGGTGATATATTAAACTTTTTTTTTGCTTCATGCAGCTGTTAGTGGTAATTAATTCAATGTCAATTTTAATATAATGCATGATCATGAAATGTGTTAATACAATTTGTTATAGTTTTATATGTATGTGGTGTGTATATTGTTTGCAGTTTGAAACTATAATATACTGTGAATATATGATATTGACATTTATACTGTTTACATTTTAAGATTAGATGAAGTCTCATGTAGAGCATTTAGCTCGCTCAATAAATGTATTTGGGAGGTGTGCCAACTTTCTAAAGCATTAAAGTCTAACAAATGAAACAAAAAAAGTGTTACTCCAGGTTGGAGGCTTCTGTAAGTATGTGGTTTATCTGTGCAGTATTGTTTCAACCAAGTGTAATGGTGCAACACTCAAATATTTAATAGTGTGCAAGTCCTACGTTAGCACTCGTTTACACTAGGCTAAATGCCCGTTCACACCAAGAACAATAACTATAAAGATATCTATTAAGATCACTATATTAACTATATTTGCTGTCAATGTTTTTATCGTTCATCAGCAGGATAAAATCATTCTGAAAGTGAGTCCAACGATATTGTTATAGCTGTGACGTGAACTCTGTTCTTCTGAATGATTTTTAGAACTGTACCTTTATCGTTATCTTTATAGTTATCGTCCTTTGCATGATCTGGCCTTGAGTTGTAACTTGCACAGAGCTGGTACAACTGCCCCCAGATGGTTAAAAGTAATTGTTCATTTGGAGAAAGGGGTTGCATTATTTGTTTATAGATGCAGCTTGGCCTGATAGTCTGTTATCCAATGTTAGATCCTGCAGACTATGCCAAAACTAAATCCCTTGACATTAATATGCGTTTAAATGTAGCTTACTGTAAGTGTCTGAATACTTTTTTAGGACCAATGTATACTTTTGCCAAGACATACGGCTGTTGTGGTGATGTGCAATGTATTTAGCTGTGCGTGCTGTGCGTCTATGTGCAGTGTTGGCCCTCTCTCACTGGTTGTAATTGGACAGTTAATCAATCAAATATTTAAGCTTCATTTTACCACGCAGTGGGATGTCCAGATTATGGCAGCAGTTTGGATGCATTAGTCTGGACTCAGCACCGATGCTAACAGCATGGCTTCCTGAATCAGCCTGCATCTGGATTCACATGCACGTGCGCATGAGTGTGTGCGTCCGCGCGGTCTTCCCTCACCATGGTAATTGCCGCTTTTTTCATGGTGCTATTTGTTGGTAAGCACGTTCCTTTTTAAAAGCCCATGTTATTTATTTATCTCTTTGCTACTTTATTCCTCCCTCATTCTTCTGGGAATGTGTTGAGTGTTTTTTTTCCCCTGCCTCCAGGGACGCCATTGTGGATTACCATTCAGTTCTCACCTAATTATCTGGTGACTTGCACTGCCTTTGACACGTAATTATCAAAGCCCTAAATAATTGTCTTATTTCTTGTGTGTTTGCATGTAAGTCTCATGGAGAGCGTTCGCTTTTGTCGCCGGGACGGCTGAAATGGCGGAGTATTTATCGCTGCACGAGAATCGCCTCCCCGCCTTTCTTATCGTTTAACTCTCCTCTTTGCTTGTGTGTGCGCATCTGTGTGTGTTTCACACTATTTTGTGTTCAAAATGCAGAGGCAAAAAAAGGAGCTCTTCCATTGCGGTCAGCTTCATTAAGGAAAATGTGATTTCCAACAACTGAAGTCGAGCAATTAGCTCACTACGTGACGTGAAGCCACTTAAAGTGCTAAATGCTGTATTTTACAGTAGAGGTCACTGAAGAGGTCAGACAGAGGAAGAGAGCGAGAGTGAGAATGGGGGAGGGGGGGGCAAGGATATATGACAACGGGGGTATTTTGTCCTCATCAGCTGCAGGATTTAGCTGCTATCGGAAGGACCATTTCGGCTAGCTGGCCCAAAATCATCCTTGTGTCTTTAATTGGGTTTCTACTGATTGGGGTCTCATAGCAACTGGGCTTTGTAGCAAAAGACGGATGAAGAGAACAGTCTTAATGGAGCTTATCCGGAGAAAAGGAAGGGAAATCTGCTGTCTTCAGAGGTTTCCTGCTGGTAGTCCTTGATACTGTTTGACCGAATGTCATGGCTGACCATTTACCACCTCACAGCATTTCCAAAATGACCCAGTATAAACAAAATATAAAAACAACCGGCTTACACCAACTCCTGCCTGCGAGAGTTGTGTTGTCTTTATTATAGTACTTGCAAGGCAAGGCAGCACTGAACTAATATTCTTCAAACCTTTTTGATAAAGGGCTTTGTTCAAGTTTGGGGTTGGTACGATTGTTTAATGTTTTTGAGAAAAAGTCTCCACCAGGGCTGCCTTTAGTCAGTAATTAAAATGCAGTAAAAACAGTAATTTTGTGAAATATTATTACAATTTAATAGTACTGTTTTCTATTTGAATATATTTTAAAATGTAATTTATTTTCTTGCTGAGTAAAAGTATTAATTTCTTAAAAAAATTCTTACAGTCAAACCTAAACTTATTCAGACACCTTCAACATTTTCTCACATTATCACAGTTTATTCGCTATAGTTTCCAAAATGGTAATACAATATGACAAGAACACAGAGCTAAACTGTGTCATTTACATTTACATTTATGCATTTGGCAGACGCTTTTATCCAAAGCGACTTACAGTGCCCTTATTACAGAGACAATCCCCCTGGAGCAACATGGAGTAAAGTGCCTTGTTAAAGGACACACTGGTGGTGACTGCTGGGATCGAACCAGTAACCTTCTGCAAATCAGTTCCATGGTTTAACCCACTGGACCACCATCTCACATGTCAGAACATATTAATCTTGATAATGTCAGATAACTTTGATAAAAAGGTATGTAATGGTTTACAATCAACCAATCAGCTGTCAGCTGTTAAATTTAAGTACACAATTAGATAATACCAACTACCAAGAAATGCTTAATTTTGTTCCGTCTGTGGTGTAAAAGGTCAGATTAGCAATTCAAAAACAAAAAATTTGTCAGGTCAAAGTGTTTGAAGAATTTTTGGGTATAATTTGAGAGAGAGAGAGATTTCTTTCATATATTTTCATACTAAATTATGATTTGTCTTCCAATCATTTACATCTACTTTTACACTGCATAGTAACTAAGCGTTGATTCTTGTGAGCAGCCGACTGAGAAAAGACATGTAACATAACCTAAAACTTTAACACTAATCTTTTGCTGCCATTCAAGCACTGTTTTCTTCAGAAAATGCAAATGTCACTGCTAACGCACTTGTGTTGAAAATGAGGGAGTGATGTTTTCGTTCCATCTCGAAGGCTGGATGTCATCTCCGTCTCGTTGCCTCCTTCATCGCGCCTTCACCTCTCCCCCTGTCTCTCCTCCTCAAGCCAGATGCTCAAGTGCAAAGAAAAGGGCAGAAGTGAGATAGCAAATGTTTCAACATCTGTCTCTGTTGATTTTAGCGCAACAAGTACTTCCACATGTTTGCTTTTTCTTCGCGCTGTTTCTGGGCAGGAGGTTGATGAGCACAGCTGCCCGGTTTCTTTCTTTTATGGGTACAGACCAGCTGAAAGAGCGGCTCACGTGGTGCTATAATGCTTAAGCTAATGTACGGAGGAATGCAGATTACGAGTGTTTTAAGGCTTTGGTCCTGTGCGTGCCGTCATTCTCACTCGCTCCCTTACATTGATTGGCCAGACAGTAAATTATTTATTTTTTCATTGGTTCATATGTTCTTTTAATAATTTCATTGTTTGGCTCTGCCCACAGGGCATTTTGGATTTTAGGTTTACATTGATGGGTGTTATGTGTGTGTAAGACAGTTGCAGACAGCATGTGTGGATCACATAGACTGTCACTGAAGGACATCAATCAGAGCAGTGTGATGGTGTAAATCTAATACACATGTTTCAGTTTTCCCAATGGAAAACATCACCGATTCACACACATCAAAGCTGCTCCGTCATTTTCCCCATCGTATCCTATGCCCATGCTTGCTTTGAGGTTGTGTTTACATGATTTTGTCAGGCTGTTTGTCATGGCATAAGTAAATATGTCATTAAATACCATTACAGCCTTTTTATGTGATTTAAATATTCATACATAACATTTCCATATTAGCAGCAGAATTGCAATGATATACAGCACTTTCCAACAATAGAGTACAAAAAGATTCATTCATTTGTGCGTGCGTGCATGCGTGCGTGTGTGTGTGTGTATGTGTGTGTAAATGTCCCCACAAAGATGGCAATATCCAATATCCTTGACCTTGTGGGGATATTTTTTGGTCCCCATGAGGAAAACGACTTATAAATCATAAAGTGATGTTTTTTGAAAATGTAATAATGCT
The DNA here is from genome assembly GCF_949357685.1 of Gobio gobio. NCBI lineage: Eukaryota > Metazoa > Chordata > Actinopteri > Cypriniformes > Gobionidae > Gobio > Gobio gobio. The sequence goes on from NC_137100.1 coordinate 26,316,691, forward strand.
GAAAGTTTTATGTGATGGGTATATTTAGGATAAGGGGTTGTGTAGGGGATATAAGATACAGATTTGACAGTATAAAATCCATCATGTCAATGGAAAATCCCCATAAAACATGAAAACGTGTGTGTGAGAGAGAGAGAGAGAGAGAGAGAGAGAGAGAGAGAGAGAGAGAGAGATTGAGAGTGTGTGTCTGTGTGTGATAATTAATTGGTATGGAAAATGTATTTCTATAACAACATTACAATAGTTGTATGAATGGTTGAACTTGACAAATACAATCAACACAAAAATATATGGGAAAAAAAATTAAAGTGGCATGTGATTATTTACTTGTCATGCTGTAGAAAGGACTGAAATGCTCTTCTCTTAAAGCTACTTACTATATTAATGTTATGTTCTTTGGTATTTATCTAACACATCTAATAGTTTCAGAACAGAAATTATGGGACATTGCTCCTTTTTTTTTAGAACCATGTATATCTGGAACGTAAATAGTTAGCTTTCCAAAGTCCAAACGCTGTCTTAACTGACACTTTTAGTAGTTTTTAAAAGGTTGAATTTGCTGGCCTCTTGGGTATCATTGAAACAGGAAGACATTTTCACCATACGTGTTCAGTCACAGCCGCCATGTGCTTCCTCCCCTTTTTCTTTAAGAGGATGCTCCTGAGAAAAGCTTATCAGCGGTGTGATGTATTAGTCCTTAGTGCCTTAATAGATTCCATTTATCTCTATACAGTCCCTATAATTTAAATGGGCTTGGGGAATGTATTAAAATGACTATGGACACTTTGATGTAGCACCAGGCCAGGTGTAGCTCCTGTAAAATGGATCACGTAAAGTGATTGTTAACCTATTGTTGTCAGACCGGCCCTTTTTCTCTAGCAGTTTATCTTGAATGGAATAGTTAGCGTGACAGGCGAACTCCTTCGGATTGAACGCAATCTAAAATACGGGGATGAAAAGAAGTGCCTCTTCACATGTGTTTATCATGTAGAAGCGTTTTTTACATTACATTTAAAGGGCTACATTAAAGACTGTAAAGCTTCAAGAATGCACTGCAGACTTTGTACTCCTGCTGTAATATTTAGCACATTAGCATAGATGAGAGAAAATATATGATGGATATCCATGCAATTCTAATAAATACTATGGTTATTGAATGATTACCATGACTTTGACAATACATGATATGCTAAAGAGTTCGATTCTGTTAGTAGAAACTGAAAAACACCATACATTTGGATAATCCTGTAGCTTTTATTGAAACAATGCTATCGTATGCTATTTGCTAATAAGTCTCTCTTTCTCTCGCTCAGATGATTCAGCGAGAAGCAGAAGTGAAGAATCGTATTCGTGCGGTGGCCATGACTGACTCTGTCCACAACGTCTGGCACCAGGAGGCCAACAAGTCCATTCAGGACTGGCTCAGAGAGGTACGGTCTTCCATCCACTAAATATGCCAAAACCTTGATGTTCCCAATCACAGCATCAATAGAGGCCGCAGAGCTCAGCTCAAACAGCCTGGCATTTCATTCAGCGAGCAGATACACTCCCGAAGCAGGAGTCACGGAAAGCCAATAGTTTGTTTTTCATCCCACACTCTTGTTTGTCTGTTTGGGCAGATGTCAATAAGAAATCAAAGCCAAACGCTGCCGCACGCAGGCAGATGCTCTGTTAGTATGTCAGTTTTATTTAGTTGCTGCCCTTTCAGCGATGACCTCGAGTCCAGAGACAACACCTGGGAACACTCAATATGCACATAAATATGAGAGAGTGGATCCCAAGCCAGGGCTACGGGGGAGCCAGCCATGCAAATGCCAAGCGCAAACACACACCCTCGCCTCTCGCCCGCTTTCCCTGTGAACGGCGGACCACCCAGCCCACCAGAAAAAAAATGTCTTTCATTCCTTTGTCTTTGCTGATCTGCTTTGCTCCGTCAGATGTTTGCTTGCCTTTTGTTTGCCTTGGTGATTTTTTTTTTCTTTTCTTTCTTTTATCTTTTTTGACTGTTGTAGTTTGTCTTTGGGCTATATTCTCTTTCTTCATCTTTTTCATCCTATCAAGTTATGTCTTTCTTTCTTTCTTTCTTTCTGTGAAGAGTGCAATAGTCTTATGGTATAATCTGAATATTAAGGTTTTTTTATGTGTAAAAATCAAAAACACGTTGCAGTTCATTTGTTCTTTCTTATGTGTTCCAGTTTGGTGTGACTTACACCAGAGACATAAGGAGGTGGAGACAGACCACTCGCAGAATAAAACATTTTAGAATATGGGTAATGCTTGATATGACAGCTGTAGTAATGTAAGTCCTGGCTTTAAGTTAAAGGAGCCTGAAATATACAGCTGTTTAGCGTGATTTGAGATAAAGAAGCAACATTTACGATACCAGGGTTGTCAGATTTGATGGCTGATTTAAAATGTTTCATTGAAATAATACAGTCAATTTCATTCTTTCCTCATTCAGGTAGAGCAAATAGTGAACATTGGCCATTGAATAAACTTGCTTTAAGGGATAGATCACCCAAAAATGAAATTTCATTCATTCACCCTCATGTCTTTCCTAACCTGTATGACTTAATTTCTTCTGTGGAACACAAACGAAGATTTGAAGAATGTTTTCAAGAATGTTGAAAAATCTTTTTTGTTCCACAGAAGAAAGAAAGTCATAAAGGTTTAAAGCAACATGAGGGTAAGTAAATGATGGCCTGATTAAATTTTTTTAGGGAGCTATCCATTTAAAGTGGCTTACACAGACTATTGTTAAAGCTACACTGTGTGATATTTTCCCCCATCTAGTGGTGAAAAGGTATATGACCATCCAGTGAATTTTAGTTTCTGTTCCTCTCAATTCCGATTTCGTTTCAACTCCTACGGTGGCCGATTTAGTCCAAGATTAACATGGCTTCCAGTTCGACCTCGTCCACATTCGACACGGTGCCTGTGGGATATTCTGTGCGCAGTGGGATGGTTGGAACTCAAATGGCCTAATTATTCGGCTAGAAAGAACTGCAGCTAATCCAGAGTGAACTTTGTTGATAGTAATGTTTATTCAGTCATCCAATTGCAAGGCATAAACAGGTTTGCGTGGATATGTACATAAATGTGGTTTCTGTGAGAGAACAAATAAGGATGGTAAATATACATACACAGTTAAGAACTGTATAACTATACTTATAAGTTACATTTGTATAATGTAACCATAAACCAGAGCTTATTGTACCATATATAGGCGCTAAAGGCAGCTGCATTAAAAGGAGCTGCCGCTGCTGCTGCTAACAAGTGGTGTCCGTTTACAAAAGTGTGTGCGCCGCTTTAACGTTAGCACTGCAGTGCGCTCTGTATAACAATTTTTAATATGCCGATCAGACCTGATACATATTTCCATCAACATACATTACAAGCTAATATTTTCTATAAACGAATAAACATTGTTGATAACAAAATAACTGAATGATTATTCAAATAGGTGAGCATTACGCTATTGTATGTTGACACAAAAATACTTCTGAGGTGACATCAACTGAATTACGCGATGACACACTCTGAAACACATCTACAATGACAATAACTATTATTACTTACGGAGTTATTAACGCACAGAAATACCACACAAGGAAAAACAGACTTTTGAGGAATAAACAAGCCAGGAAAACTCTGTATAACTCTGTTACTGGACGCTGCTGAGATGAAAACTCTCTGCGCATGCACCAGACAAGTCTGAACAAGTTGACGCGCACATGCGCGAGGCAGATAATTTTGTACAGTGCCATCGAGTATTAAAACCGGTTAAAACGCGAAAAGCGAAGCTTGAATTTACGGGTATGTCCCTCTTTGGCTAATGTACTTTCAAGATGGAGGGGCAACATGGCGACCACCGTTAGATCCCATTACCTTATGTATTTTCAATGGCATATTATAAACTTACGAGAATACTTTATTACTTGAAAGAAGTAAATATACATTAATGAGCACATATATTTTTGAAAGAACTAAGTGTTTTTAGCTAAGAATAGACTAAAAAAGTTACACAGTGTAGCTTTAAAGGTAGGGTAAACAATTTTGGAGCAATAGCAAGCTCGCTTTGAAAGTATAAGACCCCACCCTCCCTTCAGAGCATCTCCAAAGTCACGCCTCCACCAAAAGACATGAACGCGCACATCCAGAGCAGATTCTGCAAAGCGTCACAAGAGATGGCTTTAAATTACCTCATGTCTCAAAGTCAAGTAGTCATCTTCATTTATATAGCACTTTTTACAATACAGATTGTTTCAAAGTAGCTTTACAGTGATGATAGTAAAATGAATGCAACACAGCTTAAGTGTCCAATCCAGTTTAAGTAAGTTCTTGTTTGATTCCTTTCCGTTGTAAAAAATAATTAGTTACTGCTTACATGGCACCGGTATTTTGGTGGCCTGAGAACGCAAACTTTGAAATAGGTTTCAAAGTGTTCGTTTTTTAAAACGATACCATTTATCATCTCTGTGTAAACTTCAAAAACGTGAATCTGTGAAAACGGTGATGGCATGCACATGCGTATTACATGGTTAGTCTATTGGCATGCGCATTTGAGTGTGTAATTACTTGTCTGCCATGCCTAATACAGCGTTTTTAGTAATTTCTGTGGAATCCGTGTGAAGGGAATCATTTTGAAAACGTTTGGTCGTGAAATTTTTTTTTTAAATATCAAGGGGATAGTCTAGTTGACATGGTCTCTGCTGACACTCTGCGTTGTGGTTGTGTCTAGGCGCAGGTCCTTCATCTGATCTTGATGCATCCCGAATCCAGCTGACTACGGTATACCTCGGGATAAACAGAGAGACTAATATTAGCATAGATGCCATTCTTCTTATGATGTAACAAGTACGTTAGGTGTTCTGGGAAGTGCTCCCGGTTCCGGCTGACCTAATTTATGCAGCCTAACAATCTTTTTACGTTATTTGAATTATAGCACATAACATTACTCTTATAATGAACAACTTACAGAGCTTTAGTTGTACCACCTGACTGGGTGTTGAAAGTGTTTACATTGAAACGCATAAATCCGAGTCTGAAGACATGAACAACGTGAATGCAGCATAAGCTAGTTGTTTTGGTTCAGGTACAGGCAAGTAGGACATTGTATCATTGCATTGGACAAACATTTTTTGGAAAAAAAAATTCTTCCACAGAAGATATATGTACATGTTTTAATATTTAGACCACTTCTAATATTGATTGCTTTCAGTTTCAACCAGAATAACAAAAAGTGTTTATGAAAAAACTGCCTTGCCTTAACTTTAATGGCAGAAGAAAAATACATTATACTGTACATATGCACACACTCACAAGTACTGCCGTACATTGAGGAAACCAAAATATTAATTTGTCCGTGGGCCTAATTAACACAGATGAGGTGGAGCATTTTATTTAATTGATTTTCAGATCTCATTCATCCCAATAATTGAAGCCAGAGGGTTTACTCTCACTTTAGGATGTTAAAGTCACTTTCAATCCTTTCGTGTCAACCGGTAACCCCCTAATCCTTTTTTTTGCTCCTGCAGGAATTGGGAGCCGAAGTTGTGTAAAGGCGTTCGGCTTTCCCACTGCCTGTGTCTCCATCGTAGACCTGTCTTTAATCAGGGTCATGGCCCTATCCCCTTCCATTGTAACGTCCATAGCAATCATGATTTGGACATTATTCAGGTTTGAGATCACTGTTTCTGGCCAGGCAGGCATCTCTGTAGGGGTTTGTCGGAGGTGATGCTCCGTTCTTCGCACAATCGTGAGCTCTTTCGTGCAGGGGGTGGTAATTCCCCTTTTCCTCCTGAGGGAGGTGGAGATGGAAGGATGAGAGCCGAGAATTGGAGGGATTTTCAGGACGAGAGCGCAGTAGGACAGGTGATGTGGCGATAATGGGTCAGGCTAAGGGCATGTGAGGGAGAGAGAGGGGGAAGGGAAGACATGGGAAAGACAGACATAAACAGAGCAACCTGAAGGAGAGTCCCTCGGGAAGCAGCGGTATATACTGAAGTGGAGGAAACGGTGAGAGAAAATCTCTTAGGACATAGAGAGAGAAGAGAGAAGCAGAGTGAATAAATATCCATTGTCCATGAGAAAACCTAGCTGGAAAGCTGCAGTGATGGAAAGAGAAATGACAAAAAAGCCAAAAATAATAACACAACATGCTATTACGTACTAGTCGAGAAAGACATAGGCTTCACACAAAAGCCGAACGGCAGACACCTACTCTCATCTGCACTGTAAAAAACATCACCTACATATATTCCCGTTTACGGGACCTTTTGAGTCACAAATATTAAGAAATGTGAATTAAAATTACATTTAAAAACCCATGTTAGACCAACAGAATTGTTGGTCTACTAGTCAAACACAGATTTGTGAATAAAGAATATCAAATTGAACAATATTTTTGAAATGTGGGTTTGAGTTCCCAGGATGCACTGCAGCATGAATAAATTGTGTGGTTACTGTTATAGGATTGTTTTACTGTTTGCTGACTAAAAAACGTTTATTTTTGTTTATTTGGATTATTGTTATGTATTTGTTGTGTTGTGATTTAAGTGCTAATCTTTTTACATATGTTGATTGTCACTGTTCTTGAGGTTTGTGCGTTAAGTGTTGAGTCAAGTAGTGATGGGAAGTTCAAATCATTTTACTGACTCGGATCTTTGAATCTCGTTCATTAAAATGAACAAATCTTTTTTGTTCGTGTTAATGGCCAAATCCCCCAACACATCTACTTACATTGATCACATTTTGAATAAGAAAAAAAAACAATACTGCAAACCATATTATGATAAACAGAAAACAATGAATTCATTGCTTAGCTGGGTCTTCAGGCTATGCTGTAAGTTAGTTAGTTTACCTCACCTGCCGATCTGAGTCATTCGTTCTTTTGTCACATCACTTCCCCATAAGCTGAATCTAGGCAGTTTGTACTGGAAACAGAATTGATTAGTTCACCTTTCGAGTCGTCGGGTTCGAGTCAGCGTTCTTTTGTCACGTAACTGTATGTTGTTAATATATATATATAGGTATAATTGCTTTATCAAAGTGATTCTACCCATCATATGGATAAAGTTTAAAGCATTAACCAACTCTTTACCACATTTTCATTGTTATGGAAAACAACCATCATGACAGAAATTCACAAATTTATAAATTATAAGAAATAAAAAAGCTACAATTTGAGAACAGAAACGCATCATATAGCTGTAAAAGTTTGTAAGAAAGTTTGGGAATTATTAACTAATTTTTGTATCCAATATGGCTGTCACGTCTCATGACAAAAGAACGAACAACTCAGACCTGAAGAACAACCTATAGGATGTTGCCCATGCGCAGTCAACAAAAAAGGAACGAATCACTCTCTGAAACAACTTGTTGTTCCCGAGTCAAAATGAACAAATCGTTCATGATCGACACAGTCAAGCCACCTTTATTAATACACTTACCGGCAACTTTACTAGGTACGCCTGTTCAACTGCTCATTAAAGGGATCGTTCACCCAAAAATGAAAATCACCCCATGATTTACTCACCCTCTAGCAATCCTAGGTCTGTATGACATTCTTCTTTCAGACAAATACAATCGGAGTTATATAAAAAATGTCCTGGCTTATCCAAGCATTATAATGGCAGTAAATGGCAGCCCATTTTTGGGTGAACTATCTTTTTAACGCATCTAATGAGCCAATTGCACGGCAGCAATTCAATGCATTTAGACATGTAGACATGGTCAAGAAGATTTGCTTAAGTTCAAACTTAGCATCAGAATGGGGAAGAAAGGGAAACTTTTAATGTGGCATGGTTGTTAGTGATTTTCATGCACAACCATCTCTAGGGTTTGCACTTTATACAATACAGATTGTTTCAAAGCAGCTTTACACTGATAAACATAAAGATAATGATCAATAATGCAAACATAATTCAATTCTGCTGTAAAGCAGCTCTACAAAAAGATCACAGTGTCATTATTATATAGTGACATGTAAAATAATTCAAATTGACAAAACAAACTCTGTGACAAATTTTAAAACACTAGTTGTGAGGACCTAAAAATCTGGATGCATCAGGTTGCATTGTTTTTGAGTTTTGAGTACACTTGGCAGCATGTTGCTCAAGACACTCGTCTGTCTAGTAGAATACAGTGGCTGGGGTGTGATGCACCACAGTTGACCTGGACTGATGGAGCACAATGCAGCATGTTAAAGGGCAGCTATAGGATGAGAGGCCAGGCACAGGGATGCTTAATAAGTGTGTGCAGGTAGGAGAGGGCTCTCTCTGCGGAGTCCAACACCTGTCTTCCGTTTACCTTCTCTAACTGGGCCATTAGGAGACCGCTTAGAGTCCCACCATGCTTCAGCACCCCATCTCCCAGTCCAGAGGAGCCGGGAATACCACAACCATATGGCCTTGATTAATGCTGATGGGCCTTGCCGTAGACTATTATCGCTCATTTGTGTCCGTTTGTCGTTTTTCATTTTGCACGGCTTCAGCTGGGATGGGATTTGGATGTTGCGTAAATGGTTTGTGTGATGCCTGTTCCCATACACATCTATCGCAGAGCATTGAAAAACTCACCCAGATCATTTTAATTTGTCTGCTGTACTTCATCATATTAAAACACAAGGTATACCTATATTCTGTATCAGAACGCTAACAGTATCTTGCTCATAGCTCATTATCTGTAAGTCCAATAGTAATAGTCTTGAAATGTAAATTTTTTGTTGCATTTGTTGATGGCGGGCATGACAACACTTTAAAGGGGATGCAATTAGAGATGCTACTTAAGCACTGCGTATAGCACGGCAACTAAATATTTAATTTTACACTGTAAAAAATTACATGATCAATAAGTTGTGACAACATACGTTTTTACATTGCTTTAACTCATCAAAATAAGTTAAGCAATGTTCTACTTTTTATGTTGTACAAGATTCAACTCATTTTTTTAGTCAGTTTAATGTAATGACTTAAACATCCAAGTTGATTGTAGTTTTTTAAGGCAGCATATTTTTTTACAGTGTAGTTCACTCAAAAATGTAAATGGTTATCATCAACATTTTAAAGAAAGTTTCAAATGTTGTAGCCCATCCAGTGAATGTCAATGGGATCCAAAACTTTATTGTAAGGATAAATACTTCTATCTTCTTTTGTTAATTATAAATACAATATAATGTGGTCTTTTGTATATGGTCTTTTGGGTTCCACAGATGACAGAAAGGCAAGCCATATTGGTCATACTTGAAGATGAGGAAATGATGATAAAAATGTGGTTTTGGGATGAAGTAACCCTTTAAACTAAAACAAAAATTTGAAACACATCCAGGTAAACTGGATCCTGACCCATCTGTAATTCTATTATTGACTCTTGTTCATGGTATCCAACTTATTTTACAATGCAAAAGTAAGCTATTTCCTGTGCGAGACTTCAGATTCATTAACTGCTATGGGCAAATAACTAGAAAAATAACAAAGTGCAGTAAACGGTAAAACTATTTACGCTACGAACCAGTGGTTTTGATAAATGTGTTTGATAGCTGGAAGCGGCTGACACTGGAATCCTTGCACATTCAAGTTAAAAATGGCCGCACCTAATCTTGCATTCAAAATAAGGTCGATGCGTATATGTGGAGTCACCTTAACTGCAGCACCAGAAACAGAGAAGGTTTTTGCCCTAAAGGGAGAACAGATGAACGCTTAAATTAGTCTGTTTTCCTCTACTTGACTATAAACAAAAGACTTAAAAGCGTATTTGTTCATATCCAATTTGTCTAATTAATGATTGGTTTTTACTTGTATTATCAGACACTTCTATTAAATGCTTTTTTAGCTAAAGGGCCATATTATGAGGATATATAGGGATTACATTGTCATTTTTATGCTATTAAAGACACAAGTCATCCGATTTCTCAAAAAGATTGGAGCACTTCCAAGAGCTCGACCCAGCTCTTCTATCCCAAAAAATCCTTCCACCATTCTTGCAGTTTTATCTGTTCTTTTATAAAGCGATGTCATCCTCTTACATAGTGGCCTTGGCCTTCTGTTTCATCTAAAACTCATCCTGGTGCATCAGCCAGCCCTGACAAATCTGTTGAAGCCCCTTCCCACCCCCCGCCTCTTTGCCACTCACTCTGGCTGGGACTCCAGTCTTTGAAATTCCTGCCCTTGCTTCCAGCCCAGCTGACATCTTTCTCCAGACGGCATGAATTAAGATTGTACAATAAGACACTTGATGCAGCAGTCAGGGAGCGCTCCTCTCACTGGCCCGGCTCCATGGTGCACAACTAGGGCAGCAGGAATTCTAAAAATACACAATGCACGCCTGTTCATTCCAATGGCAGTTGTCTTCTCCCCCAACCCAGGCACGCAGGCGATTGACAGGATTAAGAGAGGAGAATAAAGACAAGAGAAATGAGAGGAGAACTCCAGAGCCATGGCACAGGGCGCTTTTTTTTTTTTTACTTTGTTTCATGCAGTATATGTAAAGAGAAAATGCCAAAATTTGTGTCATGCAATATGTAAGGAGAAAATGCCAAAATAAGGGATGACTTATCAACTACATATTGCAGCAGTAACTGAGCTTGAAACTGTCAAGCTCAAAAAATTATATGTTTATTCTGCAAGTATGCATCAAATTGATCAGAAGTGACAGTACAGACAGTATCTGTTTCAAGTATATGATGTTCTTTTTTAGCTTTATATTCATCAATAAATGTATCAGTTCCCACAAAAAATGTAAGCAGCACAACTATGTCGAAGATTGATAATAATAAGAACATTTTATTGAGCAGCAAATCAGCATATTAGAATGATTTCTGAAGGATCATGTGACACTGAAGACTGGAGTTATGGCTGCTAAAAATTCAGCTTTGTTACCATCACAGCAAATAAAATATTTAAACAAGAATAAAAGCCTAAATTCAATACATATGGATTAGTTTCTCTGCAGCGTCAAAGTGGTAGTTGCCTAGCTGTCAATGGAGCGACAGAAATCTCTCAGATTTCATTATAAATATCTTCATTTGTGTTCCGAAGACGAAGGAAAGTCTTACAGGTTTGGAACGACATGAGGGGGAGTCATTTATGATAGAATTGTAACTTTTGAGTGAACTATCCCTTTAAAATTAAAATTAAAAAATATATATTGGGAAATATTATAACAACGCATTTTTTATCAAATAGCTTCTTTCAAAAACATAATATCTTTCTTACCCCAAATGTTTGAACCGTAGTATATCAACAATTTTAGGCACTCCACTTCACACTAAGAACACCCCTTAACTGTAATAATCATTGTAATAAATGGCCTTGTTGCTTATTACTGTCTTTATTTGTGCATCTCAGTTTATGTCTGATGTGTGTGTTTTCTTTATCCACTTCCTGTTGGGAGTATTTGCATTATTGTTAATGTTTACACTTTTGTCATCCGCTGGTTCTCAAAGTCTTAACTGCACTCTAGAGCAAAAACACCACTTTCACAACCACTATCACACCCAACTTCTGAATTGTCATTATGCACATTATTATGAGTTAACCAAGGTTGCCTTGATCAAAAAGTCTAATTAAAATCTAATTCCTGTGCTTTCCAATATATACCCCTGCCCAGTTAGCCAAACACACACACACACACACCCATACAGGGGCCCAGTTGGGTGGGAGTGTGGTGACCCCTGGGGTGATGCAGGGCTCAGAGGTGAAGGAGGTTGACAGGCTGAGGTGTGATGTGACCTGGGGCTCTGTCATGTGTATGCTTATGTATGCGAGTGCCTTTTGTGGGGTGTCTGGGGTGGTTGAATCGTCCGCTCTGTCAGGGGAGGTTGTCTTGGGAGTTGGTTGAGGGTTAGATAGCTTTGTGTTTGTGGGTATCCGTCTGTCTTTCTGTCCGTATTTGTGTGGACGGGTGGGTCACAGTCCCCTTGGCAGTGGTAATGGCTGACAGTGCTATGTCTGCGAAAGTAAACAACCCTAGATAAGCAGCGCTTCACAAGGACGCCAGCTGCAATACGCTAATCTCGTTTGAATTTCTCTGTCTTCTATTCAGCTTGTTTTATCTTATCTCCAGACCCCGCTTTTCCATGCATGCCTTTGTAACTTTTTTCAACTCTGCACCCCATGTTTCCATAATGCACGCTCTGCCTGCATGTACGAAGTGAAAACATAGCATACGGTTTTAGCTTAAGGGTTTGATGATTTTCTCAAGCGAACATGCCTAATTAAACTTGTTTTAGCTGAAGACAAACACTCTGGATTGAACAGTAAGTCGAGAGATGGTCTCTGAGGAACCGGGCTGATGGCATTTCGAAGTTGGCGAGGTCACTAGGCCAAGCAAACACCCCTTGGAGGGCCACCAGCGACGTGCCCGCTCCTTCCCAACAAAAACAGTCGAAGCTGTCACTGTGGCATGTCTCTAAGGTAACTAATTGCTTGCTCCCTTTTTTTTCTCTCTCTCACAGCACTGCTGTAACTGGGTGTCGAGTCCTGAGCCCCTGGATACTCTGGTGGACCCCATGCTCAATGACTGCCCTCGTGTTTCAGCAGGTGAGCAACCACATCTGCATCATAATTTGCATTTAGCTTCTCTTACACTTTACTCATAGGTAAGCAAATCGGTGTCCAAAGGGTGTCCAATCCTTCTTCTGGAGGGCCACTATCATGCAGGATTTTGCTCAAATCCTAATCAAACACATCTGAACTGGCTAATCAAGGTCCCCAGGATCAGCACAAACTTTTAGGCAGGTTGGAGCTGAACTCTGCAGAACATTGGCTCTCCAGGAGCAGGATTGGACACCCCTGCTTTAGGACATCTATAGCATAAAAAACAAAGATGACCAGCCCGAATGGTTCTCTAGTTATAATGGCCCTCTATGGATGGAATTGGACAAAATTTGGTGTACTTATTTACAGTGTCCTGGTGTATGTGTGTACTAGGAATGAGTATGGATTTTCGAATATTCGATTAGTTGATTTAATTATGGAATATCGAATAGGTTGTGTGATTTTTGTCTAAAAAAATATATTATAATCACTAATCTGGAATAATTCATTGAATATTATTTTTGCTTGAAATGCCCATCCCTAGTGTGTACCAGGGTTTGTTAGGTTTGGATGTTGCGTTCAGAAGATATCAATTGGTCATTGTGGACCAAAAAATGTGAAAGATGGTATTGAGTAGGGGTGTGCAGCAGAGCTAATATCTGTGTCTAGCAAGTTCGTAAAAAAAAAAAGCACATGAGAAGCCGGTTCCCTTCATAGTTTTAATTTAACAAATGTATGCCTTGTATAACTCTTTTTATTTTATTTTATTATAACTATAAATTCTCCTTAAATATATTCTAATTAAAAAAATAACACTCTCCTAACTACACGTGAAGTGATAAGATTCCAGCGACAAGACACCAGACGCGACGCGACTAAGAGATGCGACAAATCGATCAAAATCCACAGCCAATCAGAACAGCGTGTGTGCGGGCTCTCGCGGCAAGTGTGGCTATGGCACCAGAGATTTATCTTGACGGCACTTGCAAGGAAATGGAAAGTACTTAATCAAATTCACAAATATTACACCGTTTAAACATTACAAAAAATACATACTGAGTTACTAAAACAATCACTTGTTTGTTCACAGTTTGAACGTTCTTGTATCCATTTGTTTAAATTCAAGATCTGAGGTTGTTTAATTTCAATTATCCATTGTTGCTTTTAGTACAACTACGTTACAAAGCTGTGAGCACTAAATGATATTCAAAGTCACATTACACGCTTTTAACATTAAATAAAGCACATTAACATTACCAGAGATTATCATTGCCATGCTTTGTGTTGTTGTTCCAGCTGGTTAGGACAAAAACTCTAATTAACATGGCAAAGATAAATTTTATCGTGTGTCGCGGCGGCGCGTCACGTGTAGTTAGGACACGGTTTAATACTAAAGGATAAATAAAAGAATAAAAACCTTTTTTTTTTTTATTATTATTATTATTTTCCAGAATAACTTTGTGTATTTCAGGACAATCATCCAGTATTTTAGTTGATATTATTCGTCAAGATCTTATTTGCAGAGACGGAAACAAGGCTGTTTGATTTGTGATTTGGGAAAAGTCTCATTTTAGTATCTTATCGTACAAGGTTTAAAACAATTAAATAGACATATCAAATAGTATAAAATGTGTATTTTAATTGATATTACTCCTGGCATGCTCTGATTTCTGAGAGGCGTGAAGATATGGCTATTGATTTGGTTTACACTCATTCGCTTCACACTCACTATAACATAGTGATTTTAGAGTAGTATATAGCTATAATATTGTACTATCCCCTGGCTCACCTGTTATCCAGCAAACACAAGAAGTGTCTGCTGAATATTTTTTGAATATTATTAGGTATAATTTGTTATTCGTTTTGAAGCCATTACCCTTGTATTAAGGATAGGGACAGGTCACAATGTTTGACTCCAATGACTGACTAGTTGATTTGGGGTTGTCTAGTTTATCTAATTTTTTATTGTTTATTTTGTTTGCTTTCTTTTTTGGTGCTTTAATTAGTGTTGTTATACAGTTTTCGCAATAAATCAATTATAAATTATAAAATCTCTCATCCTGCACTGTTTTTTTTTTTTCTTACAACTTTTAAAATGTGTCTTGAGACCCCTGTTCCAATTTGTTGCATCTCATCCAGCTGTTTTTGAATACAGGGATGTGTTTCATGTTAACAAAACTAGTCTACTTATTGCTTCCTAAAAACAAATTAGTTGACAAGTTGCATGCTGTATTGTTGTAAACGATCTACTGATCCACAAATGATAAAATAGGAAATGAGAAAATGAGAAATGAGGCATCTGAAC